>NW_028317947.1:3510625-3837500 GCF_062004578.1 Staurois parvus
AGCCGCTGGACCAATCACAAAGTGCAGCGCTTCTCGCGCATGCGCACTGGGCATCCGGCTGTCCAACGAGCGCCCACACTACAGAAGCCGGGAAGACTACAGAAGCCGGGAAGACAGCGCGCGGCTGGATAAAGGAACAGGTAAGATAAAAAAAAAACTCTGCGGAAGTAAGAGCGGGTGCCTGTCAAATTCAGGTACCCGCTCCCCCTCCCTCCCCAAAGGTCAGCAGTCATCTGTACTGTCCGCAGTCTCTGGTCATCCCTGTGCTGTCCGCAGTCTCTGGTCATCTCCTGTACTGTGTCCTCAGTCTCTGGTCATCTCCTGTACTGTGTCCTCAGTCTCTGGTCATCTCCTGTACTGTGTCCGCAGTCTCTGGTCATCTCCTGTACTGTGTCCGCAGTCTCTGGTCATCTCCTGTACTGTGTCCGCAGTCTCTGGTCATCTCCTGTACTGTGTCCGCAGTCTCTGGTCATCTCCTGTACTGTCCGCAGTCTCTGGTCATCCCTGTACTGTCCGCAGTCTCTGGTCATCCCTGTACTGTGTCCGCAGTCTCTGGTCATCTCCTGTACTGTGTCCGCAGTCTCTGGTCATCCCTGTACTGTCCGCAGTCTCTGGTCATCCCTGTACTGTCCGCAGTCTCTGGTCATCCCTGTACTGTGTCTGCAGTCTCTGGTCATCCCTGTACTGTGTCCGCAGTCTCTGGTCATCCCTGTACTGTCCGCAGTCTCTGGTCATCCCTGTACTGTCCGCAGTCTCTGGTCATCCCCTGTACTGTGTCCGCAGTCTCTGGTCATCCCTGTACTGTGTCCGCAGTCTCTGGTCATCCCTGTACTGTGTCCGCAGTCTCTGGTCATCCCTGTACTGTGTCCGCAGTCTCTGGTCATCCCTGTACTGTGTCCGCAGTCTCTGGTCATCCCTGTACTGTGTCCGCAGTCTCTGGTCATCCCTGTACTGTGTCCGCAGTCTCTGGTCATCCCTGTACTGTGTCCGCAGTCTCTGGTCATCCCTGTACTGTGTCCGCAGTCTCTGGTCATCCCTGTACTGTCCGCAGTCTCTGGTCATCCCTGTACTGTGTCCGCAGTCTCTGGTCATCCCTGTACTGTGTACGCAGTCTCTGGTCATCCCTGTACTGTGTCCGCAGTCTCTGGTCATCCCTGTACTGTTAATTAGTTTGCACTACTGTACGAGTTGTTTTTTCTAAACCAAAAGCTCGATATTCAGGTTTCATTGCAGTGTTGGCACTTTGAAAGAAATAAGTTGGTTTTGGGTTGCAGTTTGGGCACTCGGGCTCAAAAAGGTTCGCCATCACTGCCCTAGAGGATAAAAACGGTGGGTGTTGAGATTTTTTATGTCACGCAGTATTTTTGCAGCGATTTTTCAAACATAAATTTTTTGGAAAAAATATACTTTTTTGAATTTTAATGTACAAAAACACAATATATTGTTCAATTGTTTGTTAAAATATAAAAGATAATGTTACAAAATGAATACCAAACATGACATGCTTTAAAAGTGTGCACGCCCATGCAACGGCAACAAACTATGTCTATTTTATTATCCATAGGCGATGCTTTAAAAGTCTTTACAGATCACCACTTTATATTTATAAAGGAGATCTAGTACTAGAATTACTGCCCTTGATCTGACATTCACAGTGACACCTCACATGCATGGTGTAATCTCTATATACCACCATGTGACCACAGCTTGCGTTTGCCTTTGTGCGTGATCACAGGGATGGGGGTGAATTTTTTCATTATTTATTTTGCTTATTATTTACACTGTCCCTTTCATTTTTTTAATCACTTTTATTGTTATCTCGGGAAATGTAAATATTCCCTGTGATAGCAATAGGCAGTGACAGGTACTCTTTTCTGAGAAATCTGGGGTCTATTAGACTCTGGATGTCTCCTCTACCCTTAAAATATCTGATCACACAAGATTGGTGTGATCAGATGCTTTCCCAATTTTAAAATGGCGCTGTTTACATCTGGCAAAGTGGAAATGATGAAATGTTTGTAGCTTCCGGTCTCACTCAGACCATAGAGATGACAGGAGGCATTCCAGTCTCCGATCAGCTCTATTTTCAGCCAGCAGAACTGCCAGCTGCATTTCTTGGTTCCCCAGTGGGACCGGAAAGCCCAAGAAAACCTTGGAGGGCAGAATGAAGGGGGGGGTAAGTCCCTTCCCGCTGCTTGTAAAAGTGATCTGGTGACTAATTAGCGGCTAGGACTGTTTTTACATGAAAGCCATCTGAAAAAAACTATACAAGGATGATGCCTGTAGCTACCAGTATCATCCTGGTATACCCACTCAAATCCAGCGACGGTCCAGTACGTTGCTGGTCCATGTTGAGTATATATGAAACAGCATATGCCGAATCGGCTCTGTGGACCAATATGACCGCAATTCATTATTTTTTGTAATGCTCATGTTGAGGGGTAAAGCCCGAAAAAGTTTTAAATTCAGAAGCCACGATAAATTGCGGGCAATCAACGCTAGCTGACCCTGGTTGGGAGGGAAGCTTACAGACCCTGACGCTATCTGATGTCGCTACTGGCAGTAATACAGTGGTCAGTGCAAAATTCTATATACTGACACTGTACTAATGGCACTGGCTGAGTAACGGGCCTTTTCTCTCCCTGGACAGCATGAGGGTCAGCGGAGGCGCACACATATCTAGAGATAGAAAACGACGTATAGGTTACGCCACTTTGCCCAGAGCCGCTGTTCACTCACACATTGTTGGCAGGCGGACATCAAGTAGTTTACCACTTGCCAACCGCGCTATAGCCGAATGAGAGCTACAGCGCAGTTGTCCAGTTCTGGGAGGGCTTCATATGATGTCCTCCTAGAACGCACCCTCCCACAGGCCCCCGGGGGCGTGCACCTGACGATCTCCATGATCGCTGTGTCCTACGGACACAGCTGATCACGTGACACGGTAAAAGGCCAATCACAGCGGCCTTTTACCACGTGATAAGCTGTGTCCAATGACACAGATCATCAGTAAATGCAGTTGCTGTGACACCGTGAGGAAAGTACTGCTAGTAACCGGCAGTGCCCTGATGATCAGTGCCCAGCAGTGCCACCCAGCAGTGCCTAGTAGTGCCACCCACCTGTGCCCAGCAGTGCCACCCAGCAGTGCCCCCCATCAGTGCTGCCGAGCATTGCCACCCATCAATCCTGCCAGTCAGTGCCCAGCAGTGCCGCCAGTACATGCCGTCAGCCAGTGCCACCCATCAGTGCCCATCATTGCTGCATATCAGTGCAGCAGCATCAGCGCTGCCTATCAGTAAAGCCTCATCAACGCACATCAGTGAAGCAAAAAAAGTACCGGATTGCAAAATTTTATAATATAAACAAAGAAAAACTTTTTTTTTGCTCTTTTTTTGTTTATAGCACAAAAAATAAAACACCCATCGGCAATCAAATACCACCAAAAAAAAGCTCTATTTGTGTGAAAAAAATGATAACAAATGTCATACGGGTACAGTGTTGCATGACCGCGCAATTGTCATTTAAAATGCGACAGCACCGCAAGCTGAAAATTGGCCTGGGCAGGAAGGGGGTATAAGTGCCCGATAGGCAAATGGTTAAAAAAATTCTCAAAACACTTCTCTCAATGTTTTTTAAAATTTTTATTTTTTAAAAAAATACTTTCATCAAAGTAGTGCAATGTTACCATAGTAACCTGGTCTTACTTCCGGGTTTGCAAACTCCGGCCGTCTGACAGGCTGGGCCGCAATGATGTCACTCCCAAGCATGCGCAGGGGAGTCCCGGGCCACGGCACAGAACTTTTCAGAGCGAATGCGCAAAAAGAGAATATCCCCTAAATGGTCCACGTTTAGAAGATACAGTGCCTTGAAAGTATTCATATCCCTTGAAATTTTCCACATTTTGTCATGTTACAGCCAAAAACAAATGTATTTTATTGGGATTTTATGTGATAGACCAACACAAAGTGGCACATAATTGTGAAGTAGAAAGAAAGTGATAAATGGTTTTCAAACTTCTTTACAAATAAATATCTGAAAAGTGTGACGTGCATTTGTATTCAGCCCCCCTAAGTCAGTACTTTGTAGAACCATCTTTCACTGCAGTTACAGAAGTCTTTTTGGGTATGTCTTTACCAGCTTTGCACATCTAGAGAGTGATGTTTTTCCCCATTATTCTTTGCAAAATAACTCAAGCTCTGTCAGATTGAATGGAGAGGGTATGTGAACAGTAATTTTCAAGTCTTGCCACAGATTCTCAATTAGATTTAGGTCTGGACTTTGACTGGGTCATTCTGACACATGAATATGCTTTGATCCAAACCATTCCATTGTAGTCTTCCACAGGTTTTCTTCTAAGATTGCCCTGTATTTGGCTCCAGCCATCTTCTCATCAACTCTGACCAGCTTCCCTGTCCCTGCTGAAGAAAAGCATCCCCAAAACATAAAGCTGCCACCACCATGTTTCACAGTGGGGATGGAGTGTTCAGGGTGATGTGCAGTGTTAGTTTTCCACCACACATAGTGTTTTGCTTTTAGGCCAAAAAGTTCAATTTTGGTCTCATCTGACCAGAGTAACCTTCTTCCACGTTCTTCGTGCAACTCTTCCATAAAGGCCAGATTTGTGGAGTGCACGACTAATAGTTGAACTGTGGACAGATTCTCTTACCTGAGCTGTGGATCTCTGCAGCTCCTCCAGAGTTACCATGGGCTTTTTATTAATGCTCTCCTTGCCCAGCCTGTCAGTTTAGGTGGACGGGCATGTCTTGGTAGGTTTGCAGTTGTGCCATACACTTTCCATTTTTGGATGATGGATTGAACAGTGCTCCGTGAGATGGTCAAAGCTTGGGATATTCTTTTATAACCTAACCCTGCTTTAAACTTCTCCACAACTTTATTCCTGACCTGTCTGGTGTGTTCCTTGATCTTCATGATGCTGTTTTGTTCACTAATGTTCTCTAACAAACCTCTAAGGGCTCCACAGAACAGCTGTATTTATAATGAGATTAAATTACATGCAGGTGGACTATTTACTAATAAGGTGACTTCTGAAGGCAGTTGGTTCCACTAGATTTTAGTTAGGGGTATCAGAGTAAAGGGGGCTGAGTGCAAATGCACGCCACACTTTTCAGATATTTATTTGTAAAAAATTTTGAAAACCATTTATCATTTTCCTTCCACTTGACAACTATGTGCCATTTTGTATGGAAAATTTGAAGGGCTATGAATATTTTTCAAAGCCACTGTATTCATTTACCTACAGGTAAGCTTTATTATAAGCTTACCTGTAGGTAAAAGTTATAAAAATTATATATATATAAATGTACTACCACTTTAAAAAAAAAGTTTTGTCTTCAGTTCTGCCAAGTGTTAGAAGAGCATGTTGGCAACACTGCAGAATTACTATTTTTACTCTCCGTGTAAACATGAAGTTCTTCTTACATGTAATGCATTAATATGCACATGTGGAAGATTTCCCTGATGAATGACTGCAGCTAATTAGCCACTATGATTGCTTTTACATAAAAGCCAATCACCTGCTGAAAAAAAAAACAACACAAGGATGATGCCTGCAGATGCAGGCATCATTCTGGTATAACCACTCAAACTCCAGTGATGTACCAGTACGTCGCTGGTCCTTGTTGGACATATATGTTCTTTTTTTTTATGCAGCCTATGCAAGAAATCTCTGCTAGAAAAAAAAAAGTGTGTGGTATGCCCACCATTAGAATATATCGGCCTGAATCCACCCACTTCTAATAGTGGGCATAAATTAAATGTGCTTTTTTTTTGTTCAGACCATGAGCTTAACAAAAAAAAAGGACCTAACAGATTCCTCTATTTACATCAATCGATGTGGATGAAGAAATCTCTGCCCAAAAAAATGTTTTAAAAATATATGCTGAAGCATAGGGGCGATCCACCCACTAGCCACCACAGGCCCCCATGCTTGGGCATATATGTTCTTTTTTAACTGCGGATGAAAATTTTCATCTAACAGTGCTGCACACACTTACTTACATATATTCTGAGAGCAAGGCCCTGTTACTGTCAGAATAAACAGATCGGTGTTGCAGCTGAATGGCATTCCTGCAAAGAAAACAGCAATGGCTAACAATAAAATCATCCAGATGTTTTACAAACTCCATTATTGACTTTTGCTCTTACTACCTTTATGTCACTGGGCCTTCCACAGCCTAAAATACTTTTACCAAAAGGATTTCTCTCCTAAATTAAATTAATGAAAAAAGTTAGCTCCCAGCCATCCATAGAGCAAAGCAGGCTTTGTCCATGTCCACTCTGCAGAAACTGAACAGACCCGGACCTGTCATCCGCCCGCTCTGCTCCAATCAGCAGGGGATCAGCGGACAGATCTCCTGTTGGTCAAATAGGGAGTCCACCTCGTGTGAAAGGGGCATTACTAAAGGAGTAGAGCAAATTTACTTTTAAAGACAATTTTCACTTATCTTCATGAATGAGCTGAAAATTCATTTTGCTAAGAATGCCCAGTCATGTGCAGTTTAAACTAAAAAAAAAAGATGATTTTTTTTGTTTCCCTGATAGGATGAATGACGTCAGTACAACTTCACCTCTTTCACTAAGATAGGGACAATTTTTTCTTTGCTTAGTAAATAAAGTAGAGCTGTGTTGATTTCAATCATCCATTAAAAATTGCTGCCTATTTTTTATACTGTGATGTGCTGTAATGCAGCTGCATTCTGGAGGTGCATTAGGGTGCCGTTCAAAATGAATGGCACCATAACCAACGCCTGCATGGTTCTGTACTGCATGCTATAATAACAAGAACATTTTACCAAGTCTTACATCAACATGTAGTGTGATTGAGCTCATATTGTTCAGCCAAGATTTAATAATTATATATCATTTTTTGTCAACAGCAAAAATAGCAACAAAATTTTCCACTTCATCCACCATGTCATTAACAAACAGAGCAAAAAAAGAAATGTGCCCAATAACAATCTTTTAGGTACAACACTATTAACAGTCACACTTACAATTTGTTAACCGCTTTCAACCGCAGAGACCCTGGAGAACAAAATGGTGGTAGTAGCATTTTTGTATGTTGCACAACAATCGCACAGTTATCAAATGTATATTTTCAAGAAAAAACTGCAAATGAATTTTAGTGCAAACAAACGCAATATTATACCCAAATTTGTTGTTATACATAAAAGGTTTCATTGAGTAAATAATTACCAAACATGTCAAATTTTAAAACTCTACATGCCTGCGAAACTGCAAAAAAATTAATAAATAAAAAAATGGTACCCAAAATTCTCTATAGGCGATTGTAATAGTGATGCTGGGTGCAATTACTAAAAACAAGTCATATACTGTACATGCACACAATCAACATGCAGTCGTGCAGGTACTTTTAATCAGCATTTAAACCATTACATGTTCTATGCATTGTGAAAGACCAACTACCCAATGAATAGCTGCCCTGGCACATCATAGCATTCACCCGGTACTCCAAGAAATAACAGAATCCAACTGAAATATTCTTGCACTGTCAAAACCTCCACTTTTATTATCACACGACACACAGGAGGATATATCTTATAGCCATCACAATCTGCATAATAACACACCAATAATAATGTGAGCATTACAGCATGAAATAGACACATCATTTGACAGCGTCACAGCACAGAAATAATACATTACCAAAGCTATGTGTAAGTTGGGAGGAACAGATCCCATAGGAACCATACTGCACAGGGGGTCACGGAGAAGCCGTAGGTGCGACCAGTCGATGAGCCCATATAGCCTTGGTAAAAATCTCAGCGTCAGAGTGTCCTCTGGCCACTAGGGGAGCTTCCACTGGTCTTGCCCGGACCTTCGCCTTATAAACCCTTTTTCTGGAAGCAGTCCAATAGTGGGCGGTGCCACACACTACGGGAGGGGCTAGCAGAAAGGTTCCACTAGGATAACAGTCATGTTCAAACACCATATTCGTTATCTGAAAAGTCACACTTTTGCTTCTTATCTACCCCAAAACCTCTTTTCATCTCCCCCAGACTTAAGAATTTCTAACTTAGATGTCCTTAAACAGGTTTTTATCTCCTAATGTGAGGTTACTAGATGTCATAAACATGGTTCATTCCATAAACAAGGTTTTATCTTGCTCTCAGCAGAATATCTTGTGACTCTGTTCCTTTGGCTAAATAAATGACATCAAGTCACCTCTCATGCCAATTGGGCAACAATGCTTTATTGTAAAAATTACCCAAGAAACAAAGGGTCCAAGGTCAACACATTTCATAGGCATTACAGCGATGCTTTAAAAGCCTTTACAGTTCATCAGTTTAGAGCTAACCCTGAAGCATGGCTCTAGAATTATAGCCCCCAATCACAACGATACCTCATGTGTGGTACAACTGATGTTACATACAGTACATGTGCTCACCCTATGCTGCCCTCTTTGTATGGGGTATATGCAATGGTGAAAGAAAAAAATTTAATTATTTACTTTATACAGTTTCTTTCTACACTTTTTACATTTTGTTTTTACTTTATAGTAAATCCCATTTTAACCCCCATATGCTAGCATGGGCAAGTGACAGCTTTTCTTTATAGAGACATTGGGGGTCTGTCCCCCAATTCAACTATTCCAGAACAGATCGTTCTCAAATAGCTGCATCCTTGGTTACAATAGATGAGAAATTACAGCTTTGCCCCGGGAGTGACGTAATTCATTAGCCACAGGAGATATCAGTTCCTCCTGCTGTAATTGGGGAAGTAGTTTCCCATAGTCCCGGGTTCCCTAGTAGAATGGGAGAGCCCAGGAACAACCACGGGTGCTGTACCTTGGTAGACAAGTGGTTAAAGAGCAACTCCAGGAAACTTGAAAATGCTCCCTGCACCCACAATGCAAGGGTCAACTACTCGTTTAATCTAGGGGCTGAAAAAAGCACTTTTTGTGTACCTAATCCTCCAAAAAAGACACTCCCAAATACTCCAGGTGGTGGACTATGGTGTCCAATAGAGAATTATGGATCCTGCATCAGTCTTGATTATGTCAGAACCATAGACCACTGCAGCATGGAGGAGAAGACACTGCAGGGAACTGTGTAGCATCAGGGAGGAGGGGCACACAAAGCAAGCAAATTTACTTTTCAGTGCCTCCTAGACTTAAAGTAGAACTATAGGCAAACTTTTGTTTTCATTTTAAATAGAGTAAGGAAGGGTGAAACCTGTCAAATTTTGTTTTGGCCATCTGTGTCCCATTGGGGAGATTTCCCTTCACTTTCTGTCCCATAGCCAAACAGGAAGTGAGAGGAAATCACTGCAAATTAAGGGAATTCCTTGCTAGTTTACTATTAAAAACTGACCACACTAAGCAGGAAAACACACTGTGATCAGTTCTCTAGCTGTGCTGCGAACAAAGTGTTCTCTCCTCCAATGATGAGATTTGTCCTGACCCCCCCCCCCCCCCCACACACACACACACACACAGCCATTCACTGGGAAGAATAGTGTGATGCTGTTTCTCCTCCCCCAGCTCTCTATGTAGCTGAGAACAGAGGGTATGTGTTCCCTTATTAAAAAAGGAAAAAAGATATTTATAATGTTTTTTATTTTATATCTATACACAAATTCTATTTTAAACTAAATGAGTTGTTTTACAAGGTGAAGGTTTACAATCACTTTAACCCTAACCCTTGCACTGTGAGCACAGCCCCACTGCAATGAAGGATTTTCAAGTTTCCTAGAGTTGAACTTTCATTTATTGTGTCTTTAAGCCTAATACAAACATTTTCCACTAGCTCTTGTGTCCTAAAATTGTGTATAAGCTTTCATAACCAAGAGTGCCAAATACACAATACAAATTTCATTCCACATTTCCAACCTTCAGATTTGATATTTCTGCATGCACTACCTTTTTTCAGCACAGCACACCACATGGCACCACCCTGCAATGCACAGCAGCCAATTGAACTCTGTGGGGAAAAAAAGGGAACAGTGTGGTGATCTCGCCAGACCGCACACCACTCACTGTGTTACAACGTGGCGGCTGGTGTGAATGGATCCTTAAACTTGACCTGTGTTTATAAAAACACATGCTGATCCTCTTAATAAATTATCGGCTATAGAGTTTTTGTATAAGGCCCTCTAGAATACTTTCAAAAACGCAACTCTTCCTGCAATAGGCAAGTCATTTTGAATGGGGTGCTTTGGTTATATATCTCTATTAGTTTATCGGGAATTAACAATTCCTTTGTGAAAACATTTTTTGCTTTGAGCTTTACTATATATAAATTGCTTTGCCACATTAATTCACAATGTTATATTTTTAAAATTATTTTTGCTCCTCACCATTTATTTTAGAGTAACAAAGCACAAATCCTGAAAACTGGACTTCTCTCAATAATGCCAGGCTACAACGAATCAGCCAAAAAAGATGTTCTTCGTCACTTTCTCGAAGCAACAATACCTCGATACTGGAAATCCACCAAAATACCAATCCTAAGGCTTTCAAGCTCGATTCCATAAAGAATCTAGAAAACCTCCTGACAAAGAAGTTTGACAGAATTTCTCACAAGAGTTTCCAGCCATGCTAACTATTCTTGCTCATATACAAGCCATGATGGAGAGGAGATTTAACTCCATCCATCCCCCCCTATTTCTTACCCATTTTCTCCCCACTCTCTTCTCTTTCTTCACTCCAATCTGCCCTCTGTAATTTCTTCCATATCAACCGAAATCTCTTACTCCCCGTATCTTCCTCCTCCCCCTCAGGGACCACACATAGTTTAATATGTAAAAATCCCTGTACATAACAAGCCTAACATAACATATCAACTCAATTGCTAACCACAACTCTCTTGGGGCCCCAGAAAGAAGACCCAGAAAAGATTATTTTTTGACCAACCAAGGGGAAATGCTATAAAGGATAACCCTTCTCCGAAATACAGATATCCAAGATGTTATCTTACAAATGTATCTCTATTCTGCTGTCTTTCCAAGGTCATACTAAGTTTACCCTTATGTGGATGCATTGCATTTTGCCTTTTTCTGTATCTTCATAAACCTCAAAGTGTAGCTGCACTGCATCTGAGCACCACAAAACAAAAATGCTATTTAATTCACTTTTAATATTTAAGGCAAACTACCCATCTATCCAGGTCTCCATGCTTTATTTTGCTGAGAATTATTTTAAAAAACGCCCCCTGGCATTTCTGGCAGTGGCCATCTTGTGTAAAAGTAGATGATTCATATATCATTTATTTCCTGCATTTCCTCAGCACTGGCTGAGCTGAGAACCCTCCCTCTCTTCCTGAAAACTCCTGGTATGTATGACATAATTTGCCTAGGCATGGAAACTAGGAAGTAACTGAAGAAATGTAAAATAAAATAAAATAATTAAAACAAGCAAATATGATATACTTTCCTATCCGTTTACTACTGGTAGCAGCATAAGGATTACAAATAGTCCATGTTGATTGAGAGAGTGAAGTTGTGCTTTAATAAAATAATATTGAACAATAATTACTGTTTATTTTATTCTACATCCATCTCCTTCTCTAAAGTTAACAAAACACTGACATCACTTCTTGGCAGCCATGTTAATTAGCACTGAAAGTGTGCTATACAATGTTAGGGATTGTTCCCATCTGAGTGGGGAAAACTACAAATCAAACAAACCTGCGGTTTTGATAGCGTTATTCAAATGTGATAGTAACATGTCCTGGAAGGACATCTAATACCACAAAAAATGTTAACTAACTGCATAAATTTTAAATTTACCGCTAAATAAAATGGCCAAGTTGTAAAATGTGACTATGATGCAATGTTCCGTTGCATCAGTTTTTCAAGCTACATCATTTAATTGTAGAAAACATTCAACTTAGCACTACCGTATTTTTCGCCGTACAAGACGCACTTTTTCTTCCCCAAAACTGGGGGGAAAATGTCAGTGCTTCTTATGGAGCGAATATGGAGCGGCCGGTCCGGTATTTCCACCGCGGCCGTGTCAGAATACCGGGCCGGCCGCTCAGCTCTGCAGCGGGACCTTACCTGTTCTATCTAGCGGCATGCTGTCTTCCCGGCTTCTGTAGTGTGGGCGCTGGGCATGACAGCCGGGTGCCAAGTGCGCATGCGCAAGAAAGGGTGCTTTTTGTGAATGGTAAGGCGGTACCTGGGACACATGACAGATCCCAGAAGCCGCCGGACCAATCACAAAGCGCAAGTGCTTCTCGCTCATGCGCACTGGGCACCCGGCTGTCATGCCGAGCGCCATTACAGAAGCCGGGAAGACAGCGCGCGGCTGGATCAAGGAACAGGTAAGATCAAACAAAAACTCTGCGGAAGTAAGAGCGGGTACCTGTCAAATTCAGGTACCCGCTCCCCACCTCCCCAAAGGTCAGCAGTCATCTGTACTGTCCGCAGTCTCTGGTCATCCCTGTGCTGTCCGCAGTCTCAGGTCATCCCTGTGCTGTCCGCAGTCTCAGGTCATCCCTGTGCTGTCCGCAGTCTCAGGTCATCCCTGTGCTGTCCGCAGTCTCAGGTCATCCCTCTGCTGTCCGCAGTCTCAGGTCATCCCTCTGCTGTCCGCAGTCTCAGGTCATCCCTCTGCTGTTCGCAGTCTCTGGTCATTCCTGTGCTGTCCGCAGTCTCTGGTCATCCCTGTGCTGTCCGCAGTCTCTGGTCATCCCTGTGCTGTCCGCAGTCTCTGGTCATCTCCTGTACTGTGTCTGCAGTCCATTAGTTCAGAATTTTTTTTTTTCCTGTTTTCTGCCTCTAAAACCTAGGTGCGTCTTATGGTCAGGTGCGTCTTATACGGCGAAAAATACGGTAAGTAGATTCACTTCGAAAGGCCAATATAATCACCCAGTCTGACGAGACATCCATTCATTTTTAGATCATTTCATCCAGTGGCAGTAACAGGGGAAGCAGGCTGAGTAATGCCTAGTAGACATGATCAGAAAAATACTGCTTTTAGAGCGATCATATAATAGTCTGATCATTAATACACAGCTTTTGATAACCAATCTCGACAGTTCATGCAAAATTATCCGAAGGGACAAACACGAAAATTTTTCTCGTACCATACCAGAACGCACGATTTTCATTTAATCAGTACATTATTCATCCGAAAAAAAATCAGAAGACCAAGACCACTCTTGCTCATAAAAAAAGAATACATTACAATGCAATACATTATATCACTTTCGAATGTGTATTCTGTCGTACGAGAATTTTGGTAACTGTAGGAACCTCTTCATTTTCAATATGAGGCTAGCATGCAAAAAAAAAAAAAAAAAAAAACCCGATAAAGCCTCCAGAAAAAATGTTTTATCAAGGCCATTTAGAGAGTCCTGTTTGGATCTTCCTGAAACAAATATGGCTGTTAATAGTACTGCACCAGCACCTCAATACTACCTCATTGCTGCTGGCATGAGGCTGAATACTACTAAACAAAACGTATGAAATTGTTCGAACCTCAAGGTCACCTATGGTCAAATGGTATAACAACCCACCATTTCCACTCCCCCTCCTAGAAGGGAATTGCTGTTGGCTTTACTCTATAATACAAATAGTGCAGATTAACAACACCACAGCTAAGAATTTGTGTAGTGTTGGGTCTAAAATTGCTCTGATGCAATTCATGCAGTCCAATCCACCATTAGAGCTCTCTTACTGAACATTCAATAAGATACAGGAAATAATTTACAACTTTAACCATTGTATTTACATAAGCAAATGCTGGAAAAAACCCTTTGCAGCAAACAATATGCTCCAGCTATGACAAACACCTCTAGAGAACTTCCTGAGTGATACCACAAGTTCCACAACATGTGCCTGGTTGCAGTTCTGACAAACTGTCTTGCTGTACAAGGTGGAGATAAATAATATAATGCTTGAGCAAAGTGTTAATAACTGGTGAACATCACTTCTTTTGAAACATAATAAGCCTTCAAGTTAATATTAGAATCCCAGTATATGAATCAAACAGTTAAGATAGAGTTCATAGTAACAATGTCTATCTGGGTACACTTGACTTTAACTATATGTAAAAAGTCAAAAAATTTTTTGTTTGGCCTTGGATTTGGTAGTAAACCCCTGCCAATTTATTTTTTGCTGATGTGTCTTGTTGGGGAGATTTCTTTTCACTTAAGGGAAAATTAGGGATGAGAGTATTTTCGAAAACAATCTCAGCTTAATTGTGGACACGCTGAAACAATGTCTAATTGCAATCAACTATCAATAATACATTTCCTGGCCTTTGAATGTTAGTCAGATTATTTAAAATGGCCAATAACGGGGCACATGATTAAGCCAGCCCCATCACTAAATGCCCACAGTCACATGATAATCCTTCTCTCCTTTTATTTACTCCCTGGGGTCCTTCTTCAGGTTTCCACATCACTACCTACCTGATGTAGACCCCTCCTATGTGGTAGGCGACATTTTCAGAGGCCAGGTCCTCTCTCATACACTCCAGAGGCATGAGAAATATCGGGGCAGTAAGAGGATCTGTGCTCAAGATGATAATGAACAGGGAAAAATGTCTGACCCTCAGGACAAGATATTAACTTTGCTCATAGCAGAAACTGTGACTTTGATCCATTACACTGTAGGATGGCTTTGGAAGAGATGCTTTGTATCAGGACTGAGCAGTAAGGTAATTGATGCACAATGCACTTATTCAGTTTAATTTTTCCTGGAGCTGGGCTTTAGAAAATCTCACAAGGGCATTCTCAATTTCACCTATTATTCTTTATTTAATCCACAGCAAAAAAAAAAAAAAAAAACAGTATATTCTAAAAACAGCTCCAATCTATCCAGACAATGGTCTCTTCACTTGCTATCTGCAAGCTTTCTCAAGGCAAAAGACTGATGCTGTTTTTTTGCTATGAAGTAAATAAGAGGGGATGAAGTCGAAAGTGCCTTTGTTAGATTTTGTTTTGTATCTTTTACATGGACTAAACATGCAAGAGAGCATTGAGACCCTGCTTGGTACCTGAAAAGGAAACAGATGGGAATCCACAGTGGTGGGCAACCTTTTTTTTCAACTGAGCCAAATCTCGCCAAAACCACGATTGAAATTTATTTTGAGAGCCACATTTTTAAAACTGAAAATACATCTCCCATATAGTAATTCATCCCCCATAGTAATTCATCCCCCATATAGTAATTCATCCCCCATATAGTAATTCATCCCCCATATAGTAATTCATCCCCCATAGTAATTCATCCCCCATATAGCAATTCATCCCCCATATAGTAATTCATCCCCCATATAGTAATTCATCCCCCATATAGTAATTCATCCCCCATATTAATTCATCCCCCATAGTAATTCATCCCCCATAGTAATTCATCCCCCATATAGTAATTCATCCCCCATATTAATTCATCCCCCATAGTAATTCATCCCCCATATAGTAATTCATCCCCCATAGTAATTCATCCCCCATATAGTAATTCATCCCCCATAGTAATTCATCCCCCCCATAGTAATTCATCTCCCATATAGTAATTCATCTCCCATATAGTAATTCATCCCCCATATAGTAATTCATCCCCCATATAGTAATTCATCCCCCATATAGTAAGTCCCCCATATAGTAAGTCCCCCCCCATATAGTAAGTCCCCCCCCATATAGTAAGTCCCCCATATAGTAATTCATCCCCCATATAGTAAGTCCCCCCCCATATAGTAAGTCCCCCATATAGTAATTCATCCCCCATATAGTAAGTCCCCCCTGTGTCAATTCACTTACCTTTGCTCCGCGCGTTCCTCTCGCTGTGCTTCCCGCGCCGTTCTGGTCTTCAGGGCGGACTGTGAGAGGAGAGGAGTTCGTCACACTGCCCCGCCTACATCCTGGCTGCCCCGCCTACATCCTGACAGCTGCAGAGTCCTGACTTTTGGGGCGGCCGCCAGAGAGGAGGGAGGGGAGCGGGCGGCCATCCGAGAGGAGGGAGGGGAGGGGAGGGGAGGTGAGGGGGCGGCCGCCCTGCACACGCCCGTCCGAGAGGAGGGAGAGGAGGGAGGGGAGCGGGCGCCCGGCACACAGAAGAGCCGCATTTAAGCTTGTAAAGAGCCGCATGTTGCTCGCGAGCCGCGGCTTGCCGACCACTGCACTAGCGCAACCAGTCCTAAGACACCAGCCTCCATGTCCCCCTGATATACTCTATATATAATAGTGAGTGCCGCACAGTGAATTCTGAACATACTATTTCACATCACCATAGTTTGTAATTTAAAAAAAGAGTGGTATTTTCCCCATGCTACCCTCAAAAGGCCAAAGGAACCTGTCTCCGCTGTATGTTTTTTTAATTAATGTATTATTTTCTTTCTTTTTTTTTTGCATTGGTACACCATGCAGAGCTCAGCTCCTCATACCAGTTTTGACAGTGGCTTGCCTTTTGACCTGGAAAATGGCCATAACAGAATATTAGGAATCACGCCCATCAATATAAGTTGTGTTTGATTTTAAATTTGGACTCCTGGCAAATGAATTCCAGGCACATTTGCTCATCCCTAGAGGAAACCTCTCCAAAGTAAAAGGAAATGTCTGCTTAGGCAGATGTCACAGCAACAGTTGTCCCTATTGGAAGATTTCCCCTCACCTTCTGGTGTCAACTCAAAAATGTTGGATTTCCCCTCACTTTCAGTCTCAGTGACTACAGGTACCAGGACAAATACAGAGAGAATTAATTCCTCAAACGGGAACACAAACAGCAATAAAAACTCGAGAGTGGTTCTAAGTCTTCTACGCTAAAATAAAAACAAAAAAAGTTTTGGCTAAACATAACGCTAAGAATCACATAATTCAGTTACAATATATGCAATATTACAGTTACCCATGGAGCTAGAAAAGGTTTGAAAGGTAAACACTGCTCTACTATATAATAATGCAACATATGGCTAAGGTCTAACAATTATTTATCTGTAGACCATACAGAAACAAAACCCCTACCCAGAAAGCACTGCCAAAATGCCAACATTTCAGTGTTTTGCATCTATAAGAGGATGTTTCTAGGGGTATTTTACATACTACATATTATCAATAGCACAATTTTTCAGGCTGTGCACATGTTCATCAATGCCATGTGATTAGATAGCCACAGCATGCTTTGGGGAAGTCTAATCACTTACAATGGGGACTACATTATTATACTGTGGATAGCATATCCTAGATTAAAATCATCTCATTAACTTCTGAATGATTATTCTCATTACCAAAAGATACAGTTACATAGATAAAATACTTACAAGCTAAAATTTCAAACACAACCACTGGGTCTATAATACCAAAGAAAAAGCTAAACTCTATATTATGTCAGCATAAATATTAAGGTATTATAATGTTATATTACCTTAATATGTTTTATTATAATGTACCCTAAAAGTTAATGAATGTTCCCCACAAAGTTTTCTTATGCTTTTGCTCCAACTGCCTTAAGTCAGTCTAGCTACTCACTCCCCCATCCCGCAACACTTACCTAGATTTCACTCAAAGGCCCATAACATTGTTTACAATCCTCTTCCACGTCTTGATCAGACATCCACTCCTGTGCATTTTTGGCCCAATAGGCTTCTAATAAGAGCCAATCTGTCTACCAGGCTGATAAAAGCTGTCAGGTGAATGTAAACAAAAGAGAAAAGGTAAGGGAACTTTATGGGAAAATTCCCTTACCCTTTAAGTGAAACCTGTGTAAAAACAAAAAGTAGAAACTGTCATTGCTGCCTTGGAATTGAAAAACATAGGTTGTAGGGCTGTCATCTTGTTACTGGCTTGATTGCCTAGTAGATCCCTGGCATAAAACAAGCATAAAGGACAAGAGGCTATACCTCACTGCCCACATTCTTGTTCTAGACCAGTGGCTTAATAGCTAGAGAAGCCAGAGCCAGCATGAAAGCTTTGGGAATTAGTAGGGGTAGCTCACATATCAAATGTTAAAAATTTCAGCATAATGCAAATAATCTTATCAATTTGCACTTCTGCCCTAAAAAAATGTTTCTCTACATAATTATATATGGAAATTGGACAGTTATATGTGTTTAACACAGATTCAGGCTCTACTTTCTGCTTAGAATATTTTGCCTTTATGACCTATATACATAATTACATTTCTGCAAGAAAGTGTCTGATTGTAAACAACAGGTTCTTTGTAAGCTCTGATCGTGTGAGATCGCCACAATATTAGCAAATTGTAAATTGTTCTGCGATTGATTCTTCAACAAATGATAAATTACAACTTGATCAAAAACACAATTACAGCTAGCTTAAACTCTTAAGCTAGAAATATCTTCCTAGAACAAAGGGAAAAAAAGGATCTGAGCCAAAATGATGTCCAAAAATATCAAATAAGCCTTCATTTAACTTCATTGTAAAATCGCCAATAGCCTGAAAAGATAACCGCAATTGCTGTCAGTTACAATTAAACAAGTAAGGTAGGGAGTAGCGGTCCACACTGGTCTCAGTTTAGTCACGTGTGCCATTATAGGTCCCTGCACACATTGCCCCATTAGTTTGGCACATTGAGAATAAAAGACTCTGCAAAACTTTTAACACCCATTAGTAGCATTACCGATGTAATTACCTCATTACATCACCCCTGTAGTCATGAGAACAACAGAGGGACGTGTACATGACAGCCGGTCTTGGAGACCTAACAGGAAATGTCCCCAATATGAAGGGAAGTTTCTATCTCAAAGCTGACACCATAACATTTGTTCTGCTCTCATAACAACTCTAGAATGTAGGATTTCTCTTTACTTTCTCTCATGGTGACAAGGGTCACCAGGACAAATAAAGGCATGAACCACCACAGCGGGACACAGACTACAATTAAAAGAAAAAAAAAAAAAAAAACTTGGCAGGGGGTCTAATGCTTACCTGTTCTATCCAAAATCTAAACAATATTTTTGACTTACCAATAAAATCCATTTTTTGGAGTACAGGACAAGACACAGGATCTTAGCCATTACATAGTTAATCTGGTTGAAAAGAGACACAAATCCAGTTCAACCAACAGAAAAAAAAAAAAATAATAACCATGAGTTACATGTAGCAACATTAAGGTAATTGGCTACTGGCAAAAAAGAAAGCTGCGGGGACATCCCCTCCATAACACATTTCATTCCCATCAAGCCTCAGAGGAGGCCTGAACATTCACCTGGTAAAACTTAAAACCATGTGGGAGCTTTGCAAATCTGAGAAACAGAAGCCTGACACTGAAAGCCCAAGAAGTGTTAATCTGGTAGAGTGCACAGGAAGGTGAGGAAACCGCCTTAGGGAGAAAAGAAGCCTTGGCCTCAGGACAATCTTTGTCTCTGTGTAACACTAGGAAAGACTCTTCACAGGATAAGGCTGCTAACTCAGCAACCCTCCGCACCAAGGTGATAGCAAAGAGAAAGGCCACCTTGCAAGAGAGGCAAACAAGGGAATATGGCAGATAACTACTTGATGGTAGTTAAGGCCAAATGCTGTACCAGACCACACTAGAGAACGGAAAGGATGCATCGTACATAATACTTCCTAGGATGGAATTTCCTAGCCTTGAACTATACAAAGTACGCCTTTCAGGTGATACGGCAGACTTTGCAAGAAGTCTAATTTCTAGCCTTCTGGAGTGTAGATGACCAAATACGACAGTTGTTGCCATGCTGTTAAAATCAGCAACCAAGAAGTAGGATGGTGGGATGGCCCTTGAAATAATAGGTCTGGACTATCCCAAAAAGCCCATGGAATAGGACAGGCATAGATCAAGTGTTACTAAGTGTTACTCAGCAGGTAGCAAGCAGCGTAGTACAAAGGGTCAGGCAGAGGGATGGTCAGGGTCACAAGCCAGGGATCAGAACAGGTAGCAAAGGAACAGAAACAGGATGCAGGACAGATACAGGGCCCAGGACAAACACAACACCAAGGCAGAGTCTGCAAGTCTGGCCATCCCTTAAATACGCCAGTATCATCAGTTCCAGGTGTTAGCTGGCTGAAAGGTTGAGTCTCTGATTGCTGGGAGCACCCGCTGGCCAGCCCTGGTACTGCAGATCAAAAGGCAGGTGAGTCCCACCATTGCTGGCCAGTCCATTCCTGACAGTCCGCCTGCCAATTTTCCACACCTGGGGTAAGAATCAAATCTGCTCCTCTTTGAGCAACATCACTTCTGGAGCCAGCTTGCTGGTTAATGTAGGCCACTCTCGTAGCATTGTCTGATTGGATTCGGAAATTTGGCAGCTGAGAGGTCCAGTGTTTAAGGGACAACTGGATTACCCTGAATTCCTGGATGTTGATGCGAAGTCAAGGTTCCTCCAATGATCAAGTCCACTGCATCTAGATGGACTCCTTGCCAGCCCAACAGACTGGCATGTGTTGTAAGAACGTTCCATGTCTTTGGGGGGAAAGGGTTTCCCTGACTTCAGAACTGGGTTGCAAAACCAGTCTTGGTCTGGAGATGAAAATGGGCTTACACTACTCCAAACAAAACTACCATCAGGCACAAGACCCTTATCTAGGTCAGAGCATGAACCAAGAGACAGACTTTGTCACAATGCAGGAAGAGCATGGAAAGGACCATGTCCAAAGTCTGCACTGTCCACTAGACATTGGCTGACAGGGTTAGGGAGGACTGGTCAGATCATCCAGGTATTCCACAATATGTATCCCCTGTGGCAAATACCCTGGTGCAGAACCAAAAGGTCGTGAAAAGGCCAAAGGGAAGGGCAACAAATATGTAGTGCTGAGTGCCCACAGCAAAATGCAGATAACACTTGTGAGGAAGAGAAATGGGAATGTGCAAAAAAGCATCTCTAATGTTCACTGAAGCCAGACAATCACCTGCAAGGAGGAAGGCAAAAACCAACCTGTCAAATTACATGCAAATCTTTTGCACCTGCAGGAGCAAGTTGAGAGTTTTCAGAACTAGAATGGGCCAAACACCTTCATTTGGTCTGGGAACTGTGAACATGTTAGAGCAGAAGCCCTGAAATCATTCCTTATTCAGGACTGCGGCAATGACCCCTAAGCAAGGAGCGCTGCTAAACAGCAGCAAGAGCATCTGCCAATCTTTGCAAGGAAGTAGACAAATTCAAGATCAGGAAGCAGAAAGAGGTAGAGATCAAAAATC
This sequence comes from Staurois parvus, assembly GCF_062004578.1. Lineage (NCBI taxonomy): Eukaryota > Metazoa > Chordata > Amphibia > Anura > Ranidae > Staurois > Staurois parvus. The sequence continues at coordinate 3,531,728 of NW_028317947.1, forward strand.
CAGTTTGTAGTCCCTAAAAATTACACTTTGGAACAGAAAATATGAAACAAGTGATTGCCTCTTTTCATTGGCAAGAGGGTATGGAACCAGATTTGACTGGCTTGGGTCCAGACTTAGACCTGGAGCTGGAGGCCTGAGAGGAATGAAAGAACTTTTCCTTGTCTCAGTAGTAGGCCTACCAGCAGGGCTTCTAACCTCTTGTCCACTGTATCCTTAAATACAGGATGGTTCATGGGGACGGTTAGTGTTCTGTTAAGACCAGAGGCGTCCCTAGGGTTGGTGTTACCCGGTGCGGTAACACTTGGTGACACCCCCTCCGACGATACTCGCAGAATGGATCGGATCTGCAGATTGAGCATAATGGATCAGACTCCGATCCATTATGCTCAATCCGCAGATCCGATCCATCCTGCAGGGATCGTCGGCTTTCTTTACAACTTACCTTTTCTTGGAGCGAGTCCGGTGACACCGGACCCGCTTCGAGAAAAGGTAAGTTGTAAAGAAAGCCGACAATCCCAGCGGGATGGATTGGATCCATCCTGCGGGGATCGTTGGCTTGCTTTACAACTTACCTTTTTGTGGAGCGGGTCCTGTGTGACCCCAAATGCGGTCGGTGTCACGACTCTAGCAGTAGCTCTATAGGTCCACAGTTTGGGGTTTCCCCAGGGCGCAGGGTCTAATGCCCAGTCTGCTTGTTCACCAGAGCCCCTGATGGTGGGGATGGACTTGGAGCAGCGTGAGACCAGGTCGCGGCCCCCAGGTATGCCCAGCTGCGGTAGAGGAGACCGCTAGTGTCACGTACTTTAGTAGCGAGCCTGACGTGAAGAAGCAGAGCAGACCAGAGCAGGATGCGGATGGATCCGTGCGGCAGGTAGCGGAGTCAGGCGGGCTGGGTTCGATATCCGAGAAGGCAGAGCAGACCAGAGCAGCAGGCAGAGGGATAGTCGGGTCACAGGCCAGGTTGAGCAACAGGAGGTCAGAATGATCAGGAGCAGACAGAAGAATATCCAAAGACAAACCAGGGGTCAGGGCAGGAGAAGGTCACGATAGTCAGGAGCAGGCTGGGTTCGGCAACAGGAAACAACTCAGGATCAGGAATCACGGGCAGAGGAATAAGACCATATGGCAATTTGGATCCTGCAGTGGCCCGTTTAAGTGGCCCGTTTAAATAGCCCGCCTTGCGCTGACAGGCACACCTGGGTCCTAGTGCCTGCCTGCCTGTATGCCTTGTCGGGATCCTGCACATGTGCAGATTCATGCGCCGCAGCAAACTTCTCATTCCCTGACATTGCTCCCCCCCTATGGGCAGCCTCCGGATGCCCAATTGGCTCCTCTTTTGTGGGTGACTGTGAAAAAATTCCCGAACTAGGTCTGCGGCATGAACATTCTGGGCTGGTTCCCATGAATTCTCCTCTGGACCATAACCCTTCCACTTAATAACATACTGTATCTGACCCCTCCTTTTTCTACAGTCCACAACAGCCTCGACCTCAAATTCTTCTTCCCCATCCACAGTTATCGGCTCAGGGGGCCTTGACCTACGATTAGGAAATGGATCGGGTACTGCAGGCTTCAATAGTGACATGTGGAAAACTGGGTGTACTGGATTCCAGAAGTGCCAGTTCGTATGAGACATTGTTAATCTTGCGTCTTACCGGAAATGGACCCACAAATCTTGGTGCCAACTTCTTCGAAGGGCATGCCATCTTCAGATTAGTTGTAGCCAACCAGACCTGGTCTCCTGGGTGCAGAATCAGTTCCCCCCCTTCTCCTTCTGTCGAAGACCCTCTTGTTGTCCCCCTGGGCTTTTGCAACCGCCTCCTGTAACAATTTATTGTTAGAGACAAAATAATTTTTCGTGTTCTGAGCAGCAGGTACAGAAGTTTCTGGGACTAGGTCAGGTAAAAAAGTAGGGTGGAACCCATAGTTAGCAAAAAATGGAGATTGTTTAGTGGCAGAATGACTAGCGTTGTCATACGCAAACTCTGCCAGAGGCAAGAGTGCCGCCCAATCATCCTGGAGAAAGGAAGTGTAACATCTAATGTATTGTTCCAGAGTCTGACTGGTTCGTTCAGTCTGTCCGTTTGTTTGTGGGTGGTAGGCAGAGGAGAAGGATAACTTAATTTCCAAGGTTTCACATAGTGCTTTCCAAAATCTTGAAGTAAACTGTATTCCCCGGTCCGAGACAATGCTCATAGGAACCCCGTGGAGCCTTACGATTTCCTTAATGAAAATCTGAGCAGTTTCTACAGCAGAGGGTGTATTCCTTAGTGGCAAAAAGTGGGCCATCTTTGATAACCGGTCCACTACTACAAAAATGGCGGTATGTCCTTGGTAGGGTGGAAGTTCTACTATAAAGTCCATATTTATCATTTTCCAAGGCCTATCAGGTACTGGCAGGGGTTTTAGTAAACCCCTGGCCTTGTTTCTAGAGGTTTTGCTTCGATTGCAGATGGTGCAAGTCCTTACATATGATTTGCAATCCTTCGCCATGTTAGGCCACCAGAACGTGCGTTGGGCCAATTCCAGTGTTTTAGAGACCCCGAAATGGCCTGCTAATGGGTGATCATGGCAGTAACCCAGAACAAGAGTTCGTGCCCCTTCGGGTACCAGAATTTGCTCCACTTTCCACAGAAGTCCTTCCCTGCTCTGTGCCGTGATACCAGGTGGGCTGGCTGCTCCCACTGATGCTTGTTGCAATTGAGACAAAAGTTCAGATTGTAACCGTAAGAAATTTCCTGCTGGCAGAATAGTGTCCGATTTTGGGGATTCCTTTGGATCCTCGAACATGCGTGAAAGCTCATCTGGCTTAGTGTTTTTGGATCCTGGTCTGTAGGTTATATGGAAGATGAATCTGGAGAAGAACAGAGCCCATCTAGCCTGGCGTGGTTTGAGACATTTAGCAGTCCTTAAATATTCTAGGTTCTTGTGGTCAGTGTATATCAGAATTGGATGCATGGCCCCTTCCAGCAAGTATCTCCATTCCTCTAATGCTCTCTTTATTGCCAAGAGTTCCCGGTCCTGAACGTCATAGTTCCTTTCAGCTGGGGTGAGTTTCCTAGAGAAGAAGGCTACTGGGTGCATTAGTTCTTTAAGGCCGTTCTGCTGTGAAAGGACTGCCCCTACTGCGTTTTCGGATGCATCTACTTCCAAAATGTAAGGAAGAGAGGAGTCCGGATGGCTTAAGATGGGGGCCGCTGTGAATAGCTTCTTTAGAGTCTCAAAGGCCGCCTGTGCCTCAGGGGTCCAATGGAAATGGACTTCTAACTTGGTCAGCTAAGTGATAGGAGAAATGAGGCCCGAGAAGTTCTTAATAAATTTCCGGTAAAAATTTGCGAAGCCAATGAACCATTGAATTCCTTTTTGTCTGAGGGGACTGGCCATTCCCAAATTGCTGTGATTTTTAGAGGATCCATAGCAATTCCGGCAGTAGAGATGAAATGGAATGGGATGCTCTGTTGCTCAAAGTTAAATTTTTCTGCCTTGGCATATAATCCATGCTGACGGAGTCGTCCCAGTACGCATTTGACATGGTCTCAGTGTACTTCCAGAAATGCGGAAAAAAATCAGAATGTCATCCAGGTATATGACAACAAAAACATCCAGGTAATCTCTGAAAATATCATTTATGAAGTGTTGGAATGTAGCCGGAGCGTTGCACAGCCCAAACGGCTATTCAAAGTGGCCGAAACAGGTGCGGAAGGCTGTTTTCCACTCGTCCCTTTCCCGTATGCGGACCAGGTTATATGCCCCTCTCAAGTCCAACTTAGTGAAGATGGTGGCAGTTTTGAGTCTCTGGAACAGTTCAGGGACCAAGGGAAGGGGGTACCGGTTCTTAACGGTGATTTTATTTAATTCCCGTTAATCCACGCAGGGCCACAAAGACTTGTCTTTCTTTTCCACAAAGAATATTCCAGCTCCAGCTGGTGAAGTGGAGGGCCGAATGAACCCCTTCTGGAGATTCTCCTCAATGTATTCCTTTAAGACTCCTAGTTCCCGTTCAGATAGGGGAAAGATCCGTCCAAAAGAGATTTCAGACCCGGGAAGCAAATCGATCGGACAGTCATAGGATCGATGAGGAGGAAGTATATCTGCACACCGTTTACTGAATACATCAAGATAGTCATGGTAGACAGAGGGAATTATTTGAGAAAGTTCCACATCAGCGTCCATGCATAGTAGGGTAGGTGGAACTGAGGATATCTTGGGTAAACAATGTTTCCGGCAGTAAGGAGAGAGAAATTGGATCGAGCCTGACTTCCAGTTAATTTGAGGGTCGTGCGCCTGTAGCCAAGGGAGACCCAGTATAACAGGAAATAGAGGAGAGGTGATAGCATCCAGACGTACAAATTCCTGATGATGGTTGGTAACCGTAGTAAGAATTGGTGGGATCTCTTTGTCTACCAGTCCGGATTTAATGCGGGACCCATCGGCAAGAAAAATGTTTAGCCCATGTTCTTTCGGTAGTAATGGAATATGTTGTTGAGCAGCAAAGTTTAAGTCTATGAAACAACTACAGGCCCCAGAATCAATAATTGCCGTCACCGACACGATTCTTCTGGGAAGCTGGAAGGAAATGGGAACAGCCAGGTGCGTTGCACTGTTTGAACATGATGGAGGAGCAGCAGAAGAAGCAAAGATGCACTTACGCACTTTGGCTGGGCAGGAACGCACGTAATGTCCTGATTCTCCACAGTATAGACAGAGGTTGTGGACCCGACGTCTGTGGCGTTCCTCTGCAGTCAATGAAGGGCGTATTAGCCCGAGTTGCATAGGTTCTGGGGTATCCGTAGCTTCAGGATCCCGGTTCCTAGCGGGAGGATTGGGCAGGACGGGAAACTTGGGTAGCACCCATGTAAGCCTCAGAACTTGGTTGGATCTTTCTAGCCTGCGTTCACGTAGCCGACGGTCAATTTGAATGGCTAAAGCAATCAGGTCCTCCAGGGACTCAGGTATGCCTACCCGAGCTAGCTCGTCCTTGAGGGGCTCGGCCAGGCCCAGGCAGAACTGATGTCCTCCTCTGCTGCTCGGCGACCCTGTTGGAGTGCATGTAATGCTGCCTCAGCGGTGGTAGTTCGCTGTGGATCATCGTATAACTGAGCCATGGCATTGAAGAATGTTGTCATGTTGGTTAGATGAGGATGATGACTCTCCAACAGGCGATGGGCCCAGCCCTGGGGTTCTCCCTGCAGCAAGGAGATGATGAACCCCACCTTAATCTCTGTGGAGAAAGTTCGTGGTTGCAGGTCAAAGTACAGCTGACATGCGTTTCGGAACGCTCTGAATTTACCCCGATACCCATTAAAACGTTCTGAAGTAGGCACACAGGGTTCAGGTGAAGGTATCTGAACTACTGTGCTAGTGCGGGGTTGCGGGGTGGCCGAGGGAGATGTAACTGGAGCCGTTGGCGCAGAAGCAGGCGTAGCCAAGGTTTGAATGCGTTCTTCCAGATGTGCATATCTATCCTGCAGTGTCTTAACGGCCTGGGTGAGTGCGGCCAGATGGTGACAAATCTCATCCAGTGGAGAGGGTCCTCTTGCAGGCTCAGACATGGCCGTATGGTACTGTGACGACTCTAGCAGTAGTTCTATCGGTCCACAGTTTGGGGTTTCCCCAGGGCGCGGGGTCTAAGCCCCAGTCTGCTTGTTCACCAGAGCCCCTGATGGTGAGGATGGACTTGGAGCAGCGTGAGACCAGGTCGCGGCCCCCAGGTATGCCCAGCTGCGGTAGAGGAGACCGCTAGTGTCACGTACTTTAGTAATGAGCCTGACGTGAAGAGGCAGAGCAGACCAGAGCAGGATGCGGATGGATCCGTGCAGCAGGTAGCGGAGTCAGGCGGGCTGGGTTTGATATCTAAGAAGGCAGAGCAGACCAGAGCAGCAGGCAGAGGGTCACAGGCCAGGTTCAGCAACAGGAGGTCAGAATGATCAAGAGCAGGCAGAAGAATATTCAGAGACAAGCCAGGGGTCAGGGCAGGAGAAGGTCACGATAGTCAGGAGCAGGCTGGGTTTGGCAACAGGAAACAACTCAGGATCAGGAATCACAGGCAGAGGAATAAGACCATACGGCAATTTGGATCCTGCAGTGGCCCGTTTAAATAGCCCACCCGGCGCCAACAGGCGCGCCTGGGTCCTAGTGCCTGCTTGCGCCATCATTGGTGACAGGCTCGCCTGGGTCCTAGTGCCCGCCTGCCTTGTCGGGATCCTGCGCATGCGCAGATTCATGTGCCGCAGCGATCTTCTCGTTCCCTGACACCCGGTGTGGACCACACCCCCGCGGGACATCACTGGTTAAGACAGTACACTGCCACCAAACCAGTGTAAGCCAGCAATAGTGTTCCTAATCACCACCACACCAGTGTCAGCAGAGCCACTACAGCCATCAGTGTCCTTGATCACTGCCACATCAGTACAGTGTCCACAGAGCCAGTGTAGCCAGAAACAGTGTTCCTTGTCACCACCGCACCAGTGTCTGCTTCCTACACTTACCTTGGTCTGTTTATTGACTACGTCTTTGCTTGCCACCTGAACTGACACATCTGTACATTCCACTGACTACATTCCTGCAAGATGCTAGCCCAAGCCATCAACTACAGACTCCCGGAACCACAGGGACTCCTTTGTTCAGCCTCCTATACTTCCTGGCCAGTGAACATAGTATTCTTGGGAGCAGCCATGTGCGGCTTATAGGAAAGAGGACTAATTAATAGGTGAACTAACTACACTAAGCTATACTCCCTGACCACTTGTACAGAAGCAAATATTACAGGACCCTGTTTTTGATACAATGTTGGTTGATTTTTGTGATACACAATATCCAATGTCCAGTACATAATCAGTACAAACACTGAAAAAGTCTCACACGTGATATCCACATACTCAGGAGGAGTAGCAGAATGTGTTCAGGGGTGTCATTCTGAGTAGGTTTGTTCTGTGTGTCAGAAACATCTTGTTAATTTGACAACAGTAATTAGAAAAATACATTTTCATATTATTTTCCGCATTTTCCCAAAACCTGTGGCAAAAAATTACATTTTCAAAAGACTCACAATGCCCCTCTAAAAACTTACCGTGAGGTGTTTACTCTCTCCAAAATGTAGTCATTTTGTGGGTTTTAAACTATACCAGGGCCTCCAAAATGTGATGGGTAGTCAGGAAATTAGAAGCATAATAAGAAGTGTAATTTTTGCCCTGTAAAAGCCTGAAGGAGCTTCTTGATTCTTGGGCAGCAAAAATCTAACATACAGTATATGGTATCCTCATATTCAGAAGGAGTATTATAATGTGTTTTGGGATCTATTTTTAATTATACCCATGCAGTGTGTTAGAAATATCCTATTAAGCTTTATGTAAAAATAAATAATTTTCATTTTTGTTTTCCAAAAACGTGGCAAGAAATTAAGTATGCAAAAGACTCACCATGCCCCTTAAATACTTTCACGTGTATGCTATTTTAAAATGTGGTCATTTTGGGTGTGTCTACTGTCTTGGTGGTCCAGGGCCTCCAAAAAAATGAGTAGGTAGTCAGGAGATTAGATGCCAAATTTATGCCCCTGAAGATGCTTTTGGGCATTCTATGCGGTTAGACTGCAAAAAAGATTCACATATTTGGTATCCCGATACTCAGGAGGTATAACACAGAGACTTTTGGGGTGCTCATGATGTGTGTAAGAATTATCTTATTAATTGACAGCTGTGTGAAAAAATACATTTTAATTTTCTATCTCCCTCTTTCAAAAACTTATGGTAAAAATGTGATCTTCAAAAGACTCACCATGCCTCTAATTAATATGCCGACGGATCAGTTTTGTAAAATGTGTGTGTTTTTCCTGTCAGGGCATTTCAGGGCCTTAAGAAATATGATAGGTAGTCTGGGAATAAGATGCATTATTTATGCCCCTTGAAAGCCTGAAGGTGTCCTTTGGATTTTGGGCCCCTATATACGTCTAGGCAACGATTAATCCCATATTTGAGAAGAATAGAAGAATGTTTTTTTGTATTTGTGTAATTGTAAGTATGCCTATGCTGTGAGTGAGAAATAATTAGCTAAAATGTAAATTTTGTCAAATAAAAACAAATTTTATTTACTTTCTTCAGTTTCTAAAATATTGTAGGAAATAATTAAAAAACACACCATGCTCCTAACAAATACCTTGTTAGTGGAAGTATATAAATGTGTCATTTTGGGGGTGTTTGTACTGTCCTGGCATTTTAAGGCCTCAAGAACTTAGATAGGCAGTGAGAACACCTTTGTAACTTTCACACAGACTAATATATTGGGTGTTTTATTTACCAAAGAAATGTAGCAGAATACATTTTGACCTAAATCTATGAAGGATTATTAATTTGAAAGGTTTTATAGCAAATAATAATTATAAAGAGAAACAGATTTTTTCTTCCAAATTCTCTGTTTCCCTTTATATAGCAAACAAATGAATCAATAAACAAAAACCCCAGTGGTGAATAAATATCACCAAAAAAGCTATATATGTCAAAATGACATAAAATTTATTTGGGTACAGTGTAGAATACAAGTGAGTATTTGTCATTCAAAGTATCACAGTGATGAAACCTGAAAAATTCCCTGGACAGGAAGGGGGTATAATATTCCAGTCTTCAAGTGGCTAAAGACTAAGGATGGCCATACCTATGGAAATTTTATCCAGTTTCTAGTAAACTCGCAGAAATTTACTTCCTAAGTGATTCTGTCACCACCCACCTGCTGGACGAAAAATGGTCATCTGAACAGCGACTGCATCTGATTGACTGCTGATTACATATTCTGACAGTTGCTGGTGCCAGCTGTCAGAATACAACAGGAGATTTATTGTAAGGTTCAGCCTGCAGGTTTGTATGTGTGTGCAAGTGTGTATGGCCATATTAACCCTTTTTTTGTCTCATCCATTCATTCTTTATAGATTTGGACTCACACACACAGGCATCTGTTAGAAGTATATTTTATTTTTATTTCCCAGATGCTGGTAATGGAACAATCTGCAGTTGTACTTACTTGCATTTCTTATTTTACAAGCCTTGTACAATAGACAGTCTTGAAAGGCAATAAAATGATGCTGGTATGACTAGTAAATACATTTGCAAGTGCTGTGCATGTGGTAGATGGTAAAGGAACAGAAAGTCCAGCACATTTGAAAAAAAGTATTCAGTTTCACAGCAAGCATAACATATATGATAGTACAAGTCCTTTGTAAAGTAACAGACAGCCAAATTACACAGATGTTAAAAAAAAAACAAAAAGAACAAAAAGCATACCTATTTCGAACCAATCTAAAACCATGCAGGATTTCCTCTCCGAGTTCTCTTGCTCTGATACTCACATTCTCATACTGAAGAAATTCAGACAGAAAAGTCTCTGCATCTAGAAATCAAACACAAAACATTCTAGCCTGCTTACAATAGTAGATAATACGCATTTAAATGCCATTATGTAACTAATAAATGATACTCCCCTTGCCCCCTATTTATCTACAATTAAACAATTAGCATTTTTAGGACTAACTGACAAATTAGAAGCACTAAAATCTATGCTAAATGTTAGTGAAACAGCCTAGCATGCAAAGCATATTCATGGTGTAAGCCTTAAGTGTGATCAATCATGCAGGTTCCATGCTGGAAGCCATCTTTTATACTAATCTGATTTAAAGCTATTTATGGGGATCTTATTAATCATGTTCTGCAACTGAAGGAGAAGGCTCATTATAACCACAGAAGACAGTACGACACAGCAAACTAGACACGTGGACAACCATATTAAGATAGAAGGAAGAGAAGCTCATGTCTTTGGTGCAGTTTACAGCAAAGTGCATGTTTCATAGAGATCAATGGAACCACAAGTAACGCACTACAGACCTACTTTTGTCAATTGTTATACTCTATACCAGCGTTTCTCAACCTTTTTTTTTTTTTTTTCCATTATCAGCCCTTTAAAGTTATGCAAAATCTCAAGACATCCCAATCTAAAATGTAAAAACTGTAAATGTTACATGTCAATTGGAAACCTAACGTACACAGCCACCTTGATGAAATTAAAATCAGAAGCCCTCCTTATGTCAGTCTCCCCATCTTATCTGAGAGCTCCCTATACATAAGAGCCCCCCATCCTAGAGCCCACCCATCACAGAAGAGGTCCTCTATTCACAGCACCCCCAAATCACACAGTCTCCTCAATCACATAATCTCTTGTTCAAATCAAAGCCCTACCTTATGGCTCCAGCTGAATGATGCTGAGTGCCATAACCCTAAAACATCATTAGGAGGCCAGCCTGCCACACCATGGTACTCACTACACTAATTCAGGACAAACTGAGTCCCATGCTAACAGCACCCTGGCTGAGAAACACTGCTCTTTACAAACAGGAGAGAAACAGGTCAGATCAGGCAATTTATACTATTGCCCAGTGATAACTTAAAGCGGTATTAAACCCAAAGGCAAACATTTATTATATTGCAGCTTATTAATTCTTAGATGTGATGGTTACAATAGTTTCTGTTTTTTAGTCTTTTTTCTTCTACGTTCCCCTGGTGATCCAGCCAGTAATTCTCTTTTTCCAAAAGAGCAGGCTCTCTTCCAGATGTATCAGTTTACAGGGATGAGATAAAGCATTTAACACCACTTGTATTTATTTATGTAAGATCTTTATTCCAAAACGAAAAAAAAACGTATTTGCTGGGACTGCTTATAAAGTATTAGCTAGAGTTTGGCTTCAATTTCTTAGTGTATTTAAACCTGCTAGTCCATCTAACACTCCCCACCCCCAGACTGGCAATGCTGCTGTCTACTGTGCCCTTTGTGCTCCTTCACCCAGAGTGGGGGCACTCTAATACAGGAGGTGTGTTACGGGCCAGATCACCAGGTAAAGAGGAGGAAAAAGCCTAAAAAGAGAAAACTAATGTAGCTGCAATATTTTTCATTTATGGATTGGGGTTAAATACCACTTTAACCCCTTGATGCCGGTGCCTCCCGGACCTTTAAGGGTTTCAGAAGCTGGGAGGCGGGGCAAGGTTTAAGGTCATGTGACCTCCATGATTCGCCGTCACAGCAGTCACATGATTGGGAAAGGTCCCGATAGAAAGAGGAGATCGGGACCTTTCCGTGAGTACTGGACATGTGTGCTGGGAGCGCGCAAGGCGCGCGCTTTCAGCACATATGTTTTTCTTAATTGCACGCAAATGTGTGGCCCCTCGGCGTCAAGGCCCAGACGCCGGGAGGCCGAACATTCGCGTGCAGCCGGCGCACAGAGGTTAAAGAGGAACTTCACTTTTGAGTTTTTTCCTTCTTACTTTTTTCCTACTTACCCTCAAAAAACATACTCACGGACAGAAAATACAGCAGTCCACCCTACACTGCAAGGGTTATCTGCTTATTGAAATAGAAATTGAGGCTCGGGTCACACTAGTGCAACTTGCTTGCAATTTTGATGCAGCTTCAATACGACTTTATAAATAGGAAGCATTCCTATGTGACTTTGATGGATCAATGGGTTTTTTTAACCCTCACCTCTCCTCTCTGGTCATCGCTGCCTAAAAACTTCCTCCCATGCACATTCCATTCACACCTGCAGAAATGCATGTTCGAAATGTATGGCAAAGCATGCATTTTCTGTGCAGGTTGCATATTCGGCAATGTGCAGATGCGTACGCTGCCTAAAAAGCAACACAAGCGCTACACACCTTTTTCCAAAACACGTGGCAAAATGCGCATTTTCTGCACGAGTTGGTGCACATTCAACAATGCCCAGAAGCAAGCACAGCCAAATGGCAACACAAGTTCGACACACATTTCTGAAATGCGTGCCAAGGTGCGCATATTCTGTGCAGGTTGTCACGCGTTTGAAAATACGCAGGTGCAAATGCAGCCCAAATGGCAATGCAAACACGATGCACAATTCTGAAATGCGTGGCACAGCTCGTGTTGTCTGTGCATGTTGCTGTGCATTAGGAAACAAACCACAAACACATTACGCTTGCATTATCATTTAGGTTGCATTTGTATATGCGCATTTCCGAACATGCTGCAAATGTGAGTCACGCTTGCGTTGCTATTTAAGCTACATTCATATTTGCATGTTTTCGAATGTGGTAACCCCATACAGAAAACGCGTGCTTTGCTGTGCATTTAGGAAATGCATGGCAAGTGCATTGCAGAAACCTGCACAGAAATTACATGCTTTGCCTTGTGTTTTAAAAATGCGCGGCAATGTGCGTCATATTTACATTGCCATTTAGGCTGCGTTTGCATCTGCGAGGGTTGCCATTTAAGTTGTGTTAGCATCTGTGAGTTTCTGAACATGTGTTGCACAATTTCTGAGTAGGTTGCCATATGTTTTGAAAGTGGAACCTAAAGGGCAACGTAATGCCATTTTTTTCAGGAACATGGCAAAGTGCACATTTTCTGTGCAGGTTGCCGTATGTTGTGAAACATGCAGATGTAAACGTAGGCTAATTGTTAATGACACTCCAATTTTGCTGCGTGACAAGACATGCTACAAAAGCACCAAAATGTGTGATGCTCCATGACCGAAAAGGTTCTTGAGCTACTGTGGGGCGTTTGTTGCGCGTAGATCAGTCAAGTCAAGCGACTGGACTGCCCTATGTGCAATGTGTGTTTATGTGTGAAAAAAGCACAAAAAACATGAGCAGGAATGTGCATTTCCACTATGTTCAAGTGTGAATAGGATGTGTTAGGTAGGAAGTATTAAGGCAGCAAGCATGACAAGGGAGGAGAGGTGTGGTTAACAAAAAACCTGATCCATCAACGTTGCATTCTTATCTACAGGGTGTCCCAAAAGTCGGGACACACAGGCAAAATACATATTGAGTAAAAAAAAAATTAGTTTGTGATATTTCCTATGTGCCCAGACTTTAGGGACACCCTGCATAATGATGTGACTTCTGTGATCTAACACAGAAGTCTAAGGGTCCAAATCGCCCTGGGAGTTGCACCAAAGTAGTGCAGGAACTATTTTTTTGTTGTTGCTGCAACTTGAGTCTCAGCAATTAAGACAGCTCCCGTTGAAATGAATGGGTTTTGACTTGGCATGCAACTTTATGTGTCGCACTAATGTGAACCGAGCCAAAGGCCAAACCTTTTTTTAATTTTGGATGAGTTTTGAGTGGAGACAGATTAGAACCCCTTTAAGGTTCTTATTGCCGTCTGTGCCCCTGCTAGGGAGATTCACCCTCTTGAATTTGTCCTGGTGATTTATCACAGACAGTGAATGTGAAAAAAAATCCCAAATTTTGGATTGTCACCCGAATGGGAAGGAAAGGAGGGAAACTCTTCCAATTGGGGACAACAGTTGAGGTGACCATAACAACCAGGGATTTCCCTCATTTTGGAAGGATTTTCTCTCTCTACCTGTTGTGACTAAGGGGCAGGAAATTAAAAGAAATCTCCCCAATGGGACACAGGTGACCAAAAAACCGACACTTAATCTATCAATTAATCTAACCGACACTTAATCAACCCTCACTTAATCTATTCAAAATGAAAAATAATAAAGTTTGCTTTGCGTTCTTTAAGCTAAAGGAAACAAAAACAAGGAGCCATACTTGCCTTACTCCTCGCCCTTGTACGCTCTCCATCCGTCCGATCGCTCTTGCGAAGCCTCCTCTCTAATGCACTCTGTGGTCACATACCTATCTCTTTCACATACAACGAAGAGTTAACACTGCTGCATTGTATGTGATGACATTGAATGACCACCTACAGCCCAGAGATTAGAGGGAAAAGGGACAGCACCAGAGTATGCTGGGGTGGGGGTAAGGCAAGTGTTACACCCTCTTCACTTCTCCTGGACCTAAAGTATTTAATCCTTGCAGTGCAGGGGGGGCCCCACTGCAAGAGAATTGTTTTCTTCATTCCAAAATTGGGCTTAAGGGGCTCATGCACATGGGAGTAATAATACACGGATATCTACAAAGCATCCTTTAGACAGAAGGATTCTGCGTAACAAATGTATGTAATAGTATGTAAAGTTCTTTGTTTACAGCCATGTACATAGGCCCACAATAGTGCCTGTGCACATGGCGTAGAAAGCGCTGCGTTTAGATCAGTACAGCGTATAGGTTTTTGACAGAACACACTAGTATTGCATATTACAGGCCAATGCACACAGCTGTGTAGTGCTCAGTAGGCTTGTGTTGTGTTCAGCTGTGTAAAATCAAAGTAGAAAACTCTCTAATCACTGGATAGACACCAGATCTCTGCACAAAGAGGACCTGTCACGGGCCACGCTATCACAAGTGATGTTGTTCATCCCTTGTGATAGCAATAAAGTTCAATCGAAAAATAAATAAATAAAATGTAATTTAAAAGAAAATTATAATAAAACTTAAAAAGAAAAATGTAAAGCACCCCTATTTCTTCTGTGCTCACAAGTACGTAGGTCCTGCACACATATGTGAAACAGAGATCACATCACACATGTGTGGTATTGTCGTGAACATCAAAGCGACAGCATTTCCAGGGCCACAGCTCCTGAGTAACTCCAAACTGCTAACCTGTAAAGGCTTTTAAAAGGTCTCCTATGATGATTTTTAGGTACCGTAGGTTGTCACAGTTTTTCGGGAGTACGCTATTTTCTAGCATATTTAATCAGTGTAACGTCATCTTTTATATTTTACCAAAAAATTGGGTATTATGCTGTGTTTGTATTCACGAAAATTAATTATAGTGTATTTTTTAGGGTTGAACCGACACCTGTATCTGTGCCGATACTAAGCATTTGCACAAGTTTCAGTGCTTGCAATGTTTATGAGCAACCACTAAAACAGAAGCAAACAAAGAAACATTGTTTAATTTTCTATCTTTCTGTTTGTTCATCTACAGATCAAAGGGATGAACTTCCATCTGTAGATGAGGTCAGTTAAAATCAACCTGTCAAGTAAAAAAAAAAATTTATTTTTTTTAATGTTCTTGTGTTTAACCCCTAATCAGCCCTAATTAACTCCTTATTTTCCTTGTCCATTTATTATTTTTCTGCTGATTTTTCTTTTTCATTTTTCTGTTATAAACTATTAAGAATTAAAATGTTTCTTTTGTTTTTGTTTGCTTTGCTCCTTATTATTTTTACACCTTTAACCACTTGCCCTACAGGGGATTTAACCCCCTTTCCTGACCAAGCCATTTTTTTACGATACGGCGCTGCGTTACTTTAACTGACAATTGCGCAGTCATGAAAAAAAAAAAAAACTATTTTTGACTTTGAGTAATGAGCACTTGCCATTGCGAGCATTGTGATGGATACTCAGTATTAGGCTGTGATTGTGGTGTACTGTGTACGGACTGCTACACTGGCAACATGCAGCATCATTGTCAATATGCGCAGTGCGGTCTGCATGGTTAGGAAATTTTGAGTCAATTCACCTTTTTATTTTTCATGAAAAGATTAATTTATCCTTTAAGCCCTGGTTTACATCTGAGCATTTCGAAACTTTCCAGACAAGTGCCTCAGTGCTCAATATGAGGATTCCCATTATGTCCTATGGTATTTGTTTACACCCAAGTGTCAGGTCATATGAAGTGTTTCGCTCAAACAAGTACATGAGCTTCCTTGCAGCAGAGTATGTGCGGTTTTGGTGTGTCTGTAAAAGTGCATGATCTGCATTTTCTATACATTTTTCTCCCTTTCCTAGTAACTAGCTTTCTATTGGCTAAGACAGTGGTCTCCAAACTGCAGTCTGTGGCCCTCTGCTTGCCTTTATCCGGCCCTTGGGGCACTATTCCTTCCACTGATAGGAGGCACTTTTCCTCCTACTGATACCAACGATCAGGCACCATCTCTTCAAATGACACCAATAGTTAGGCAAAATTCCTCACACATGGGGCACCATTCTACCAGCTGACACCAACTATGGGGTACTATTCCTCCCACTGACACCAATCATGGGGCACTATTCCTCCCACTGACACCAAGGATGGGGCACTATTCCTCCCACTGACACCAAGGATGGGGCACTATTCCTCCCACTGACACCAAGGATGGGGCACTATTCCTCCCACTGACACCAAGGATGGGGCACTATTCCTCCCACTGACACCAAGGATGGGGCACTATTCCTCCCACTGACACCAAGGATGGGGCACTATTCCTCCCACTGACACCAAGGATGGGGCACGATTCCTCCCACTGACACCAAGGATGGGGCACGATTCCTCCCACTGACACCAAGGATGGGGCACTATTCCTCCCACTGACACCAAGGATGGGGCACTATTCCTCCCTCTGATACCAAGGATGGGGCACTATTCTGCCCTCTGATACCAAGGATGGGGCACTATTCCTCCCTCTGATACCAAGGATGGGGCACTATTCCTCCCTCTGATACCAATGATTGGGCACTATGTCTTTCACTGACACCAACAATGTGGCACTTTTCCTCCCACTGGCAGCAGCAATGGGGCACTATTTCTCCCACTGACACCAATGACAATGATGGGGAACTATTCCTCCTCCTACTGACAACAGGTGCTAGGTGATCACTGGGGATGTCAGTGACACCAAATCTGTTCCCACCGCTGTCCCGCTATAAGTCGCTGATCGCCGCCATTACTAGTAAAAATAAACGTAAAAAATTCCAGTATATATACCGCCACTTGTAAATGCTATAATTTTCACGTAAACCAATTAATTTACACATATTGGGATTTTTGTTAGCAAAGACATGTCGCAGAATACATTTTGGCCTAAATTTATAACGAAATTTTTTTTTTTTTAATTGTTTTACTGGACATGTTTAATAGCAAAAAGATAAAAATGCAGTTTTTCTCAAAATTGTCTATTTTTTTATTGTACAAAAAATAAAAAAAACGCACAGGAGATCAAATACCACCGAAAGAAAGCTCAAGTCGTGGGGAAAAGAAAAGGACACAAATTGCATGACCGCGCAATTGTCAGTTAAAGTAACGCAGCGCCATAACATAAGAAATGGCCTGGTCATGGGGGGGGGGTAAATCCTCTGGAGGGAAAGTGGTTCTAAAGGCTTATATTTTTTAAGAAAAAAAAATAAACATTTCTTTACTTACCTGCTGTGTGCAGTGGTTCTGCAAAGAGCAGCCTCCACAGTCTCGGGTCCCCCACCAGTGCTCTTGGCCCCTCCCTCCTGTCGGGTGCCCCCACAGCAAGCAGTTTACTATGGGTGGGCACCTGCTGACACACACACGCACCTCGGCCCTGCTCCCTTTCTCTTCTCATTGGCTCACTGACTGTGATTGACACCAGTGGGAGCCAATGGCTCATGCTTCTGTCTCGGCCAAAGAGGAGAGGGAGTACCGGGATAGCCGAGACACCAGTGCACATCGATGGATAGAGAAGGGGCGTAGGTATTAGGGGGGCTGGGGGCACTGCTGTACACAGAAGGGTTTTTTTACCTTCATGCATAGAATGCATGAAGGTAAAAAACCTTCAGCCTTTACAACCACTTTAACCACCTCCCTTCCGGCCGTTGTATATAAACGTGCAGGGTTGGGTGGCCGTTTATAAACGGCCTCCCCGCACCCTGCTTGTGCACGCTCCCTCCGGACACAGTGGAACACCGATCGTCGGACGGGACCTCTGTACGAGGTCCCGATCATGTGATTACTGATTGGCCAATCAGTGATCACATGCAGAGTAGTAAGCAAGATGTCACTTGTGACATCATTGCTTACTATGTGTGAAATCTGTGAATGATCAAAGAGGTCACATGGTACAGGGCTATTCACAACAGCCTTGTAGCATGTGACAAGCTGTGACCAATCACAGCTCACTCAGTAGTTCTCAATGGCTGCAAGAATGCAGCTAGAGAGAAGGAGAAATGATTGCTTTTACATCCTTAATGGGTGTAAAAGCAGTGTAAAAAAAATAAAAAAATCTTCATCACCCCCCACAAGTAGTACAGTGTCACCATGGTGACACTGTACTGCTAGGGGGACAGTATGTAAAAAAAAAAGTAACAATAAATAAAAAAAAATTAAAAATGTAAAAAAAAAGTTTAAAAATTATACTTTTGGTTATAAACTAATTTGGGTTCTTTTTTTTTTTTTTACTAAAACTATAGCGGAATAAATTTTGGCCAAGATTTATGATGAAATACGATTTATTTGCAAAATGTTATAAGAAAAACACTTTTTTTTTTAAATTTTTGGACTTTTTAATTTACATAGCAAAATAAATAAAAATCCCAGCGGTGAACAAATATCACCGAAATAAAGCTTTATCTGTCTCAAAAAAATGCAAAAAAATTAATATGGGTACAGTGTTGCATGACCGTGCAATTGTCATTCAAAGTGTGATAGCGCTGAAAGCTGAAAATTGGCCTGGACAGGAAGGGGGTGAAAGTGTCCGGACTGGAAGTGGTTGAGGTGAAAAAAAGGGGGAAATGCACTGGAATGCATCCAAAGTGTGCATGTAGAAACACATCCAGACTGTGTTTCTATGGTGTGAACCAGCCTTTAATCTAGGTTCACACGTGCATTTTCCGTTGCGTTTGGCAGAAACATACTGCAGTCCATTAACATGATTTCATATGGGGCAGGTCCGTAACTGCGTTTTTTGGAAAGGGTCAGGGACTTTTTTTTTTAAAAGCAAAACATTGCATTTGTGCTTCAATAAACTTCAATGGAGAAACTGCAGGAAAGAATGTAGTGTGTTTTTTATGCGCTTTCACGCTTTTTTTTGATTGGTTTTGCGTTTTAATCTGCCCAGCAACAAGTTGCAAAAAAAATGTGAAACGCGTCAAAAACGCATGTGCAAAAATGCAAAACACACTGCAAAAAGTACAGAAACGGATCAAACACAAACTGCATAGGTGTGAACCTAGCCTCCAGGGTCATTTCACACTGCTGGCTGTGGTGTGGATGCAGAGTGGGTGTACCCCACATTTAGGGCCAGGTCACACCACATTTTCAGCGTTCTGGATGCATTTTTGCATTTACATCTCATTAAGATGAGACGTGCGCTCTGATGAGTTTTTGATGTGTTTTGCCACGTTGCAGATGCGTTCCGCACAGGAAAAATGCAGCATGTTCCACTTTTGTTGACTGCACCAGTGTAAACTAGGACCATCGGAATCCATGTTATGCAATCTCCATTACTGGTGTCAGTAGAAGGGATAGTGCCCCATCATTGGTGTCAGTGTGGGAGAAACGGTGCCCCATCATTGGTGTCAGTGTGGGAGGAACGGTGCCCCATCATTGGTGTCAGTGTGGGAGGAACGGTGCCCCATCATTGGTGTCAGTGTGGGAGGAACGGTGCCCCATCATTGGTGTCAGTGGAAAGAACGGTGCCCCATCATTGGTGTCAGTGGGAAGAACGGTGCCCCATCATTGGTGTCAGTGGGAGGAATAGCGCCCAATCATTGGTGTCAGTGGGAGGAATAGCGCCCCGTCATTGGTATTAGTGGGAGGAATAGCGCTCCGTCATTGGTGTCAGTGGGAGGAATAGCGCCCCGTCATTGGTGTCAGTGGGAGGAATAGCGCCCCGTCATTGGTGTCAGTGGGAGGAATAGCGCCCCGTCATTGGTGTCAGTGGGAGGAATAGCGCCCCGTCATTGGTGTCAGTGGGAGGAATAGCGCCCCGTCATTGGTGTCAGTGGGAGGAATAGTGCCCCGTCATTGGTGTCAGTGGGAGGAATAGTGCCCCGTCATTGGTGTCAGTGGGAGGAATAGTGCCCCGTCATTGGTGTCAGTGGGAGGAATAGTGCCCCGTCATTGGTGTCAGTGGGAGGAATAGTGCCCCGTCATTGGTGTCAGTGGGAGGAATAGTGCCCCGTCATTGGTGTCAGTGGGAGAAATTGTGCCCCGTCATTGGTGTCAGTGGGAGGAATAGTGCCCCGTCATTGGTGTCAGTGGGAGGAATAGTGCCCCGTCATTGGTGTCAGTGGGAGGAATAGTGCCCCGTCATTGGTGTCAGTGGGAGGAATAGTGCCCCGTCATTGGTGTCAGTGGGAGGAATAGTGCCCCGTCATTGGTGTCAGTGGGAGGAATAGTGCCCCGTCATTGGTGTCAGTGGGAGGAATAGTGCCCCGTCATTGGTGTCAGTGGGAGGAATAGTGTCCCGTCATTGGTGTCAGTGGGAGGAATAGTGTCCCGTCATTGGTGTCAGTGGGAGGAATAGTGCCCCAAGAGCCAGTTAAAGGTATGCAAAGGCTCACATTTGGCCCCCAGGTCACAGTTTGGAGACCACTGCCATAGACAATATGGCTGCATTCAGATCCATTACACTGTGCAGGTGATTCTCCACACCGAGGTGCATGACACCCCAGAGCAGTACAGAGAGGACAGAGGGGACACGTCACCCTCAGCACAGAAAAAAGTCCCGAGCAACTGAAAACCTCAGAGCATGAATTAAAATTATATATTTTTTTAATTATTATTAATAATAAAAATAACAAAATAAATGAAATACAAATGCAATAAAAAATAGCCTTCAATGAATGAACGTTATATTACATTCTCTTGCCTGGCGACCGACACC
This sequence comes from Staurois parvus, assembly GCF_062004578.1. NCBI lineage: Eukaryota > Metazoa > Chordata > Amphibia > Anura > Ranidae > Staurois > Staurois parvus. The sequence goes on from NW_028317947.1 coordinate 3,552,201, forward strand.
CATTGACACCACTGACTAGAACAATACACGGCTAATAGAAGCAGAAGCCTGCGGACAATGACTGCTAGTAATAGAAGGGCTGTGCGGTCACCTCTGAGAAGGAGGACAACGTCCCGTGGAATGTCTGAGTTCATCTTCTCCGGAGACACGCACCATCCACACAGCTAGCAGGTAGCCGGCTGAGGAAGCAGGATGGCAGGTCATGTGACCCCGAGCGCTCAGGAAACCCCGGAGGGAGGGGGAGATTGGCGGGCTGTGTGAGGTGATGGGTTGCTGAGGTGAAGGAAACTTTGCTCGGCCGGGTGGAGGCTGTGTGCAGTTTTGCGGCTCTGACTCCGTACCAAGTTTTCACTGTCCCAGTATAGAAGGACTACAGAAGACTAGAGAACAGGGTTGTCACCTCATACTTTTTAAAAGGTTCTGTGGCTGATGAAGGTGGCCATTAAACTTACAGAGTGCCTTATCTGCATTAACCACTTGCCCTCCTGAGGATTTACCCCCTTAATGACCAGGCTTCTTTTTGCTACTCGGAGCTGCACTAATTCAACTGATATTTGCGCGGTCATGCAATGCTGCACCCAAACGAAATTTATGTCCTTTTTTTCACACAAATAGAGCTTTGTTTCAGTGGTATTTGATCACCTGTGCACTTTTTATTTTTCATGCTATAAACAAAAAAAAGCCAAAAACTTTGAAGAAAAACAATATTTTTTACTTTCAGCTATAAAAAATATACAGTAAACTCAAAGTTGGTTATAAATTTAGGCCAAAACGTATTCTGCTCCATGTTTTTGGTAAAAAAAATCCCAATAAGTGTATATTGATTGCTTTGTGTGAAAGTTATAGCGTCTGCAAACTATGGTATAGATACTGGAATTTACGCCATTTTTTTGCTATACAGCGCTAGTTTAACGGACAATTGCGTGGTCATGCAATACGGTACATAAATTAAATTTACATCCTTTTTTTTCTCACAAATTGAGCTTTCTTTCGGTGGTATTTGATCGCCTGTGCAATTTTTATTTTTTGCGCTTTAAAAAAAAAGGTGACAATTTCGAGGAAAAAAAACAATATTTTGGACTTTTTGCTATAAAACATGTCCAGTAAAAAAAAATAAAAAAATCAAATTTAGTCATAAATTTCTGCCAAAATGCATTCTGTGACATGTCTTTGCTAAAAAAAAACCCAATACGTGTAAATTAATTGGTTTACGTGAAAGTTATAGCGTTTACCAATGGCGGGAAAGATACTGGGATTTTTAGTTTTTTTTTATACTAATAATGGCGGCGATCAGCGACTTATGGCGGCGATCAGTGACTTATGGCGGCAATCAGTGACTTATGGCGGGACTGCGGCGGACATTCTGACATTGGGGGGTACTGACTTGGGGTCACTGACATCCCCAGTGACACCAATACAGTGATCAGTGCAAAAAAAAAACACTGACACTGTACTAATGGCACTGGGGAGGAAGGGGTTAAGTTTATTTTTCAGGGAAAGGGTTAACTGTGAGGGGAGTGTTTTATTGGGGGGGGTGTGTACTGCAGGGAACACTGATCAGGAGAGTGTCCTGGAGCTGTCAGGGAACTGACAGAAAGCACAGCTACTGCAGCTGTGATCTCTGTCAGCGATTGACGCCGATCGCCAACCGGCTGTGACCCGGCGACTGACATCTGCGGCTGTGATCGGCGGGACAGGTAGGGCGGCGGCGCGCCCCCTACCTGTTTACAAAACGCATGTTTTGAAACGTGTTTTTGCCCAGCCGTGCCGCCCTGCCGCCGTATTTATGCAGTGGCTGGGCGGCATGTGGTTAAATCAGCCCCAGAACCTGTGTAATTAATGTGTTCGGTTTTAAAGGGATGAGGTGACAACCCTACTAGAGACTGAGAGCTGAGGTGAAAGTGGAGCCCCACAGTTAACAGTGGAGTGTTTCCTCACGGCACTCAGACTTGGTTCACACCATTGCGAGAACACGTGCAGAGTTGCATTCCTTCCTGCTACACGCTGCTATTTTGCAGATATGTAGAGGCGCCATGAAGGCCCAGTCTACACTACCGCCATTTCAGATGCCGCTTCAGTCTGAGTGTTCTGTCGCTTGTAGCAAACGGTTGTGGCTCAGAGAAAAAGTACATAAGCTACTTTTCAGGCAGAATCGAGCATTTTTGTCCCCATAGACTTCAATGGAATAACCGACAAAGCGTGACCCGAGCATTTTGTAGCACATTTTCTGCTCAAACAGCATCTCTCTACCTCTTTTTTAGCAACACTCCACACCTTTTTAGTCGGAAAATGGCTGACAAAATATGTGACCCCCTAGGCCCAGTCTGCACTACTGCCATTTCAGATGCCGCCTCAGCCCCATTCACGCTCAACAAGTAAAAACCTATTGTTTTCCATAGCCCTTGTCCACACCCAGGGGCGGACTGACCATTTGGAAACTCGGGCACTGCCCGAGGGCCCGGGGTCAGTAGGGGGCCCCATGAGATGCCCCTTGTACCTTTTTCATAGGATTTTTTGAGTGTGGGCAAGGACACAGGGGCCCCATGATCCCCTATTGCCCGGGGGCCCCATGAGTTGTCAGTCCGCCCCTGTCCACATCTGATTGTTCTGTTGCTTGTAGCAAACCGATTGACGCTCAAAAAAAAAAAAAAGCACATAATCTACTTTTCAGGCAGAATTAAGCATTTTTGCCCCCATAGACTTCAATGGAAACACTGACAAAGTGTGACCTGAGCATTTTGTAGCACATTTTCTGCTCAAACAGCACCTTTCTGCCTCTTTTTCAGCAACACTCCACACCTTTTAGTCAAAAAATGCCTGAGAAAAAAATGTACATTTCGAAAAATGCTTGAAAATGTGACTTAGGTGTGAATGTAGCCTCACACAGAATCACCCGACTATGAAAATCACATTATTTTTAATGGTGGCCGTTCACATCAGTGCAACTAGTACATAGTACAGGTGCTACATTGCAGTGTACTTTTGGCAGCATAGACTTCAATGGAAACGCACCAAAAATGCAAGCACGTGTGTAGAAGTCAAGGTTCACATATACGCATTTTCCACTGCGTTTTGCAGAAACGTACAGTGGTCCATTTAACATGATTTCCTATGGGACAGGTTCACATCTCCACGTTTCCCCCGGTGTGTTTTTTGGAAAGGGACAGGGACTTTTTTAAATGCAAAATGTTGCATTCTTGGTTCAATAGACTTCAATGGAGATGCTGCAGAAAAGCATGTAGTGCGTTTTTGATGCGTTTTGCATTTTAATCTGCCCAGCAACAAGTTGAAAAAAAAACGCAAAAAGCATCAAGAATGCATGTGCAAAAACGCACCTCGAAAAGCACTGCAGAAACAGATCAAACGCAAACTGCATAGGTATGAACCTATAGTAAAGAATAAAGTTTAGAGGTTCAAATATATATTACTGTATCACCCAATATATGGCTTCCATCCAGTAGCCAAAAAATATCCAGACCAACAAAGAGATTTGTGAAAAGAGATTCACAAGAAAGTGGCTACATTATGGACAGAATGCGATATTCGGAAAAATTTCCAAAAAATTATGCTTTATTAAACATTAATGATTAACAATAGGGCAATCACCATCACCATCAGGTTTACCATCACCTCAGTATGAGACAATACACACAGACCTAAAACCATTTAAAATCACACCAAGACCGGTCTGGATATATATGTGCTGCAAAGGCAGTGACAAACTTAGTCTACTCTAGAGCATTTGCAGCACCACACATTGGTTACACTCCCTGTAGGAGGTTTTACAAAAAATTGTACCATAGATATAGATAATATATTTATCACATGCTATGCATAATAGCTAATACAGTTACCATGTGGAGAGAAACATAACCCTTAGCCTATTCAAGGCAATGTGGGTAAAAAATTGCATAAAGAGAGGGGATATACCCCAATAATATGAATATAGATTCATGCAGTACAACCCTATTGAGGCACATGTGGTTGGGGCCCATCTACCCTTGGTAGACGCAAATAGTTGCAAAAATTCTTATAGATGATAGAGTCCCTGTTGATGTCTTGATGGAATAATAAATGTAAATAGCAGAGCCCTGCTTTATATGGTTTCTTCACCACAGCGTGTGGGCTATAAACCACTTTGATATACGTAATAGAATGAGGCCCAATGGGTCTTCCGTTTGTTGCAATATATGCTGTATGCCTTGCATCTAGGTAATGCATCATAACGTCCCCATCCTGTAATAAGACAAATGATATAAGGACAGTCAATCTGGGTACTCCCGCTCTGATGTATATAATAGGTAACAAGAAGCCTTCTTCGTTATTCTTGTAACAGTCCACTCACCACCTGTGCCATGGGTAGTAAATAATGGAAATGTCCTTCACATGTACTGCTGTATTGATCCAGGGAACAACCGCTTACATCAGCCGACATCTCGCGGGTTCCATTCTCTCCAAGGCGCCTGTACAGCTTTGCATGACTCATGGCATGTGGAAATGGCCGCCTCCTTGTTGGTCGGCTTGCATAACGCCAATGCGCATGACCGGAAGTGACGTATCTGACGTATGACGTCAACGCGTTTCGCCGATGGGCGTATCTCACTCAGCTTCGTCATGACCAATCTTTGGACCAAGTCGGAACGGCACCAATATGACCGCTCTAATAGCGGACAATAGCGTGCGACTCGGCATACAATTTGCTAGTCTCCTGGCATGTAAATCGCACCTGATATGACCGGGGCTAAGGGTCTGTGTAGACAGGATTCGGGCTTGTGTCAATGACATCAGTTTAAGATGCTTCAGAGATCACTTGGAATTCATTAAGAGGTGCATTTGATGTGCAGTTGACCTGCTTTGGAAGGGGGGAGAGGGGTTGCAGTCCCCTAGAATCGTGTGGGAATGCAAAAGCCACGTGAAGAAACCTAAAGCCTATTGGCATAGGCCCTAATTCTTCTCCAAGAGAAAATATCTGTTTGGTTCTATTCAGTGTCCCATGGTAAACATACAGTAATATTAGGTGTAAAAATGACTGATGCAACTCAAAACTGAGGTATGTCCATAGTATAGTGTAAATGGAAATAAATGTCATGTACAGTTGCAAGAAAAAGTATGTGAACCCCTTGGGATTACGTGGAGTTTTGCATGAATTGGGCATAAAATGTGCTCTGAATGTCATCTAAGTCACAACAATAGAAGAACACAGTCTGCTGAACATAATACTACACAAAAATTAGATGTTGCCATGGTTTAATTGCACATAACATGTAAACATTCACAGTGCAGGGAGGAAAAAGTATGTGAAGCCCTAGCTTAATGACTTCTCCCAGAGCTAATTGGAGCCAGGAGTGAGCCAACCTTGACTGCAATCAGTTTGATGATATTGGATGTGTTGCTGACAGCTGTCCTGCCCTTAAAAAACACACACCTGTTTTGGGTTTACTGGTTTCAAGAAGCACTGTGTGATGTGAACCATGCCTTGCAGAAAAGAGCTCTCAGAAGACCTATGATCAAGAATTGTTGACTTGCATGAAGCTGGAAAGGGTTACAAAAGTATCTCCAAAAGCCTTGATGTTCATGTGTCCACGGTAAGACAGACTGTCTACAAATGGAGAAAGTTTAGCACTGTTGCTACTCTGCCTAGGCGTGGTCGTCCTGTAAAAATGACTGCAAGAGCACAGTGCAGAATGCTGCATGAGGTAAAGAAGAATCCCAGAGTGTCCGCTAAAGACCTACAGAAATCTCTGGCACATGCTAACATTTTTGTTGACACATCTACAATAAGGAAAACATTAAACAAGAATGGAGTACATGGGAGGACACCACGGAGGAAGCCATTGCTGTCCAAAAAGAATATTGCAGCACGTTTGAAGTTTGCAAAAGAGCACCTGGATGTTCCACAGCACTACTGGCAAAATATACTGTGGACAGATGAAACCAAGATTGAGTTGTTTGGGAAGAACACACAACACTATGTGTGGAGAAAAAAAGGCACAGCACACCAACATCAAAACCTCATCCCCACTGTAAAACATGGCGGAGAGAGCATCATGGTTTGGGGCTGCTTTGCTGCCTCAGGGCCTGGACGGATTGTTGTCATTGATGGGAAAATGAATTCCAGAGTTTATCAAGACATTTTGCAGGAAAACGTACGACCATCTGTCCGCCAACTGAAGCTCCACAGAGGATGGGTGATGCAACAGGACAATGACCCAAAGCATACAAGTCATTCAACAAAACAATGGCTGCAACAGCACAGAATACGCCTTCTGGAGTGGCCCAGTCAGAGTCCTGACCTCAACCCCATTGAAATGCTGTGGCATGACCTTAAGAGAGTGATTCACACCAGACATCCCAAGAATATTGCTACACTGAAACAGTTTTGTGAAGAGGAGTGGTCCAAAATGACTCCAGATCATTGTGCAGGTCTGATCTGCAACTACAGGAAACGTTTGGTTGAGGTTATTGCTGCCAAAGGAGGGTCAACCAGTTATTAAGTCCAAAGGTTCACATACTTTTTCCTCCCTGCACTGTGAATGTTTACATGTTATGTGCAATTAAACCATGGCAACATCTAATGTTTGTGTAGTATTATGTTCAGCAGACTGTGTTCTTCTATTGTTGTGACTTAGATGACGTTCAGAGCACATTTTATGCCCAATTCATGCAAAACTCCACGTAATCCCAAAGGGTTCACATACTTTTTCTTGCAACTGTAGAAACATCAAGTCTGTTCAATTGTATTAAGTATGAAATGTATTAGTGTGAACAGTAAAATATAAAAACTAAAAAATAATGCTAACCTTTTTAAATATGTTATTAACATAGGCCCTGTCTCTACAGTTCCTCCTTTCTCTGCGGGTGTCCAAGTTGCAGCAGCAACCCTGTTTTATTTAATTGGCTGTGAAGCTACATTTGAAATTTTGTTTAGTTCAGAAATACAAACATTTATTCTGTAGTGCTTAGGTGTGTTAACAACATGTTTAACCACTTGCCCTCCAGAGGATTTACGCCCCTTCCTGACCAGGCCATTTTTTGCGATATGGCGCTGTGTTACTTTAACAGACAATTGCACAGTCATGCAACGCTGCACTCAAATGAAATTTATGGGGGGTTCTCATAAATTTTTGACTGGGGCATCTGGGGCGATCAAAGGGTTAACTGTGTGTTGTTTTAACTGTAAGCACACTGCTTTGTGGTGCCAATATTTAAAAAGGGGTCAAAATCTAAAAAGTAATTATAGACCTGTTAGTTTAAATTCTATAGTTGGAAAGGTAATGGAGAGTTTAACTGCCTCCCGCTCAGCATATAAGGTAATGATGGGCGCAAGGCGGTTCTCTTGTTCTGGGAGGACGTCATATGACGTCCTCCCACCCTAACCGCGCAGGCGCGCTCCGGGAGTGCACAGCGCGGCGATCGATGGTGCGCTGTGTCCCTTGGACACAGCGGATCACTGATCAATGGAAAGAGCCGAAGATGTCGGCTCAGTCATGTGATCAGCTGTGTCCAATCACAGCTGATCACATGTAAATACGGAAATGCCGGTTATTAGCATTTCTCTCCTCACGAACTGTCACGCTGACAGCACGAGAGGAGAGGGGACATGTACACTGATCATCAGGGCCCAAAAAAGGGGGGAAAATGTCAGTGCGTCTTATGAAGCGAATGTAAAGCGGCCGGTCCGGTATTTCTGCCGCCACCATGTCAGAATATCGGGCCGGCCGCTCAGCTCTTCTCTCCTGCAGGACCTTACCTGTTCCTCGCCCCAGCGCTGCAGTCTTCCCGCGGCGGCTTCTGTGACAGCCGGGTGCCCACTGCTCATGCGTGAATGGTCCGGCGTCTTCTGGGACACATGACAGGTCTCAGAAGGCTGCGGGCCATTCACAAAGCGCAGCGCTTCTCGCGCATGCGCAGTGGACACCCGGCTGTCACAGAAGCCGCCGCAGGAAGAAGAAGGAAGGACAACTCCGCGGAAGTGGGAGCGGGTACCTGTCAAATTCAGGTACCCGTTCCCCCTCCCTCCCCAAAGGTCCGCAGTCTCTGGTAATCTAATTTACTGTCTGCAGTCTCTGGTCATCTGTACTATGTCCACAGTCTCTGGTCATTCCCTGTACTATGTCCGCAGACTCTAGTCATTCCCTGTACTATGTCCGCAGTCTCTGGTCATCCCCTGTACTATGTCCGCAGTCTCTGGTCATCTCCTGTAGTATGTCCGCAGTCTCTGGTCATCTCCTGTACTATGTCCGCAGTCTCTGGTCATCTCCTGTACTATGTCCGCAGTCTCTGGTCATCTCCTGTCCTGTGTCCGCAGTCTCTGGTCATCTACTGTACTGTGTCCGCAGTCTCTGGTCATCTCCTGTACTGTGTCCGCAGTCTCTGGTCATCTCCTGTACTGTACTGTGTCCGCAGTCTCTGGTCATCTCCTGTACTGTGTCCGCAGTCTCTGGTCATTCCCTGTACTATGTCCGCAGTCTCTGGTCATCTCCTGTACTGTGTCCGCAGTCTCTGGTCATCTCCTGTACTGTGTCCGCAGTCTCTGGTCATCTCCTGTATTGTGTCCGCAGTCTCTGGTTATCTCCTGTACTGTGTCCGCAGTCTCTGGTCATCTCCTGTACTGTGTCTGCAGTCTCTGGTCATCCCCTGTACTGTGTCCGCAGTCTCTGGTCTTCCCCTGTACTGTGTCTGCAGTCCATTGGTTCAGAATATTTTTTTTATTGTTTTTCTCCTCTAAAACCTAGGCGTGTCTTATGTTCAGGTGCGTCTTATGGAGCGAAAAATACGGTATTTACAAAAAACTTGTTTTTTTCAAAATTTTCAGTTGTTTTTGGTTTGTTTAGCAAAAAATAAAAAACCCAGAGGTGATTAAATACCACCAAAAGAAAGCTCTATCTGTCTCAAAAAAATGATAAAAATTTCATATGGGTACAGTGTTGCATGACCGCGCAATTGTCATTCAAAGTGCAACATCGCTGAAAGCTGAAAACTGGCCTGGGCAGGAAGGGGGTATAAGTGCCCTGTAGGCAAGTGGTTAATAAAAGACCACATAGATAAGTTCTTGCTGGAGAAATATATTTTAAGCAACAGACAGCATGGATCATGAAAGACAGAAGTTGTCAAACAATCTGATTTCTTTTTATGAGGTGGTGAGTAAAACCTTGGTCAGAGGGGTGGCGGTGGACGTGGTATACTTGGATTTTGCAAAAGCGTTTGACACAGTCCCCCACACATGGCTAATGTGTAAGGTAAAGTCTATAGTCTTGGAAAAATCTGTATGTAAATGGATAGAAAACAGTAGTGGTTAATGATTCATACTCTGAATGGTCTGGGGTCAGGGGCGGACTGACCATTCGAGCTCTAGGGCACTGCCCAAGGGCCCCGTGTCAGTAGGGGGCCCATGAGATGCCCCTGGTACCTTTTATAGGCGCTCACATTATTGACGATAATCTAGGCAGACAACCATGGAGGAAGCTGACTGGGAGCCCAGGATATGGGGAAGAGACCGGAGAGGAGGAGCTAATGATGAGTGAGTAATCCTCAATCCTTGCCATACCCGGAAATGTACATGGGTCAGTCCGGGTACACACACAGCACATGCTGGGAATCCAGGCGGAAACCCAGTCATGTCACCCCTTCCGTCTCTTCAAGCTGTGCTGTCTGTGCCCCCAGCGAGGATGGCAGAGCCGGCTGTGTGCCCGGACAGGATGTGCAGGAAGCAGCTGAAAGGCAAGCAGCTGGGAGAAAGTGAGGATGGGGAGGGACAGTCTCACTCCCCTTTCTCTGAACCCCCCTCTCTTCCCCCAACTCTCTCACCCCCTCTCTCTTTCACCTCCCTCTATCTCACCCCTGTCTCTCATCCCCCTATTTCACCCCTACCCCCCTCTTTCTGTCACCCCCTTCTCTCTCTCACCCCCACCCCTCTCTCTCTCACACCCTCTTTCTCTCAACCTCCCACCCTCTCTCTCTTTCTCACGCCATCTTTCTTTCACCCACCCCCAACCCTACCCCCTTCTTTCTTTCACCCCCCCTCTCTCTATCACCCCCACCTCTCTCACCCCCTCTTTCTCTCACCCCCCCACCCTCTCTCTCACTCTCTTCACTGCCTCTCTTTCTCACCCCTTCTCTTTTTTTACCCCTTTTATCTCACCCCTCTCTGTTCCCCCCTCTTTCTCTCACCCACCTCTTTCTTTCACCCTCTTTCTCTCCTACCCGCGCTTGTGGATGCCTCCGGACAAAGACCGTGCTCACGCCCCCGGCCCGCCCCCAGTTGCCAGGACGACCGGAGAGCATCCTGCATCAGCTTAAGAGGCTGATGCCGGGCTCTCCGATCATCCATTCCGCTGTGCAGTCACGGAGGGAGCCCAGCTGAGGCGGGACCCTCTTGACCAGACGGTGCCTGAGACCCCCAAGCCTAGGGGGAGATCGCCTGCCACTTGCCTGAGACCCCAGCTAAGGGGAGGTTACCTGCTACCTGCCTGAGACCCCCAAGCCTAGGGGGAGATTGCCTGCCACCTGCCTGAGACCTCAGCTGAGGGGAGATTACCTGCCAGCTGCCTGAGACCCCCAAGCCTAGGGGGAGATCGCCTGCCACCTCCCTAATACACCAGCTAAGGGGAGATTACCTGCCAGCTGCCTGAGACCCCAGTCCAGGGGGAGACCGCCTGCCAGCCTAAAGGAAGAGGCCACTTGCCTATTCCGGACCCCAACAGATACCTCTGACCTACTTTCTTATCCCTGGGAGACCAGGCACCCTGTCGGATCCGTGAGCATATGCTTTTCCCTGTTTTACCTAAACCGTTCTTGTGATGACCCCCCCTGTTGGATTACAATCTGCTACAGAGACTTTTTCTTGGCTCTCGGTACTGGACTATAAGTGTTTTAGCCCCTCCTTGCTGCCCCTTACTGGCAAGGTCACGCTCCCTGCAATCCCTCCATTCAGTGACTGTCATCTTTTTGTCTCAATAAAGCTTTGTGCGTTTGCCATCTACTCTGTGTGTTCTGTCCTGCCTACCCTCCGTCACAGTAGGATTATAACTTTTTTTTTTTAATGGTTGCACAGGATGGACTTTTGTCTTTTTTCAGCCAGACTGACTATGTAACTATGTATGGCTCTGCTATGCAGAGCCATACAAAACAGTGTGCAGAAGCTGACAGGGGAGAGATCTGTATTGTTTACATACAGGCCTCTCCCCCATTGGAAATCCTTTGGGATTCCCTGGTGCTAGCTGGGAATCGCCAGCCGGGACCTGGTGATTGACAACAGAGGCTGCGAATGGTGGCGTGGGTAGGGCACGTGTGCAGCTCTCACGTGCCCCCTACCCGGAACTGCAAAATCACATATATATATGTGTGATTTTACGCACATGTGCCGCCCTGTAGCAGTATTTCTGTATACTAACATTTCTGTGAGGAAATTGGAAACCATTTGATACTAAACTATATTTGCATGGGAAGCAGAATAAGGTACCCAGGAACCCACTGAATGCTCTCCATAAGATGAAGACTGAAAGCAAGCAAATGGATAAAAATACAGTTTGCAGTGTCATTATATGCTGACGGCTCAACACTTGTTCTTTGTATGACCACTGTTGAGCAGTCTTTTTTTCCTCCAAAGGATGCAAAAACCTGGGCTAGAAAGTGGCCCATAACATGAGTAACGGGAGGAGCGTAGCAAATTTTATAGTAGTGCATGAGGCCTTGGCACTGGAATGAGATGTATTTCATTAGTTTATAAAAACTGCAAACCACAGGGAAGACCTCAGCAGTATGATAATCTCCTAAATATCCAATGAGAAAGAAGCTGCAAAGCTATATACAGTCAGGTCCATAAATATTGGGACATTGACACAATTCTAACATTTTTGGCTCTATACACCACCACAATGGATTTGAAATTAAACAAACAAGATGTGCTTTAACTGCAGACTGTCAGCTTTAATTTGAGGGTATTTACATCCAAATCAGGTGAATGGTGTAGGAATTACAACAGTTTGCATATGTGCCTCCCACTTGTTAAGGGACCAAAAGTAATGGGACAATTGGCTTCTCAGCTCTTCCATGGCCAGGTGTGTGATATTCCCTCATTATCCCAATTACAATGAGCAGATAAAAGGTCAAGAGTTCATTTCAAGTGTGCTATTTGCATTTGGAATCTGTTGCTGTCAACTCTCAAGATGAGATCCAAAGAGCTGTAGCTATCAGTGAAGCAAGCCATCATTAGGCTAAAAAACAAAACAAACCCATTAGAGAGATAGCAAAAACATTAGGCGTGGCCAAAACAACTGTTTGGAACATTCTTAAAAAGAAGGAACGCACTGGTGAGCTCAGCAACACCAAAAGACCCGAAAGACCATGGAAAACAACTGTGGTGGATGACCGAAGAATTCTTTCCCTGGTGAAGAAAACACCCTTCACAACACTTGGCCAGATCAAGAACACTCTCCAGGAGGTAGGTGTATGTGTGTCAAAGTCAACAATCAAGAGAAGACTTCACCAGAGTGAATACAGAGGGTTCACCACAAGATGTAAACCATTGGTGAGCCTCAAAAACAGGAAGGCCAGATTAGAGTTTGCCAAATGACATCTAAAAAAGCCTTCACAGTTCTGGAATAACATCCTATGGACAGATGAGACCAAGATCAACTTGTACCAGAGTGATGGGAAGAGAAGAGTATGGAGAAGGAAAGGAACTGCTCATGATCCTAAGCATACCACCTCATCAGTGAAGCATGGTGGTGGTAGTGTCATGGCGTGGGCATGTATGGCTGCCAATGGAACTGGTTCTCTTGTATTTATTGATGATGTGACTGCTGACAAAAGCAGCAGGATAAATTCTGAAGTGTTTCGGGCAATATTATCTGCTCATATTCAGCCAAATGCTTCACAACTCATTGGACGCCGCTTCACAGTGCAGATGGACAATGACCCAAAGCATACTGCAAAAGCAACCAAAGAGTTTTTTAAAGGAAAGAAGTGGAATGTTATGCAATGGCCAAGTCAATCACCTGACCTGAATCCGATTGAGCATGCATTTCACTTGCTGAAGGGAAAATGCCCCAAGAACAAGCAGGATCTGAAGACAGTTGCAGTAGAGGCCTGGCAGAGCATCCCCAGGGATGAAACCCAGTGTCTGGTAATGTCTATGCATTCCAGACTTCAGGCTGTAATTGACTGCAAAGGGTTTGCAACCAAATATTAAAAAGTGAAAGTTTGATTTATGATTATTATTCTGTTCCATTACGTTTGGTCCCTTAACAAGTGGGAGGCACATATGTAAACTGTTGTAATTCCTACACCGTTCACCGGATTTGGATGTAAATACCCTCAAATTAAAGCTGACAGTCTGCAGTTAAAGCACATCTTGTTCGTTTCATTTCAAATCCATTGTGGTGGTGTATAGAGCCAAAAATGTTAGAATTGTATCGATGTCCCAATATTTATGGACCTGACTGTAAGTGAACAATGCAATGACCTCCTAGCTATGCAGCATGGTAGGGGTGTATGAATAATTCAAGTAACTAAACCGGGCCTTGAAATTTCCACTCGCCTGCTCGCATTGTTGAGTGGAAATTATGGTGGGGGCGAGTGTGTCCCCGGGGCCGTCTTGCCGAGCAGGCTCGGAACTCAAGGCTGGATCTGTCACTCACACTGAGAGCTGTCAGATTGCTCAATAGTTGAACAAAGTGAAAGCAAAGGAAGGAGTGTGTGCTGTGCTCTCTGCCTCCCTGTCTTTATGTAAACCTACATGTATGGGTGGTTTGATCAGATTCAGGATTATGTGGTTTTTATGGGTAGTAGAGTATGGGGCACTTGAGGTATTTCTGGGTTGGATAGTAGGTAGGATATGCTTGGTAGAGTTATGGGTTTGTGGGTGAAAGATTACGGGGGGTGATGGTTGTATGCGGTGCATGGTCTAAGTATGATGGAGTGTTTAGGGGGACATTGGAGGCCTTGATGTAATGTGGGGGGACTCTGGGGACCCTGATGTAATGTGGGTAACATTTAACAGTGTCATTTCATGAAATAATTTACAAGGGCATGTTTAGGGGCGGAATTAGGGGTGTAGCAGGGTAGGGGTTGGGTGGGGCAACTGGTGGTGAGTAACTCTTAAGGCCTGGCTAGTAGCTCAGGACTTGAAATTTGAAGCCCTGATCTAAACCATATTAGAACCTTTTTAGCAGGTAAAACACTTCAGATATTCTGTACAGATTTCAACTTTGTACATTAGTCCATAAGGACTGTCCTCTGCTGAACATTTTTGTTTTGGCATTGGACATTTAAGGGACAAGACTTGCTGGAAGAAATGGACTTATTTTTGATTTTGATTATTCTTAGGTTCTATGTCCTGCATACATCCTGAGCCTTGGATCCAGTGTCCTCCCCAGGAACAAAGTAATCTGGAGATGAGCTCAAATTATGTCGGTATGACAAGGTGTCTGCACTTTACCAATAATATTTGTTTGTGATTTTGGTGGTCCGGGTCACCGCCCCGACATACTGGCATCGCAGCTCCCCTAGGTCATTTCCGAGCAGAACATCTGCCGGGAGGCCGCCCATGACGCCGATCTGGCACTGTTGCTCCCCGAATCCATAATCGAGGTGTACGGATGCCCTGGGGATATGATGTCTGGCTCCTCCTGCCAGCTCAATGGCAAATCCAGGGCCGGGTTGGATGGCTTCTGGCCGGATCACTTGGGGGTCAGCGATGGTCAAGAAGGCCTCCGTATCTCAAAAACCGGTGGCGAGGTGTCCGTCCACCCGCATGGTTTGCAGGTGGCGTTGCTTCTAGGCAGGGTAGGTAGCCCCCAGGGGGGTGAACACTGTAGACTCCCTGGGGGTCGTTGGCTTCTGGGGGGTTCATCCACTCGCCGGGAGGCGGGGGCAGGGGTTCTTCTGCGTGATGTAGCTCCAGGTAGTGGACCGGACGGTTGAAACGATGGCTTCGGGAGGTGGAGCAGTTGGCTTGGAGGTGCCCTGGCTGGTTGCACCCGTAGCAGCGGCGGTCCATGGGTAGCCCTGTGAACCGGGCTCTGGGTGGCGGCCCTGCGGGGTTGGCAGTTGTAGGTGGGGGGGCCGTCTTGGCAGAGGTGGTGGCAGGATGAAGAGGTGGCCAGACGGGGCCCTTGGCGGCTCAAGGGCCCACCGTTTACAATGGGGGCTTGATGGCCAGGATCTCATTGGCCAGGGCAGCGACCTTTGAAAGGGTGGTAGGGGCTCTTTCTCTTACCCATCCGCGCACCTCCGCCGGGCATTGGTTGTAGAATTGCTCCTTCAGGAAGGCCTGAAGGATCTCTTCTGTTGTGCGGGCCTGCTCCCCTTCTAGCCAGCAGGACTGCAACATCTTGTGTGCATACATTCAATAGGACGGCTCAGCATGGCAGGGAAGGTCGTGGAAGCGCACCCGGTGCACTTCTGGGGTCACCGCGTAATACTCCAACACAGTCTGTTTGACCCGGGCGTAATCTTGGGTGTGCAAGTAATCCAGAGTGCGGTAAGCTGCGGCCGCACCCCCTTCTAGCAGACCCACGAGGTGCCGTATCCAATCCGTGCTTGGTACCTCCATGAGCTGGCACTGCTGCTCAAAGTCCTGAAAGAACCCCTCCACATCCCCCGTGGCTTTGTTGAAGGTTTTAAAGTCCTTGCCGCTGACCCGGGGAGGGAGGTAACCCGAGGTCCTGGGGCTGGAAGGACAGCTTAGTTCACAGTGGCTTCCTTGGCTCTCTCTTTCGTGCGTCCTCCGGATAGCCTCTCGCTTGTACTCTACTGTAGCGTCTGGCCCCAGGAGGGCCATCTTTTCCTCCACCTGAGTAAGCCAGGGGCTTTTGGGACCTGAGTCATGGCATGCTGGGGAGGCTGGGGTTGGTCTGCTCTCCTCCCTTGCTGGGGCGTCTTGGGTGTCAGCTTCCTCAATGGCTGTGACCAGATCATCTTTGGCTAGGCCCCTCCAGGTAAGAGACAGCTCCTTGGCCCTTTCCTGCAGACATGATATAGTCCACTTTCTGTATTCGCTTGACCGGGCCTGTTCCCCCATCAGCTGGCTTTCGCTGTCTGCCATCTCCTTAGTGTTCTGATCTCACCGCTGCCAACCAGTATGTGACGGAGGGTAGGCAGGACAGAACACACAGAGTAGATGGCAAACGCACAAAGCTTTATTGAGACAAAAAAGGATGACAGTCACTCAATAGGGGGGTTCGCAGTGAGGGTGACACTCGCCGGTAGGGGAACAGCAAGGAGGGGCTAAAACACTTGTAGTCCAGTACGGGGGGGGGCAAATAAAAAGTCTCTGTAGCAGATTGTAATCCAACAGGGGGAGTAGGGGGGTCAGCACGGGAACAGTTCAAGTAAAACAAGGAAAAGCATATGCTCACGGATTCGACAGGGTGCCTGGTCTCCTAGGGATAAAAAAGTAGGACACAGGTACCTGTTGGGGTCCGGACTAAGCGAGTGGCCTCTCTCTTTAGGCTGGCAGGCGATCTCCCCTTAGGCTTGGGGGTCTCAGGCAGGTAGCAGGTAATCTGCCCTTGGCTGGGGTCTCAGGCAGGTGGCAGACGATCTCCCCCTAGGCTTGGGGGTCTCAGGCAGGTAGCAGGTAATCCCCCCTTAGCTGGGGTCTCAGGCAGGTGTGGGCGATCTCCCCCTAGACTTGGGGGTCTCAGGCAGAGTCTGGTCACAAGGGTCCCACCGCAGCTGGGCTCCCTCCGTGACTGCACAGGGGAATGGATGATCGGAGATCCCGGCATCAGCCTCTTAAGCTGATGCAGGATGCTCTCCAGTCGTCCCGGCAACGAGGCACACCCCCTGGACACGGGCCGCGCTTTCATGAACTCCTCGTGCCCCCGCGCTGCGGACGCTGTGATCTGGAACATCTCTGCAGGGGATTCACACCTCTCTGCAGAGAGGTGTGAACCTCGCTATCCTGTTCTTTGTGCCTACCTCGAGCCAGGGAATGCTCAGAGGCTCTGTTTTGAAGTTTTTCACTTTTAAAACACACAATAAAAAGAAGTTTAAAAGAAAAAAATATGAAAATGACAATCCTGCCTTCAGAAACACATTGGCACTTCCTAAAGATACTTTGGCTACCCAACTCCTGCCATCAAATAGAGTATATCATTATTATTATTATTATTATACAGTATTTATAAAGCGCCAACAGTTCGCTCAGTGCTGTAAATTACAAAGGGAGACAGAACATGCGACAGTACGAAAACAATACAATGTGATACACAAGGGGTTCGAGGGCCCTGCTCTATCGAGCTTACAATCTAGGAGGGAGGGGATAGTGGTACAGGAGGAGATAGCTGTGGGGAAATGGAGTGGTAGGAAGAGTGGAGGAGGTCGGCAATTAGCAGGGGTTGGGGTAGGCTTCCCTGAAGAGGTGAGTTTTCAGGGTGCGCCTAAATGAGAGGAGAGTAGGTAATAGTCTGATGGATTGGGGTAGGGAGTTCCAGAGGATAGGTGATGTCCTGGAGAAATCCTGGAGGCGGGCAAGGGAGGAGGAGACCAGGGAACTAGAGAGAAGGAGGTCTTGAGAGGAGCGGAGTGTGCGTGTTGGGTGGTACTTGGATATTAAGTCGGTGATGTAGTTTGATGGACAACTTTGTATGTCAGTGTTAGGATTTTGAATTTGATCCGTTGTGCAATCGGAAGCCAGTGGAGGGATTGGCAGAGGGGGGTGGCGGAAACGGAGCAGTTGGTGAGGTGAATGAGTCTGGCTGCCGTGTTCAGGATCGACTGAAGCGGGGATAGCCTGTGGCGAGGCAGGCCAGTGAGGAGGGAGTTGCAGTAATCGAGTCATGATATGATGAGGGAGTGGATGAGCTGTTTAGTGGTTTTTGGGGTTAGGAACGTGCGGATTTTGGCGATGTTGCAGAGGTGGAGTCTGCATGAGATTGTTAGTGATTGGACTTGGGGCTGGAAGGATAGGTTGGAGTCCAGAATGACACCAAGTACTCTGGATTGCAGGGCGGGCCTGATAGTGGCATTGTTGGACGTGATGGAGAAGTCAGTGGGGGGTGGTGTGCGAGCTGGGGGGAAGACTAGGAGCTCGGTTTTGGAGAGGTTCAGTTTAAGGAAGTGGAGCGACATCCAGTCTGATATGTCGTTCAGTAGGTTTGTGATTCGGGCGGAGACAGAGGGGGTGAGGCGAGGGTTAGAGAGATAGATTTGGGTGTCGTCGGCATAGAGGTGGTAGTTGAAGCCGTGAGAGTGTATGAGTTGGCCAAGGGAGGAGGTGTAGATGGAGAAGAGAAGAGGCCTGAGGACGGAGCCTTGAGGGACCCCAACAGAGAGGGGGAGCGAGGGGGAGGTGGTAGCGTTATAGGTAACGCTGAAGGAGCATTGTGATAGGTAGGACGAGAGCCAGGAGAGAGCAGAATCTCTGAGGCCGAGGGAGTGTAGTTTTTTGAGGAGGAGGGGGTGGTCGACTGTGTTGAAGGCAGCCGAGAGGTCGAGGAGTAGGAGCACTGAATAGTGGCCATTTAGCTTTGGCGGTTAGAAGGTCGTTGGAGAGTTTGAGTAAAGCAGTTTCGGTGGAGTGTAGGGGACGAAAGCCGGACTGTAGGGGATCGAGGATGTTGTTGTCGTTGAGGTGAGAGCTTAGGCGATTTTTTTTTTTTTTTAATTTAAATATTTATTAAATTTTTCATATTAATACAAAAACCCAAAAAGGGAAATAATTCTCATACAAATAAACATTTATAACATTTCTACCTTTCCCTTACTAAAAAACTCTTTTCTTTCCCATCCCACTACCCCCCCCTTCCCGCCCCTCATCCCCCCTCCTCCCCCTCTGCAGACTCTAGCCCATTCTAATCTCTTGAGGCTTGTTAATTATTTGCTAACATCCTAGTTCATATTTTCCTATATTTCTCTTTCAATCCTGCTCTTTCCCACTTTTCCCATCTCCTAAAATAAACTCTCATCCTATCTTCCTGCATATGGTATGATCTTTCCATTCTACCTATCTGGTTTACTCTATTAATCCAGTCTTCCTCCTTCGGTACCTCAGATTTCCGCCAAAACTTAGGTATCAGCCCTTTTGCCGCATTCAAGAAGTACCATATACCTGAATCTTTATATTTATTTACAGATGTCTCCACATTGTGTAGGAGGCACGTCGTTGGGTCTAACCCTATGTCAATTTCAGTTATTTCTTCAATCAATTTGACTATTGTCTTCCAAAAAGCCTGGATTTTCGGACATTCCCACCATATGTGAAACACCGTGCCTATCTCTCCACATCCTCTCCAACACATATTTGTATTTTCCCCATTCATTTTGTGCTCTACACTCGGTGTAATATGCCATCGTGTCACACACTTATAGTTAACCTCAACCTCTCTCATACTAACATTATCGTGTATCAATCTAAACATCTTTCTCTGTCTATCTTCATCAAACCCAACTCCCATATCCCTTTCCCATTTTGTTATAAAAATTAACTTTGTGTTTGTGTCTAATTCTGTGAGTATTCTATACACTTTTGAAATACCGTGCTTCCCATCCCTATGTGTCTCTAACAACCTTTCAAACATATTCCACTCCTGTTTTAATCTCAGGGGTTTCGGTAGATTTCCAATAAAACATTTCAATTGATGATATTTCCACTCATCTATTCTAATAAAAATATCTCCCTTCTTCTCTATTAAATCTTTAAGTGATCTCAATTCCCCCTCCACCAAAACATCTCTCAGTTGGGTATCCTCCTTTCTAAACCATCTCCTTGATATCTTATTCTTTCCCGGGGGAAAGTACTCAGTATTTGTGAGAGGCATTAATATAGAATTAAATTCCCATTTCATGTTTTTGTGTAAATTGTCCCATACCCTAAAGACATTTAAAGTGTAGATACTTGTGCTTTCTTTAATTCCCCTGAACTGTGGTGGAACCCATATCATCTGACTCAATCTAATGCCACTAAGATCATTTTCAATTGTTACCCAGCTTTTCCCCTTATGGTTAAATGTCCAGTCATATATTCTTGCTAAAACCACTGCTTTATAGTATCTCTTGACATCTGGTAGACCCAATCCCCCTTTCTCTTTAGTCCTACTCAATGTTTCATACGCTATTCTAGGTTTTTTATTCTTCCATATGTATTTTGTTAACATTTTTTTCATTATCTTAAAGAAGGCTTCTGGAATTTTGATTGGTACCATTTGAAATCTATACAGTATTTTAGGCATAATTACCATTTTGACTAGGTTTATACGTCCTATCCAGGATGGATTTCCTCCTTCTAGTCTTTTTAAATCTTCCCTGATCTCATTTATCAAAGAGATATAATTTAATCTATACAAATGCTTAGATGAGGCAGTGAGTTTTATTCCTAGGTATTTTATCTCTTTTTCTCTCCATATAAAGGGGAATTCTTTTTGTAGTTTTTCTTTTTCATTCTTTGATATATTAATATTCAGGATCTCTGTTTTCGTTGGATTAATTTTTAAATTTGATAGTTCACCGTACTCCTTCAGAATCTTCATTATATTTGGGAGAGTTATTCGGGGATTCCCCACATAGAACAATAAGTCGTCCGCAAAGGCAGCTACTCTATGTTCTATGGATTCTATCTGAATTCCCTTTACCGATCCACTATTTCTTATTATTGACAACAGAGGTTCGAGTGACAATACATATAGCAGAGGGGACAGTGGACAGCCCTGTCTTGTACCATTAGACATTCCAATGGGTTCTGATCTCTCCCCATTTACCGTGATGATTGCAGTAGGCTCCCTATATAATTTACTTATCCACTCTCGCATTCTATCGCCTATCCCCAGCACTTTTAATTTGTCCATCATAAAGCCCCAGTCCACTCTATCAAATGCCTTCTCTGCATCAATTGACAAGAGCACCACCGGGGCTTTCTCTTTTCTACTTTTCTGAATAAGCATCAGGGTTCTCAAGCTGTTATCTCTACCTTCTCTCCCCGGTACAAAGCCCACCTGATCTCCATGGATCCATTCAGGCATCAGATCCCTCAACCTGTTTGCTAACACCTTTGCATACAGTTTAGTGTCTGTGTTCAATAATGAGATAGGTCTATAGCTGGAGCACTGAGATGGATCTTTTCCCTCCTTGTGAATAAGTACTACATGGGCCTGTAGGGATTCTCTCCTCACTTCCATCCCACCTCCCAGAGCATTCATATATTTCTCCAGCTTGGGTAACAGTACTTCACTAAATTTCTTATAGTACTTAACTGTATAGCCATCCGGGCCTGGGCTTTCCCCCCCCCCCCCCGTGCTTTTTAATGCTATTTTAATTTCTTCCTGGGAAATTTCTGCGTCTAGGGACTTCAACTGTGCTTCACTTAGTTTTGGTAATCCCGCATTTTTTAAGTATGTCATCTTTTTTTCATTAGTTCCCTCTTGAGCTACTTTTAGAGGGCCTTGGGGACTAATATTATATAACTTTTTGTAATACTCCGTAAACACTTTAATAATCTCTTTATTTGAGTGGACCAACTCCCCCTTTGAACTTTTTATCTTTTCTATATATTTCCTATTTTTCTTTTTATTCAAAGCTCTCATTAGATGTCTTCCTGGTCTGTCTCCCCATCTATATCTCTCGTTCAAAACCCTGTTGTATACTCTTCTCTTCTCGTCATCCATCAACCTCTCTAGCTCATCTTTTTTATCCAATAACTTCTGTCTCGTATCTTTTATTATTTTCTTCTTATGGATCTGCTCCAAGTCCAATATTCCTTTTAAAAGCCCACTGACCTTCTCTCTTCTTTCCTTTTTCTTCCTTGCTCCTGCCGCAATCAAGATTCCTCTTATGAATACCTTGTGGCTTTCCCAGACTGTAGCTATCGATACTTCCTCTGTTTCGTTCTCCTTAAAGTATACCTTAATCTCTTTCTCGATTTTCTGAACTACATCCTCATCCAGAAGAAGAACCTCATTTAACCTCCACCCTAATCCTCCAGTCCACCTTCTTCCCCATCCCATTTTCATTACGACCGGAGCATGATCCGAGAACGTCCTTGTCTCTATGTCAATTTTAACCAGATGATCTATAAGTTGATGGTCTATTAAGATGTAGTCTAATCTCGAATATATCTCATGTGCATTAGAGAAGAAGGTATAGTCTCTGTCTTTCATATGCATTATTCTCCAGGTGTCCACTAGTTTATATTCATGCATCACTTTTTTCAAAGCTCTCAGAGACCTACTCCTCTCTGTTTGCACGGAAGAGGTATTATCCTTTTGTGGGTCCATACAGAAATTTAGGTCTCCAGCTACTATCAAGCGCCCTTTTTTGAATTCCATTAATTTTTTCAACAGACCCTTCATATACATCTCCGGGTTTTTATTAGGGCAGTATATATTGGCTAAAGTACACTCAATCCCCTGAAGTCTACCTTTTAAGAATAAAAACCTCCCCTCCGGGTCGGTTCTTCTATCCTCCAGCTCAAATCTCATATTATTTGCCAAGCCTATTGCAACCCCTTTTGCTCTTTTAATTGGAGAATCTGCATAGTACCATGTTGGGTAGTGTTTGGATTTCAATTTCACGTTTGCCTCTATCTCAAAGTGCGTCTCCTGTAAAAATACCACTGACGTAGCCCTATGATGTAACTCATTAAACAACCTAAATCTCTTCCCTGGACAACTCAGCCCATTCACATTATAGGTTATAAACTGTATTTCCATCATTCCCAATTAACTCCATCTCTCTTCCAGATTGCCTCTTCCTCTTTATCCCTTCTGTCATGCAGAGAATTGACCCAATACCTCCTCCCTTCCCTCCCACCCAACTCCCGTCCCCTCCCCCTCCCTCCCATTCTCCCAACCCGCCCCCCTCCCTCCCCCCCCCTCCCTCGCCTTTCCCTCCACCCCCCCTCCCGCCCCCCATTTTTTAGGCCTTCAAATTGCCTTTCAATCATTTGTGGGTATAAGACCACCTTTGATTTTTTTTTTTAAAAACCTTGGGGTTGAACTCCTCCCATGTACAGCTTTCCCACCTCCAACCACCCCCGATTACCCTCGTTCTCTCCACATCTTTCCACTTTTGCGGTGCGGTTGAAAGAGATAGAGAGGAAATTAAAAAAAAAAAAAATCACATTATCCCCTCTAACTCCTCCCTACCTCCCCCCTACCTACTGTCTGCCATTCCTCTTCTCCCCCGTTGCCTGTCTCTCCCTCTGTTTCCCACCCAGTAATCCTTGTTCTGTGCAATTCCAGTCTATCGCAGAAGTCTCTCAAGTCCTCAGGAAATCTCAGATATGCTGTTACACCATTCTTCCATCCGATTAAACACTCTGGGTTACCCCATCTATATTGAACATTCCGTGTTCTCATCTGCTCTAATAGGGGTTTCAAGGATCTCCTTCTCCACAATGTCTCATACGATAAGTCCGCAAATATCTGAATATTTATATCTCCATACTTAATAGTTGTTCTTCCTTTAGTCCTTTTCCAAATCTCTTCCTTATCTCCATAATTATGCAGCTGAACAATTACATCTCTAGGTTTTGCCTTCTCATTACCATGATGGAACTTTCCTGTTCTATATACTCCATCCAATTTAATTACATCTGTTTCAGGTCTGTCCATAATGGAGTTTGACATTTTACAGACTATTTCTTGAAGTTCTCTCCCTTTCAAATTTTCTGGGATTCCTCTTATCCTCAAGTTGCTTCTCCTATTCCTGTTCTCTTGTACTTCTATTTTATACAGCAATTGTTTCTGCGTATTCCTCATCATAGCAGCCCTTTTTTCTAGGCCTGAAATAAATTGGGTGTGTTTATTAATTTTTTCCTCCATTTCTTCCATTCTCTTTAGCAGGTGCCCTAGATCCTGTCGAATATTTGTCATTTCTTGCTTAAAAGTTTTTTCCAAGTTTTTAAACATTTCGGCCATCTCTCTTTTATTCGGCACTTGTAAATCCTTTTCAAGATCTTTCCTCTCTGGGTTTTCTATCGACTGTCGGCTGCTACAATTCAGGCCCAGTGACAATCTGGGGCTATTTTCCAAACTGGTTTCCATTTCCCCTTTTTCATTGCCACCATGGGCCCTTTCTGGAGTCACATTCCCCTGGGAGGTATATTTTTTAATTGTACCCGTCTGGGACCCTTTGAGCCCACTTCCTTTAACGCTTTTATTCTTCATACCTCCTGTGCAAGCTGTACTCTTTACAAGAGGGAAACTTTAGACTGTATATTGGGGCATTAATTTTGGTCAGATCTCTCTAATATCCCTTAGCAATTTCTCTTTCTCTCTTCTTTCTTTTATTTTCTTTTCACTTTCCAGAACTCCCTGGGAATCCCCCTTCACTCTTTTATAGGCAGCTCATTTCCCACAATCCAGGACACATATATAGTTACACATGGGTTCTTCACTCACCCTCCTTCACTTGCTCATCAAATGAGGCGACCCAGATCCACAGCCGTCCCTTTGTTTCTCCTGGATTGTGTCTCTGGGGGATTCCTGCAGGGTCTCCTGTTGCTTGGAGCTATGTGTCCTCTTCTATACAGCAGGTTTAGGAACTCTTCCAGCCTCTCCCCTCTCCTGTCAGGGAACCGGCCGGCGTCTCAGCTACCCAGAGCTCCTTTGCGGCCACCAGCGTGCTACCGCCGCACTGCTCGGTTTCCCCGGCAACCCGACAGCTGATCTCGGGTCTCTGCAGCGTGATCCCTTCTCGGAGCTCCGTGCCCGCTCCTGCTCTCCTCCTCCTTCACCGCGCCGGATTCCCACCTCCAGGAGACCCCATTCAGGTAGGGCACCGTAAGTAAAGTCCTGAGGGTTCTCAGGGTGGTCAGATCGGGGATTGTCGGAGAGCACTCACATCGTGCTCTCCGACGCCGCCATGTTTAGGCTCCGCCCCGCCATCCAGATCGCTGGTACTCGAGAGCTTAGGCGATTGTAAACTAAGCGCTCGAGGAGTTTGGATGAGAATGGGAGCAGGGAGATGGGTCTGAGGTTGTTCGGGTTGTTGGGGTCCAGGGATATCATACCCATAGCCCGGACAGGGATGATAGAGGAAAAAAGCGAGGCGGGAGGAGGGACATTAGAGAAGGATCCCAGTGACCTCACATCTGGCCTACTGCCACAGTTGCACCAAGAGAAGGATGTGTGGAGGTTTACCTTTCACAGACAAGCAGGGATTTGTATTCCCTGGAGCACATGAACATAGTCCACAGGAACCAAGTGTACCTACACTGTTCTTTTCTGCCTTTGAGTGTAGCCATAATGGGTTTCCATTTGGTGAATTTCAGCAATCTTGGCGAACCACAGCGAAAGAGAACAGGGGATCTCCTGTTTCCAGAGGGCCAAAATGCATTCCTTAGCTGCACTCTTAGCTGAATCAACTTATACCTTATACCTCTTCCTGGGTAGATTAGAATGTAGTAGATATTTGCCAGGTCTGTTCCCAGTGAATATTAAATTTAAAGTACTTGTAAAGGCAGAACTTTTTTTACCTTAATGCATTCTATGTATGAAGGTAAAAAGGAGTGCAGCTTCCTCCGTAGCCCTCCCTTATACACACCTGAGCCCGATCCACCTACTGTATGTGCTCGGCAGTTCTCTCACATCTCATTGGCTTAGAAACAGTAGCTGCGGTCAATCACAGCCACAGAGCAGGTAAGTATGACATGTTTGTTATTTTAAAACTAAAAAATGAACCTTTACAATCACTTTAACAGGTTCCCACCCGGCCTATAGCCAGATGGCGGCCTGCAAAACCCCTCTTCCCTCCGGCTGGACGCCATATGGCGTCCTTTCAGGCATGCGCAGTTTGCCTGTCCGCTGAGCTGCGCAGCGGCACGATCTGTCACTGGCCGTGTACCTCAGACACGGCCGATGACAGATCTGTGTACCGGCCCCGTTGCCGGTACCATGTGACCTGCTGTGACCAATCACAGTTGTATACAATGGATGGCTTCCTTTCATGCCATTCATTGTATACTAGTGTGTCTAGCTGTGAATGGTCACAGCGATCACATGCACAAACTGGGCCAATCACAGCCCAGCTGTGTCATGTGATTAGCTGTGGCCAAATCACAGCTAAGCACAAAAAAAAAAAACCCTGAATGAATCGATGTCATTCAGGTAAATGCTTGCTTATAGCAAAGTAATTCTTTGCTATAAGCGAACTGTGTAAAAAAAAAAAAAATTCTGATCACTTCCCCAAAGTAGTACAATGTTACTATGGTAACATTATACTACTTTGGTCATAGTGAAATATGAAAAAAAAAAAACTTAAAAAAAGAAAAAAAATGTAATAAAAAAGAATTTAAAAAAATTATAATTTTTTTTTTTTTCATACTGTCACCAGTCAGTGTCCGTGATCACCGTCATGCCAGTTATATGATGACGCTGTACTGCTCTGGTGACAGTATGTAAAAAAAAATAGTGAAAATAATTTTTCAAATTTTTTTCATTTTCTGAAAAATTATGACAAAAAAATTACAACTTCAAAAAACTCGCCATGCCTCTTATGAAATACGTCGGACTGTCTACTTTGCAAAAAGTGGTCATTTGGGGGATATCTGTACCGTTCTGACATTCTTGGACCTCAAGAAATTAGATTGGCCGTCAGTACTTCAGGATTGATCAATATTCAGATCTATACCATAGTTTGTGAACTCTATAACTTTCCTACAAACTAAATAATACATCCTAATTTGGAATATTTTCACCAAAGACATGTAGCAGAATACATTTTGGCCTAAATTTATGAAGAACAATTATTTATTTGCAAACTTTTATAACAGAAACGAAGAAAAACGTGGGGGTTTTTTTCAAAATTTTCAGTCTTTTTTTGTTAATTTAGCAAAAAATGAAAACCCCAGTGTTGATTAAATACCACCAAAAGGAAGCTCTAGTTGTGTGAAGAAAATGATAAAATTTTAGTTTGGGTACAGTGTTGTATGACCGCGCAATTGTCAAAGTGTGAGAGCGCTGAAACCTGAAAATTGGCCTAGGCAGGAAGGGGGTAAAAGTGCACGGTATGGAAGCGGTTAATAATGTTTTTGGTAAAGGAGATATCTACTAACTTTTTACCAACTTTTTTATACCAGGCTGTTTTTTAGTGCTAATAAAAAGGAACACATATGTAGTAATTGTATTATCTATGGAAACATCATATGGAATTCTGATAAAGTCCTTGCCTGTAAATCTGAGACAGTTGTGCTAGCTTACAGCAAAGTTTAAACAAAATTAAAACTACATTCACTGACAGCCATCCATGAAGTGAGTTATTTCACCACTCTGTGAACATTATTAGAACCACAGGCTGGCTTTACTTTTGACTTTGATGTAGTGTGTTATGAACAGTCCTGTATGAAGTGAAACGCCAAGGCAGCAATTACCAGACTGCACATGGCGTGTGGCGTTTCTCACCGTTGATACAATGTGCTTTTTTTAATAACATTATATTAGGTGTTTAGTATTACTATTAAGTGTTAGCTTTCACTTGTATTACTCCTATACCCAAATCTACGTGTAGATTATGTGTATTGTAGAGTTAGGCATGGTTTGAAATCCAGTTGTCAAATGATTTTTGATATTGTTGTTATCATGCACACTTCTGTTGTTGAAGTGTACATGTAAAGGCACAGTTGACACTTTGACACTTGCATTTCCAATTATCCCACTTTGACTTCCAGCATGCCAGCATCTTGAATGTTAGGTTGTCAAGAGACAGTGTCACCTTACCTATACAGTCCAGTGTGTCTGGAAAGCACATTCCCTGACCCCCATATGTTTATATGCAATCCCTTGCAGCTCCTTGCTCTTGTGCACCTGACCCTGAGATCTGCTGTGTCATCATCCTGAGGAAGTGGTGACGTTACATCTCTGGTCATGTGACAGAGCTCAGGCCTAAAAGTGGGCAGAGTAGGCGATAGTCAGATAGATTGGGGTAGAGAGTTCCAGAGGATGGGGGAGGCTCTGGAGAAGTCCTGGGGACAAACATGGGAGAACTAGAACAAACATGGGAGCTAGAGAGCAGGAGGTTGTGGGAGGAGCGAAGAGGACGGTTTGGGTGATATTTGGAGACAAGATTGGTGATGTAATTTGGAGAAGAGTTATAAATGGCTTTATATGTTATTGTTAATGTTTTGAATTTTATTTGTTGGGCAATGGGAAGCCAGTGGAGGGATTGGCAGAGAGAGATGGCAGATATGGAATGGTTAGTAAGGTGGATGAGTCTGGCAGCAGCATTCATGATAGACTGAAGAGGGGATATCCTGCGATTAGGTAGGCCAATGAGGAGGGAGTTACAATAGTCAAGGCGAGAGATAACAAGGGAGTGAATAAGTTGCTTAGTGGTTTCAGAGGTTAAGAATGGGCGTATCTTGGAGATGTTGTGGAGGTGATGTCTACAAGATTTGGATAGTGATTGGATTTGGGGCTGAAAGGACAGATGGGAGTCTAGGATTACACCTAGTACCCTGGCATGTGGGAAGGGACTGATGGTTGTATTATTGATCTTGATGGAGAAGTCAGGGGAGGGGGCATAGGCTGGAGGGAATAGTATGAGCTCTGTTTTGGAAAGATTTAGTTTGAGGAAATGGAGTGACATCCATGCTGATATGTCACTTAGTAGGTTAGTAATGCGAGAGGAGACTGAAGGGGTGAGGTGAGGAGTAGAAAGATAGATTTGTGTGTCGTCAGCATAGAGTTTATCAAGTGACCAAGGGAGGAGGTGTAGATGGAGAAGAGAAGGGGTCCAAAGACAGAACCTTGAGGGACCCCTACAGAAAGAGGAAATGGAGAGGAGGAGACAGAGTTATAGGTAATGCTGAAGGATAGGAGTTGCAATAGGTAGGAGAAGAACCAGGAGAGTGCAGAGTCTCGGAGGCCAAGAGAGTGGAGTTTATTGAGGAGGTGGGGATGGGCAACAGTATCAAAATCCACAGAGAGGTCAAGTAGTAAGAGTATGGAGTAGTGGCCATTGGTTTTAGCAGTTAGTAAATCATTAGTGAGTTTTAGTAGGGCAGTTTCAGTGGAGTGTAGTGAATGAAAGCCAGACTGTAAGGGATCAAGAAGGTTGTTGTCAGTGAGGTAGGAGCTCAGGCAATTGTAGACTAAGTGTTCTAAGAGTTTAGAGGTAAACGGAAGCAGGGAGATGGGTCTTTAGTTGTTAAGGTTGGTGGGGTCCAGCAAGGGTTTTTTAAGTATGGGAGTGATCTGTGCATGCGTTAGATGAGTGGGGAAGGCACCATTAGAAAGGGAGGGATTGAAGATGTGAGTGAGGAAGCATAGGACAGAAGAAGAGGGTGACCTTAGTAGTTGAGAAGGGACAGGATCCAGAGGGCACATGGTGAGACCTCTTCAGTAGTAGCAAGATCAAAAGAGGAAAGTGTTGAGGGAGGTTTAGTATAAGGTATGAAAAGTGGGATAGATGTCTGTGTAGCAGAGATGCCCCTACGAATTGCATCAATCCTGTTTTTTAAATGATTTGCAATCTCGTAAGCAGTGAGTGAGTTACTGGGTGGAGGTGGAGAAAGTAGAGAGTTAAAAGTAGAGACGACAAGGACTGGATGACAAGGTATTAATAAGAGTGACAAAGTAGTGTTGATTGGCAGCATGGAAGGAGGAATTGTATGTTAAGAAAGCAGATTTACAGTTGTGTTCAAAATAATAGCAGTGTGTTGAAAAAAGTGAATAAAGCTCAAAATCCTTCTAATAGCTTTTATTTCCATACACACAAATGCATTGGGAACACTACACATTCTATTCCAAATCAAAACATGAAGAAAAATATATCAAATTTGTGTTGTTCCTCTAAAAAAATTGAAGAAAAGTGAATATTTAGATTGTAAGCTCGTAAGAGTAGGGCCCTCTTACCCCTCGTACGTTGTTTGTTGTTGTTGTACTGTGCCATGTATTGTCCCCCCTATTGTACAGCGCTGAGCAAACCCTTTGGCGCTATATAAACTCGTAGTAATAATAATAATAATAATAATATTAGACTGTTCAAAAAAATAGCAGTGTTTGTATTCTTCTTTACAAACTAAAACATTCACTATATAAACTGAAAAATGTTTGAAGATTTTGCTTTCCTTTGAATCACTTAATTAATATTTAGTTGTATAAGCACTGTTTCTGAGAACTGCTGTACATTTGTGTTGCATGGAGTCAAACAACTTCTGGCACCTGTGATCAGGTATTCCAGCCCAGGATGATTGGACTACATTCCACAGTTCTTCTCTATTTCTTGGTTTTGCCTCAGAAACTGCATTTCGTATGTCACCCCACAAGTTTTCTATTGGATTAAGATCCGGGGATTGGGCTGGCCACTCCATAACGTCAATCTTGTTGGTCTGGAACCAAGATGTTGCACGTTTACTGGTGTGTTTGGGATCATTGTCTTGTTGGAACACCCATTTAAAGGGCATTTTCTCTTCAGCGTAAGGCAGCATGACCTCTTCAAGTATTCTGATGTATTCAAACTGATCCATGATCCCTGGTATAAATAGGCCCAACACCGTAGTATGAGAAACATCCCCATATCCTGATGCTTGCGCAACCATGCTTCACTGTCTTCACAGTGTACTGTGGCTTGAATTCAGTGTTTGGGGGTCGTCTGACAAACTGTCTTCAGCTACTAGACCCAAAAAGAACAATCTTACTTTCATCAGTCCACAAAATGTTGCGCCATTTCTCTTTAGGCCAGTCAATGTGCTCTTTGGAAAATTGTACCCTCTTCAGCACGTCTTTTTTTCAACAGTGGGACTTTGCAGGGCTTCTTGCAGATAGCTTGGCTTCACATAGGCGTCTTCTAATTGTAACAGTACTCACAGGTAACTTTACACCTTCTTTGATCTTCCTGGAGCTGATTGTTGGCTGAGTCCTTGCCATTTTGGCTATTCTTCTATCCATTCGAATGGTACTTTTTCGCTTTCTTCCATGTCTTTCTGGTTTTGGTTGCCATTTAAAGCATTTGCGATCATTTTAGCTGAGCAGCCTATCATTTTCTGCACTTCTTTGTATGTTTTCCCCTCTCCAATCAACTTTTTAATCAAGGTACGCTGTTCTTCTGAACAATGTCTGGAACGACCCATTTTCCTCAGAATTTCAGTGAGAAATGCACTGTAACCAGCATGTACAACATTTGCTGCCTTCCTTCATTAAATAAGGGCAATAATTGCCACCTGTTTTTCAAAGAATGAATGACCTCACTAATAGAACTCCACACTGCTATTATTTTGAACATGCCCCTTTCAATTAGTGATTCAATTACACAGAATCAGCAGCATGCATGTCATGACTGTTGGGTCTGTTGGATTTCTATTACTCTTCTACACCTGCTAGTAAATTATTTGTAAATATTATTTCTACCAAAAACAGTGATTGATCAGGTTAGTGATGTCTGAATGCTATTATTTTGAACACAACTGTATATAGGGTCAATGCTTGCTGACATTTGGTTTTACGCCACAATTGCTCCAGTGCACGACTATGTCGCTAAAGATTTCTGGTGTCGTCAGTCTGCCACGGTTGTAATGGTCGGGGCCTGATACTTTGTGTAGTTGGAGGAGCAAGTGAGTCTATTGTGGATGAAAGTGAACTGCTGTAGACAGCAGTGGCCAGGTCAGGGCAGGACAGGGGAGAGAGTCTGTCATAGAGGCGATCAGTTGCAGAGTGGAAAAGAGAAGGGTTTAAGTTGTGAAGGTTTCTGCGGATAATTGTTTGCTGTTTGGAGGGATAAGTGTTTGAAGACGCGGACACTGTAAAAGTGATGAGATTGTGATCAGAAAAAGGAAAGGGGGCGTTTGTGAGGTTCTAGGGAGTGTAAAGATGGGAGCAAACAAGGTCTAATGTATTCCCATCAGAGTGAGTAGAGGACTGTATCCATTGTGTTAAGGCAAAAGATGAGCTTAGGTTGAAGAGTTAAGATGTAGCTGGGTTGTTCATATTAATGGGGATGTTAAAATCTCCACGAATGATAGTGGATATTTCAGAGGAGAGAAAGTAGGGTAGCCAAGCAGAGAAGTCATCAAGAAAGCACGACACCGGTCCCCACTGAAATCCTCAGAAAAATGGGAGAAAACAGCCGAATGCCGTCTCCAAAGAAGAGAAGGCTAGAGAGGGAGGGTTAGGGAGGACTTGAAAGGTGCTCAGTGGGGATAGAAGCAAACCAACTCTACCTCCTTTCCAACCACTGGGTTTGGGTGAGTGGGTCCAGAGAAGGCCTCCATAGGAAAGTGCTGCAGGAGAAGCAGAATCTGATGCTTGAAGCCAGGTTTATGTAATTGCTAGTAGGTTAAGGGAGTGGGAGACAAAAAGGTAATGGACAGAGGTGAGCTTATTACAGACAGAGCGGGCATTCCAGAGTGCACATGAAAAAGGGAGGGTGGTTTTTAGGAGCATGGTGATTGAGATTAAGTTGAGTGGAGGAAGGAGGGTGCCTAGTGAGGGGGAGAGATAAGGACCAGGGTTTGGGGAGATATCCCCAGAGGTTAGGAGAAGAAGAAGGGTGAGGAAAGTAAGATGGGAGCGGGATGTATATGAGTGCACATGCCTTCCTGTCCTAGTGTTTGGGTCAGCAGGTGAGTAAAGTATTAGCAGGAGGCGATGAGAGCAGTAGTAAGGAGATGGTAGAGGTGAGGGTGATATGTATAAGCTTTGGGGTGGAGCAGAGGGGTAAAACAATGAGATTTTGAGAGCAGAGGATACTAATATGAAAAGGAGGAGTAGAGGGGGCATTTTAAAAGGTAGATGGAGTGGGAATCAAACTTGTAGGAGATAGCTGGACAGATTGGAGTAGGGAGTTGCATAGGATGGGAGAAGCTCAGGAGAAGTCCTGGAGGTGAGCATGGGAGGAGGTGACACGAGAACTAGACAGCAGGAGGTCTTGGGAGGATCAAAAAGAGCAGTTTGGTTGATATTTTGAGACCAGGTTGGTGATGTAGCTAGGGGAAGAGTTGTGGATGGCTTTGTAAGTTTTTTTAATTTTATTCGTTGGGTGAGTGGAAGCCACTGCAGGTATTGGCAGAGAGGGGTAGCAGACACTGAATGGTTGGTAAGGTGGATGAGCCTGACAGCAGTATTCATGATGGACTGGAGGGCGGATAGCCTATGTAAAGGTAAGCCAATGAGAAGGGAGTTGCAGTAGTCGAGGTGAGAGATAACCAGGGAGTAAATTAGGAGCTTTGTGGTATCATTGGTTAAAAAGGGCATATTCTGGAGATGTTGCGGAGGTTGAGGAGGCATGATTTGGACAGGGATTGGATGTGGGCCTGAAAGGATAGTTCAGATAGTTTTAAGCAGTTACAGTTTTTTTTCTCTTTGGCGAAAGGGTTTACATCATTTAATAAAAACTGATCAATATAAGTGCCCCTGTAAGTGTTAAATGGTTTGTCTCAACCCTGTAGCTGCCACTTTTGCTAAACGGCCTGGTCTGTTAAAGTGGAACTAAACCCACTGATTTAACTGTTTCCTGAAGGAGTTACCTCCAAGGCATGCTTTGAATTATAACTGTCACAGTGGCTGTACTCTGTCAGTCGAACTGGGAAACCATCAAATGACTGGATCACATGTGCAGCAGCATGGAAACTGCAGATCAAACAGAGACCAATATGGCCGCTTCCTTGGCTGTAAAGAATAGAAGAGTTTACTTCCACTTTAAAAGAAATTGAAAAATAGCAGACTTACTGGACAGATCACCAGTTGAAAATAAAGGAGAAAATGCTTAAAAAGGGAAACTAATGCAACCACCAAGTGGCAAGCTGCAATACAGTATATTGCATTTTGTTTTGGGATTTAATACCAATTTAATAAAAACAAATGGTAAGTGTTTCTGCTGTTTGCAAACAATTTGATAAGTATTCTTAACATTTTTTTTATTTCTTATCTCTCCCTGTGAATAAAAATCATAGGATATTTTTTATTTACTGCTATCCACTGTCCTGGTTCAGAAAAAGAAGCATGGTATTTACTTATCTGCATGTTAAGTGAATTTTTAGGGGTGCCTGAAAGGATTTCAGAATGCCTTTCTGATGCCATCAACATTAAGAAAATTCTTGCTGATCACCTAGAAAGCACTACAATCTGACTAATGTTACTTAAAACTTGAAAAGCAACACTCCTGCATATGTAGTCTTACAGCAACTATTTCAGTAGTCTCTCTAAAGTACTATACTAAATTACCATCTATTCTTGTTATGATATAATAATAAACCTTTTTAGTATTTAAGCACTCCTCTTTCAAATAATATACCTTAAAAGCACTGTTGACATGAGATAAGGAAGAAATATGCATAACCAAAGCTATGTAGTATACGCCTTATTTCATATAACAACAAGAAACAAGACAGCTTTATTCCTCCTCATGTTTCTGACAAAGATTTCAATGATATATTTCCAGATTGCAAGCATCTGGCATTGGTTCAAACAGTTAAAAAGAACACCATAATGATTTTACAAAGGTGTACTTTTTTTTTAACCACTTGCCCTCCGGAAAGGTTTTACCCCCTTCATGATCAGGCCATTTTTTTGCTGTTCGGCACTGTGCTACTTTAAATGGCAATTGCTCGGTTATGCAATACTGTACACAAATGAAATATGTATAATTTTTTTCACACAAATAGAGCTATCTTTTTGTGGTATTTAATTACCACTTTTTATTTTTTGTTAAATAAACAAAAAATACTGAAAATATTGAAAAAATTTGTTTTTCTCAGTTAATGTTTTATAATTTTGCAAATAAATAACCTGATATACTGATAGCCAATCTCATTTCATGAGGCCCTAAAATACCAGGACAGTACAAATTCCCCTCAAATGACCACTTTTTGGGAAGTAGACACCCCAAAGTATTTGGTGAGAAGCATTTTGAGTACATGGAAGATTTTATTTTTTGCCACAAGTGTTCAGAAAATGACAAGAATTTTTTTTTCTTTTTTTGTCACTTTTCTAGTTTTTGAAGTTGTAATTTTTTTGTTACAGTTTTTTGGAAAATTAAGAAATTAAATAAAAATTGTTTTTTTTTCACAATTTGTTTTTTTACATACTATCACCAGAGCCGTACAGCATCATCATATGACTCGTGCGGCTGTGATCAGGAATACTGACTGGTGACAGTTTGTTAAAAACTATATATTTTTTTTATTCCATTGTAAACATTTGTTTTCTTTTTTTTTCTTTTTTTTGTACAAACTGTCATCAAAATATTGTCACTATACGACAGTACATATCAATACAGTGTCACTATATGACAGTACATACTGTCAGCAGTGCAATCATATGACTCATGTGGCTGTGACCAGGGATACTGACTGGTGACAGTATATATATATAATTCCATTTTAAACATTTTTTCTTTTTTTTACAATTTTTTACATACTGTCATCAAAGTAGATCAGTGTCACTATAGTGCAGTACATACTGTCACCAGTGCAGTACACCTTCATCATATGATTGGTGTGGCGGTGATCAGGGATCCTGACTGGTTACAGTATGTAGAAAAAAAAAAAAAAAAATTTTTTATTACATTTAAAAAAAAAATTCTTCTTTTTTTTACCATTTTTGTAAATACTTTCATCTTTTTGTACATATGTTCATCAGAGTAGTTCAGAGTCACCATAGTGACAATAATGACACTGCACTAGTCTGGGGGGGGGGGTGTGATCAGGGATTTTTTTTTGTACACTGTTATTGCTTATAGGGTGGTGATCACTGTAAAAGCAGTAGTTTTAGCTGTCATGAATGGGTTAACATTCATGAACAGCATGCTTATGATTGTGAGCTGTGATTGGCTACAGCTACTCACATTGTACATGTAGCCAGGTACCATGTGATTGCTGTGGGCCAATAACAGATCACAACCTTAAGCAAGCTGTTCATGGATGGATTTCCATACATGAAAGTTTGTTTACATGGTTATTAGACGATCGCTATGACCAATCATAATAATCACATGATACCTGGTTAGCAGTAATTGTAATCTGCTGTGCCCAGTGACCAGAGCGGTGCACCCCTACCCCACAACAGGCTAGATGACGTAGATGTACACAATCAACTCACCCAATGAATTAAATACAAAATACCAACATTAACTTACAAAGCCATCCACAACTTGGCCCCTGGCTACATCACTAACCTAGTCTGAAAATACCAACTTAATTGTTCTCTTCTTTCCTCCCAAGACCTCCTGCTCCCTTTCTTCCTTGTCACCTCCTCCCATGCTTGACTCCAGAACTTTTCCCAAGCCTCTCCCATCCTATGGAATGCCCTACCCCTATCTGTTTAACCTATCTCCTACTCTATCCACTTTTAGGTGATCCCTGAAAAACATTCTCTACAGAGATTCCTATCCTGATCTCACCTAATAACTGTATTTCCACTTTCTTCATCGGCTCATCCCTCACAGTTATTACCTTTTGTATCCCTTGACCCTCCCTTTTAGATTGTAAACTCTAATGAGCAGGGCCCACTGATGCCTCCTGTATTGAATTGTATTGTAATTGTACTGTCTGCCCTTATGTTGTATGCAATCCTGTATTATAATAACATTAATATATTAATATTAATCATTTCCCAACTTGTACAACGTTTAAAATTCCTACATATTATTTAGGTAATCTCTCTGCAAATGTTCTCTTATTTCCCTATTGTTAAAGCACATCCTAACAAGAATGAACTTTAGATTGCCAGTCCTTAGATGTGCTGGCTGCATTAGTTTTCATTTTCACAGCCTTTTCTCTCTTTATTTTTGTTTGGTTATATTGTCTGTAACAAACTCCTCTGTCCTAGAGTGGCAATGCTCACTCACTGTGCTGTATATGTTAAAAAGCACCGTTGTCACCCTATGAAAGGAAGTGTGTTAGGCTCCTTGCACATGGACACCATCCAGTCCGGATCCATGAACAGATTCCCTACAGCAGAATGGGACAGATGTCACTTTTTTAACATCCGTGCCTGTCCATTTTTTTCTGTATTTTAAAACTGGAGATTTCTAGAAAGAAAGAGCTTCACACCAATGATGTTACCATACTTAAAACCAATTTATGCAGGTAACACAATCCACACTGTCACATCCCACCTGTCACACCCCCATTTTCAAGGAGTTTCCCCTTAGAGGCTTAGTCATAGAGACGGAGCTTATGGACCCATGTTGGACTTGTGTCCATTTACATCAGGCTACCTCTGATTCCTCACGTTTAGGTATAGACAATGGAGAAGGGTGCAGACCTTTTCCATTTGTTATTTTGGACCTGGACAGACTCAGAGGTAAGTTGAAACCAACATTGTCATCCTTAGGATAGGTTCACACCTATGCAGTTGCGATTTCAATCAGTTTTCATTCGCATTTTTTGTTGCGTTTTTGAACATGCATGTTTGACGTGTTTTTGATACATTTTGCTTTTCTTTTTCTTTTTTTTTTGGCCAATTGGAATAATGACAGCTTTGATGTCACAGGATGTAAAGGTTGCCTTTCTACTTCCTGTTTCCTCCCTGCTGTTTGTGTAGTGTTGTTGGAGACTATCATGGTTGAAATTACATTATTTCTCGCTGCTACTACTGTTACTGCAGTCTTGCTAGAAGAAGAAGCGAGGAGTCAGCAGAGATATTGGGTGCATCCAGTGATTGCCAATGGGGAATAGAAAGGCCAATTCTGGGTGATGTACGATGACCTCAGAGCTCATGAGAATAGGTTTTTCAAGTAAACTCAGATGTCTGTGAAACGGTGAGTCATTTCTATGGCAAGTGCTTACGAGCAGGTCATATTGTCTTTTTAACAACAATTATTTCTTTATTTCACACAGTTTTGAAGAGTTGCTGGGATTACTCAGCACTAGGCTGGAGCAACAGAATACTTTCTGCAGGAATAGCATTCCACCAGTTGAAAGGTAAGTGTATTTCTTTATACTTTATTTCTTTATACAATTTAAACTTTTTTATTTTTCTTTTCTTTTTGGGTTTTTTTTTTCGTGCAACTGTGCACCGACATTTTTCAAAAGAGAGAGTTATGTCAAACATGTTCCAAAAATACAACATAAAACAAATTAGCAGGACATTATACATTTTGATATGTATATTGCTCCTGGGAGGAATCTTGTGGATTTGGGGGCATTCTTTCTGCAAGGTTATTTTGAGAATATTGGTCTACTGCCATACACCGTGGAGGGTGTTGAAAAGTGGTATATGAAGCCCTTGGTATGAAAGGAAGTTTGACCCAGGTGGGCAAAATGTTGGCGGAATGGAGTTGGGATATGCTCTACCTGTATACCTGGTGGCCAATAGGGGTATTAGGTGTTGGTATATGTATAGTTGGGCTGCATTGGAACCACAGAGTTTGGAATGTTGGGAAGGCTTGAGTAAGGGCCAAGTATTGGTGGCTGGTGGGGTGCACTGCTGGCTCGGTGGGCAGGGGGTTTGTATGACAGCACACATTACATCATGGAAACCTGCATATCTCCCTGTAACTCCTCAGGAACTTTTTCTATGAATGGCACAAGACCATCTGTAACTTTTGTGCCTGAGATGTGCTCCGCCTAAACATGCTCAAAGGTTCTTGCAGAATCTCAAACAGTTGTTCAGTGCGTTTGGCTGTCAGTCTGCCACCGCCCCTCCAAGATGCACTGTAAGTTGGTGGCGCTGCAGCCCCCCTCTCTTTCTCCTCCTCAACCACCCCCTCAGCAGGTGGTGAAGTAGGAGATCCAATATTTGGGGTGTCCTGTGCATGGGAAGATGGACCTTCTTCTGGGTCATCCTCACTCAGGTCATTGGAGGATTGCCAGCTGCTCTCTGTTCTGAAAATTCCAAAGAAAATATTATAAGCATATTAATAAGATTAATATTGCTTTGATTAAAACTTTACACATATTTTATTATACACATATTATACAGATATTTAAAGACCATAGCTTACCTTCTCATCTCAAATATTGGTCTGATGAAATCAAGGTCTTTGGCATAACAATTTGGCGTGAACCTTTGAGCTGCAGATCCACTCCTCATGCTTTTCTCATTCCTCACATGTTTATGGAAGCAATCTTTGATACTTCGCCAACAAGTTTGTAAAGCTTTCACTGCAAAACAAAATGTAATTTTTTTTTTCCGTTTAGCTACCTTGCAACCGGCCATTCACTATCAAGTATTAATTTTAAATTTACGTTAAGGAAAGCTACATTATCCGGGACACATGCTCAGTGGAACTACTGGCGCCTTAGAAATACTGTATAATAATAATATGGGACATTCTAAAGGATGTGGTCTTCAAGAAACCAACAGCAGAAGAATGGTTCCAGATAGCTGAGGTGTTTTGGGAGCAATGTATTTTTCCCTATTGTGTGGGAGCGTTAGATGGGCATATCTGTATAATCAAGCCAGTAGCTAGTGGCAGCAGTTTTTACAATTACAAAAAATATTTCTCATTTGTCTTGTTTGCAGTTGCAGATGCAAAATATTTAATTTATATTGATATAGGATCCTATGGCAGCAACTCAGACTCTATTGTATTTTCATACTCAACATTTGGAAGGCTGCTGCAACAAAATGGACTGGGCCTACCAGAGAATAGGCCACTACCAAGAACAACCCAACCTGCTCTGCCTTTAGTGTTTGTAGGTGATGAAGCATTTGCGCTAAATGAGCATCTGCTGAGGCCCTTTTCTGGTCGGTCTTTGAATGTGGACAGAAGCGTGTTTAATTATCGACTCACTTGGGCCCAGAGAGTGGTAGAGTGTGCCTTTGGCATTCTTGCCAATAAATGGCATTTATTGCACACCCCCATTCACCTTAATATGCAGCATGCTATAAAAGCTGTCAAAGCAGCATGTGCCCTGCATAATTTTATTTGTGAGATAGATGGATTCTAGTTTGAGGACACAGTTTGCCAAGATATGACAAGAGCAGAATTAATTGCAACTCAAGGCAGCAAGAGTGGTGCCACTGTCCAGGATGCATTCACTTCTTTTTTATGTCACCCACTGGTCAGTTGCCATGGCAGCTTGATGCTGTTGCATAAAATTGTGAAAATAATGAAGATCATATTTTTTTGGCAATTTGGAAGTTGATATAATTAAAAATAATTTTTTCGGAAATATAATTCTGTGTAATGCGCCATGGAGGTTTTGTTGTAAAGGTTATGTGAATCTAGTTTAAAAAAAAAAGTTCTGTTTCCTGAATTAAGATAATAAAAGAAAATTAAAGCATACTTTGGAGTCATGTCAATATCTCTTTCTCTCTCTCTCTCTCTCGCTCTCTACTGTGTGTGTGTATATATATATATATTATAGAATGGTGTCCCATCACTGGTATCAATGGGAAGTATGGTGCCCCATTATTGTTATCAGTGGGTGGAATAGTGCTGCATCATTTATGTCAGTGGCAGGAACAGTGGACCATCATTGGTGTCAGTGGCAGGAATAATGGACCATCATTGGTGTCATTGGCAGGAACAGTGGACCATCATTGGTGTCAGTGGCAGGAACAATGGACCATCATTGGTGTCAGTGGCAGGAAAAGTGCCCCATCTTTGGTGTCAGTGGCAGGAATAGTGGACCATCATTGGTGTCAGTGGCAGAGATAGTGGACCATCATTGGTGTCAGCGGATGTAACAGTGGACCATCATTGGTGTCAGTGGCAGAAACAGTGGACTATCATTAGTGTCAGTGGCAGAAATAACGGACCATCATTAGTGTCAGTGGCAGAAATAGTGTCCTATCATTGCACAGGAAAGTGTCATAAACAGAATGCATTTGTACTTGCATAATAACTTACAGCCAATTTTTTTTAGCTTTTGTAAAATGAATCCCATCTTGGATATATTTCCAGAGCTATCTCCATCCATCCCTTATCCCGTTTAGAACGGTCCTTATGGGCTGGGTCTGCGGTGTTGTACAGATAGCGTCTTGGCCTCAAGAGCCTGAAAAGAAGACCGTCTACACCATTATGCTTCCCTGGTCAACTTCCTGATTTTCTGGGCAGCATGCGAAGTCTGCTCTTAGGGGAGGTGTTTGTTGGCATGCAGATGAAAAATGCGAAACACAGCAGAAACGCGTAAAAATTGCAGTACTTGCTTTATTGTTGCTTTTCCATTGAAATCTATTGAACGCAAAATATATTGGCCCAAGCACAAGTCCCTGGCCCTTTCTAAAAAATGCAGCAGGTGAAAACACGAAGATGTGAATGTGTCCCATAAGAAATCATTTTAAATGGACCACTGTGCGTCAAAATGCTTAGGTGTGAACCTAGACTTAGACAGGAAGTGTGTTGGGCTCCTTCACATAGACACCATCCAGTCCAGATCCGTGAAATTATTCCCTGTTGAATTGGAGCAGAATGGGACAGATGTCACTTCTGTAACTTCCATGCCTGTTCAGTTTTAAAACCACCTGCCTGCCCATAGACTTAAATAGAGCTTTTGATCGGGTCCTTCTGAAAAATGGAAGACAGACCTTATCATACTGCACATATAACAGGGGCCTTAGAAGTATAGAACACCTTCCCATCTTTTCATCTCCATAACATAGGAGGGAGGTGTTCTGTACAGTGCCTTGAAAAAGTATTCATACCCCTTAAAATTTTCCACATTTTGTCATGTAACAGCCAAAAAAAGTAACTGTATTTTATTGGGATTTTATGTGATAGACCAACACAAAGTGGCACATAATTGTGAAGTGGAAGGAAAATGATAAATGGTTTTCAGAATTCTTTACAAATAAATATGTGAAAAGTGTGGCGTGCATTTGTATTCAGCCTCCCTGAGTTAATACTTTGTAGAACCACCTTTCGCTGCAATTACAGCTGCAAGTCTTTTTGAGGATGTCTCTACCAGCTTTGCACATCTAGAGTGAAATTTGTGCCCATTCTTCTTTGCAAAATAGCTCAAGCTCTGTCAGATTGGATGGACAGCGTCTGTGAACAACAATTTTCAAGTCCTGCAACAGATTCTCAATTGGATTTAGGTCTGGTCTTTGACTGGGCTATTCTAACACATGAATATGCTTTGCTCCACAAGACTAACACAAAGTGGCAAATAATTGTGAAGTGGAAGAAAAGTGATAAATGGTTTTCAAAATTTTTTACAAATAAATATCTGTAATACCCCCCTTTACTCTGATACCACTACCTAAAATCTAGTGGAATCAATTGTGTTTAGAAGTCATCTGAGTAGTAAATAGAGTCCACCTGTGTGTAATTTAATCTCAGTATAAATACAGCTGTTCTGTGAAGCCCTCAAAAGTTTGTTGGAGAAAATTAGTGAATAAACAGTATCATAAAGGCCAAGAAACACACCAGACAGGTCAGGGATAAAGTTGTGGAGAAGTTTAAAGCAGATTTAGGTTATTAAAAAAATCACAAGCTTTGAACAGCACATAGAGCACTGTTCAATCCATCATCTGAAAATGGAAAGAGTATGGCATAACTGCAAACCTACCAAGTCATGGCCATCCACCGAAACTGACAGGCCGGGTAAGGACAGCATTAATCAGAGAAGAAGCTAAAAGGCCCATGGTAACTCTGGAGGAGCTGCAGAGATCCACAGCTCAGGTGGCAGAATCTTTCCACAAGACAACTATTAGTCATGCACTCCACAAATCTGGCCTTTATGGAATAGTGGCAAGAAGAAAGCTATTGTTGAAAGAAAGCCGTAAGAAGTCTCATTTGCAGTTGGCGAAAAGCCATGTGGGGGACACAGCAAACATGTGGAAAAAGGTGCTCTGGTCAGATGTGACCAAAATTTAACTTTTTGGCCTAAAAGCAAATTGCTGTGCGTGGCAGAAAACTAACACTGCACATCACCTTGAACACACCATCCCCACCGCAAAACATGGTGGTGGCAACATCATGTTGTGGGGATGCTTTTCTTTAGCAGGGACAGAAAAGCTGGTCAGAGTTGATGGGTTAATGGATGGAGCCAAATACAGGGCAATCTTAGAACAAAAACTGTTAGAGTCTGCAAAAGACTTGAGACTGGGACAGAGGTTCACCTTCCAGCAGGACAACGACCCTAAACATACAGCCAGAGCTACAATGGAATGGTTTAGATCAAAGCATATTCATGTGTTAGAATGGCTCAGTCACAGTCCAGACCTAAATCCAATTGAGAATCTGTGGCAGGACTTGAAAATTGCTGTTCACAGACGCTGTCCATGCAATCTGACAGAGCTTGAGCTATTTTGCAAAGAAGAATGGGCAAACATGTCCCTCTCTAGATGTGCAAAGCTGGTAGAGACATCCCCAAAAAGACTTGCAGCTGTAATTGCAGAGAAAGGTGGTTCTACAAAGTATTGACTCGGTGGCTGAATTTAAATGCATGCCA
This sequence comes from Staurois parvus, assembly GCF_062004578.1. Lineage (NCBI taxonomy): Eukaryota > Metazoa > Chordata > Amphibia > Anura > Ranidae > Staurois > Staurois parvus. Next base: position 3,595,420 of record NW_028317947.1, read on the forward strand.
CACTTTTCACATATTTATTTGTAAAAAATGTTGAAAAACATTTATCATTTTCCTTCCACTTCACAATTATGTGCCACTTTGTGTTTGTCCATCACATAAAATCCTAATAAAATACATTTACGTTTTTGGTTGTAACATGACAAACTGTGGAAAATTTCAAGACGTGAGAATACTTTTTCAAAGCATTGTAGTTTACTGAAGAGAACTGCTGATAACTTTGATGGACATTTATTAAACCTTTAGCTACCGGATAATTTTTTTTTTTTTTCATTTTTCTCACACATGTTAACTCCTTTGCACTGACAGTATGCATATATGTGGCCTCTTGGCGGGTAGGCCTTAATATGGAGTGGCTGCATAATTGTGTACCAAAATGTAAACACGGGTGTGCCGAGAGTGTGCACCCAGTGCTCTTCCAGCACAGTTACCAGATGCTAACGGAAAGCAAGTGGCGATCGAGAGCTTTCCAATCATGTTACCACTGTGACAGTCAATCACAGCAGTCACATGATCATAAACCCCGCCCCACCTCTTGGGATCTGAAACCTCTTAAAGGGCCAGGGGGTGCCAGTGTCAAGGGGTTAAATTCTAATACTAAATTGCCCGGACCCTGCTGAAAAAAGAGAAACAGGCTCACAGATGCTATAGCCAGGACATCCTGGACATGTCCAGTGTAGCAAAGTTGAAGCTGTTGTGTATCAATTAATGTGCATTTTGCATAAAAAAATATTGGCATTAAACTTTGGATTTGTTTTGTGACCAAAGCAAAAGATTTAATTGTAAATGAGAGTGCGACTAAATTGTGAGACTGTCTGCCTGTTTACTCTTTTGTGCCACAAATGAGAGTGCTTATTTGGTTATGAACGTAACTTCAAGCTGAGTTCCACCCCAAAGGGGAAGTTCCACTTTAAAGACTGGTCCCCCGCTCCCCATTATGGATTGGCACCTTTGGGGAGCGGGTACCCAAAATTGACAGGTACCCCCTCCCACTTCCGCTGCAATCGCTTAAGGTGATCGGAAGTGGAAGTTGTCCTCCCCCCCGTAGTCTTCTGGGACCTAGAAGACCATGAGTCCATTCAGGAAGCGCAGCACTACTTGCGCATGCGCAGTGGGCACCTGGCTGTGAAGCCGCAAGCTGTCACAGCCGGGTGCCCACACTGAAGATGCCGGTGCCTGGAACACAGGACAGCTGGTGAAACGGGCTGTGGTGAGGACACCGCGGGATCGTGGGACAGGTGAGTGGCAGTTTTTTACAAGTCAGCAGCTACAGTTTTTGTAGCTGCTGAGTTTTATTTTTTTACAGTGTGAGTGGAACTCCACTTGCAGGACTTAAGCCTCGTACACACGATGAGAATATCAGACAAAAAATATTGCTTTCAGAGCAATCGTCCGATAATCAGATTGTTAGTACACAGCTTTTGAGAGCCGATCACAACAGTTTATTTGAAAATATCCTAAGGGACAAGCACGGAAATTTTTCTCAAATGATGCGTCCATAAAAAACCAAGTGACCAAGACTGCGCATGCTCAGAAATGAAAGAATACATTACATTACTTCCGAAGTTGTATTTTGTCTTAGGAGAATTTTCAGAACTTTGGAAGAGTACTTTTTAACACTACAGATATGTTCCTAAGGTCCCTTTCACACCGACGGTTTGATTGGGTCCGCCTGTCAGTTTTCCAGGTGGACCCTGATCAGGCCATTCATAGCCCTCTATGGATCGGCATGTGTCTGCTGACACCCACCAGCATCCGATCCGATACGCTAAAACAGATCCCCATCCATCTGGTGGATGGGATGACAGTCAGAAGGAAATGGACAGGCGGTTTGTTTCAATCCAACCACTCCATAGAAAACAGCTGTCTGTGTCCGCTCTGCACCAGAGAGATCCCACACTGAGCAAGCGGATCTGCTGATAGGTCTGCCCCATCTGAAAGGGGCCTTAACCATTATGCAAATTGTATACAAAAATTATAAGTGTCCTCAACTTATTTACTATAGGTACTTATATAGTGCCATCAATTTATGCAGTGCTTTCAATACTGTATATATTGTACATTCACATCAGTCCCTAATCCTCAAGGGGCATACAATCTAAAGTCCCTAACCTACATTCATACATATACATACTAGGGCCAATTTAGACAGGAACCAATTAACCTACCATCATGTCTTTGGAGTGTTGGAGGAAACTGGAGTACCCAGAGAAAACCCACGCAGGCAGAAGGAGAACATGCAAATTCCAGGCAGGTGGTGCTGTGGTTGGGAATCGAAGCAACACTAGTACTGCCAGGCAGAAGTGCTAAACATTTAGCCACTGTGCTACCCGTTGTGTCCTACATTAAAAAAACAGTGAATTTGCAACTTCGACAAGAGCAAGTTTTATAAAAGTTTTGAGATTCTAGTTCAATGCAAGAAATTACATGGACATTGGATTTCCAGCAGGTTCAACAGGTATTTTTCTGTACTCTGTCTAAAAAAAATAAAACTAATGAAGCCACCACATCTAGGAACTGGTAAGCTTTAACGTGACACCTTATTCTTTTAAAGAATACCCCTGCCCCCCCCCCCCCCAAAAAAAAATCACAAAAAAAACAGGCAGACTCAAAGGTCCTCTCAGTATTTTTCTGCCATCACTGTTCTATGTTTCATATTCCTGATATGTACCTGCTGTACCACGTACTTGTATGAAAACGTACCCTTTTCTTTTTGTATTGCTTCCTTCATGTGACAACCCTGGTGTTCCTGCCAGCCCCTCTACTTTCCTAATAAAAACTGACCACACTAGGCATTACGCACAGCATAGGCAGTTCTCTTGCTGTGCTGAGAACTCAGCCTGCTGCTCTTACCCTAATCCTTTCTTATTTCCACTTTAACTACCAGCCTCCTGACATGAACTGAGCCTGCCTGCATAATTGCTTATCTCTCAAATATACTTTTATTTCTATTAAATTGTTTAATAAAAACTATATTTAAAATTAAAAACAAATTTAAGAAATTCTTTTTATTAGGTTTGTAAAAGTTAAATAATACAAAACAGAGCCTCTGGGCATTCCCCAATTTGACGTTACAACCAAAGACAAAAAAGAAACAATAAGACACCAAAAAAATTTTAATTGACTGATTTCATAGATTAAATTTATAGATTGCTTAATAATAGATGATTTCTAATTGATTCAATTTCTAAAGTTAGTTCAGTTATAGCAATTTACCTTTTTATCTCAATTGGCCTTTGTTGTTTTTAAAAACTATTTCAATTTTGTTTTTAACCATGTTAAATACTATTTAAAAGCAAAATTATGGCACCACCACAGTCACTGTTGATTGACAAATACTATACAATAATTACGGAATATACCCATTCTTTGAAGTATATTGTTTTAAATTAAAAAGCCCAACTAAAAATGTTTATCTCAAAATAAATAAATAAGATTTTAGGCATCAGTAAATAAGTGTGACAGAAAAATTTGGATTTTTAGTTTCTATCTTGTTCATCTGTTAAAAAAAAAAAAGGAATTATTTCAGCAGGGGGCAGTGTTGAGCGAAGACCCCATTTGTGTTGGGATTTAGAGAAGCATTTAGAAAAGCATTTAGAGAAGCATTCGGTTGCCCTCAAATATTTCTATCATTGTGTGTATTAGTAAAATATCAATAACAAAAATAGGGGAAACTACTGTAAAGGTATTTGAGGAAATATTGCCTTCCCAAGGTTAATGTTGTGCAATAATGTGTGCATTTAATCAGATAAAATAGTAGAAATAGGTAGAGTTACATAGCCATGCATTTTATCATTCTAGGAGTTGATGCACTAATCACAGTGGATCCGCTTGTTACCTGCAGGAAGCTGTCTATGCATCCTGCCTATCTTGGCTCAAATTAAAGTGCAGAACCAGCTTCCTGGCTGAGTGCAGTTTGCAGGACAGAGTATGAAACCTTAGATGAGAATCGAGATTATCCATTGGACTGTGACCTGCAGTGTCCTTTTCTTGCAGCCTGATTGATGACTTAGGTTTAATTCAAAGGTGGGTATTGATCTGCATGCTGCCTGGTCAGTGTGTGTGACAAAAACAGGCTCCAATGTATAGCGCCAGGGTAGACTCTTTTTCTGAGTCTCAATACCATCAACCAGCTTTATCGACTCTTTTATTGACAACATGGTAGCCTAATGAGGAGTAGAAGAGCACACTTCATTATGTCCATACTAGTGACATTCTGTATGAACAAGAGGAGATTGTCATATAACATTGTGTATAGTGTAGGTTGTATGAAAAGCAGCTAATCACCATGGACATACAGTGTCTCAATCTGCTTCCATTTAGTGGCTCTCTAATGTTAAGTGTCATTCTCTTAACATCATTCCTGTTCTCGTTAGTGGTAAAGACTTCAAAGGTTTATTTTCCACACAGCACGCTGATTAATAAAGGCACAAACGCGCACGTATAGTTGGTTGGAATGGAATAGATTTCTGAAATACATGTTGCCCAATAACAGTAATCATAAGATAGCGGTATAAGTACTTATACTGTATACAAGAGTTCACACTAATCTCTTTCCTAACAAGTAACAGCAATGACATCCTGGCTCAATATTCACAGCTGTTTATCTTTTTTTTCAACAGAGGTAAGTAGACATTACATGGTTTTGTGTACATTGCCCCCGTGACAACCCAGTTAGGGAGGATCATGTGGGATTCTAACCAATGACAAGTGTCGTTACTTCGAATCCCAACCTGGGCACTACCTGCCTGGAGTTTGCATTTTCTCCCTGTGCCTGCGTTGGTTTTCTCCATGCACTCCCACACTCCAAAAACATGCTGGGAGGTTAATTGGCTCCTGTCTAATTGTATGTGTGTGTATGAATTTGAGTTAGGGACCTTAGATTGTACGCCCCTTGAGGGTTAGGGACTGATGTGAATATACAATATATATACACTTCTCAAAAGAATTAAAGGAACACTTTGAAAACACATCAGATCTCAATGGGGAAAAATATTATGCTGTTTATCTATACTGATATGGAGTGGGTAATGTGTTAGGAATGTAAGGATGCCCCATCGTTTGATGGAAATGAAAATTATCAACCTACAGAGGACTGAATTGAAAGACACCCCGAAAATCAAAGTGAAAAAATGATGCAGCAGGCTAGTCCATTTTGCTGAAATTTCATTGCAGCAACTCAAAATGGTCCTCAGTAGTTTATATGGCCACCACATGCATGTATGCATGCCTGACAATGCTGGAGCATGTTCCTAATGAGATGACAGATGGTGTCCTGGGGTATTTCCTCCCAGATCTGGACCAGGGCATCACTGAGCTCCTGGACAGTCTGAGGTGCAACCTGGCTGCATCAGATGGACCGAAACATGATATTCCAGAGGTGTTCTATTGGATTTAGATCAGGCAATTGTGGGGTCCATTCAATGGTATCAATTCCTTCATACTCCAGGAGCTGCCTAAATACTCTCGCCACATGAGACCGGGCATTGTGGTGCACCAGGAGGAACCCAGGAGCCAGTGGCCTGGTGGAGGTCATTTTGTAGGTCTCTGGCAGTGCTCATCCTATTCCTCCTTGTACAAAGGAACAGATACCAGTCCTGCTAATGTATTAAAGGTCTGTCAAACTCTCCTAGAGTAACTGCCTGTCTCCTGGATTCTCCTCCATGATCTTGAGACTGGGCTGGGAGACACAGCAAACCTTCTGGCAATGGCACATATTGATGTGCCATCCTGGAGGATTTGGACTGCCTATGCAACCTCTGTAGGGTTCAGGTATCATCTCATTCTACCAGTAGTGACACTGACCCTATCCAAATGCAAAACTAGTGAAAAACTGTCAAAAAAGATAAGTAGAGAAAAAAAACGTCAGTGGCCTCCACCTGTAAAATCATTCCTATTTTAGGGGTTGTCTCATTGTTACGCATCTAGTGCACCTGTTGTTACATTTTTTAACACCAAAAGCAGCTGAAACTGATTAACAACCCCTTCTGCTACTTACCTGACCAGATCAATATCCCAGGAGTTTAATTGACTTGATTAAAAAGTGTTCCTTTAATTTTTTGAGCAGTGTATAAAGCGCTGAGCAAATTGTCAGCGCTATATAAGTACCTGTAATAAATAATAAATATCATAGTCTACTGAGATGTCCTCCTGTGAGACCCACTTTCGCAGATGTTTGATAATGTATGCTAATCTATGAAAGTTTATTCTAAAATACAGTTCATTTGGTTTCTTTCTTCTAATACCTCAAGGAGTTATTTCTGCCATCACAGTTACCTCCATATAATCATTCAATAACATATATGGGTGAACCCCCTCTACTAATGTTAGATTGTAAGTGCCTGCATCCAAAAATTGATAGAACTGAAGTTATCATAAGGAATGAGACTTTATTTCCAGCACTCAAAGTGAATATCCATAACAGATAGTATGCATATGTATGGTCTTGAGTAGCTTTTTAGTGATCTGTTATCACCAATCAGACTAGCTAATAACAGATCAACCACCAAATAGTTTACAATAGAAGATCATCACACGAGTATGGCAGTAAAGCAGGCCATAGACAGTGTGAATTTATTAGCTCGATTCCCCCATCAACACTGTTGTAGGGGAATGCTTTTTGCTAAGCCATTGTGTTCTTCTAGGGGCTTCCCCCTTCCCCACCGGGAGAAGACAGTGATTATTTCTAGCGGCTACAACAGCCACTAGTGATAATCGAATGTTAAATACGGCAGGCTGGTTGTACCAAAGTTGATTGATCGATCAAGTTGAGTACATTCAGCCTGCCCATACATGGTTCAGTACCGGCCAATTTCTGCTAACCTGGCTGAGATTCAAAAAGATACCACCAGCTTAAGTAGCTAAGGGTCTAGGTTAGTGGTTGTCAACTAATGAGCTAAAGAGGGCCTCAAAAGTGGCCCATGACATCACCAAAGGGCTACACATATTGTTCAATATATGTAATGCTTGAAAGACCTGTAAGAAACTGCAGAACTAAAAAAAAATTAGGGTCAAAAAGTGTGGACATGCTATATTTTTGACTGGAGATATGCTACAGAAGATGATAAGAAACCGGGAACATGTTACATGAGGCTAGCAGAGATCAGTCAATTACCCTATTTGGTGATCACAACTATTCCAAAATGCAATCACATTTAACATAAGGCTGAACTGTCTGTCCTCTAATCAAGTATATAGTGCCAGTACTAAACCACTGCATTCCCCTAGGTGTGGGAGTAATCGTACCACACAGCCTAGAAGTGGCTCATTACCACACAGACCCTTAGCTTCATACTATTGTACTGGTGCGATAATCTTCTATTGTAAACTGTATGATGGTTGATCAATCATAATCATGAGCAGTGGTTTTTAACTACTCAAGAGCACAAAAATAATTGGCATTCTGTGTGTATAGTTTGAACCTTTGTTTAAAATTAACTTTTTATCTTTTTATATATACTATCTGTTGTTATACTAGATAATGAAAAAAACTCCTGCGCTGAATGGAACACCTATTAATAAGCAGCATACACTCGCCTCAACCACAAGGAAAGAACATAAAAATACAAAAAATAGTGCAGCGCTAACAACCTATACTAAAATACAAATGAGATAAATGGAAATATCACATATAGAATGCACAATAAATATTCAGTGTTAGGTGCTCATAAAATGAATACTATGTGCAGCAGTCAATAAATGCCAATGATGGTGAAAAATCACAGCAAAACTCCGTGAGGTGATCACAGTGCCACTCAGTGTGCGGTCAATCCACAGATGGCCAAGATGGCCCCTCACCTCCTTGATGCGACCCACTGGGCCAAACAGCTATGTAGGTGACCTTATACACCCAATAAGGTATCATCAAAGGATGGAACGTATGGATAGATCCCTCCAATATCTTCTCCAATCTCCTAGGTACTCGATTCCACAAAACCGTTTAAGAGGCGGACCGGATGTCAGCACTCAGGCCTGTCAGACCACTGGATTCAGGGCCCTCTCATACCTGAAGTGTGTTACTGTTCAAATCACCAGGTGAAAACAAAGGGAAAAAAGCCCAAGAAAACTAAAGCTGTCACCACATCTGATTGTATCTTAAACGGTTTTGTGGAATCGAGTACCTAGGAGATAGAAGATATTGGAGGGATCTATCCATACGTTCCATCCTTTTATGATACCTTATTGGGTGTATAAGGTCACCTACATAGCTGTTTGGCCCAGTGGGTCGCATCAAGGAGGTGAGGGGCCATCTGTGGATTGACCGCACACTGAGTGGCACTGTGATCACCTCAGAGTTTTGCTGTGATTTTTCACCATCATTGGCATTTATGGACTGCTGCACATAGTATTCATTTTATGAGCACCTAACACTGAATATTTATTGTGCATTCTATATGTGATATTTCCATTTATCTCATTTGTATTTTAGTATAGGTTGTTAGCGCTGCACTATTTTTTGTATTTTTATATCTGTTGTTATAGATATTATTTGCGACCGCTGAAAATAAAGTCCTTCACTTTACGATACTTCAGTTTTACCTCCATATAATATCTGATATGAGATGATGGGAACCTAATGTCTGTCATGGGGAAGCTGAGTCATAGAGTCAAAGTAAAGTCAAACTTTTGGCAGTTTTATCATAGATTGGGGTTTTTTTCCAGGGAACTTGCGTTTTGATCAAAGGAAAATACTTCCTCATGCCTTCAATATACCCCTCCATTACTGAGTGATTTGCAGTGATGTAATTGTTTTATATGCAATGCTGACTTCGTGGTTATCTTTCGCACAAAGATCTTTCGCACAAAAATCCAGGTTATTATAGTCAAAGCCTTTTGCTGTGCACTTTATTATCCTTTTAAATGTTTGTGCTACCATTCTTTTTACTATGCAAGCCTTCTGCATGCTACCAGACTAACTTAGACCTTGCTTTAGAAAAAATAGTGCAGATATTTATCTCTAACCTGTGAAAAGATGGTATAGAATTAAACAGCTTACCATCGCAAAACAAGATACTGAAAAGCACCTATATCAGCTGGTCCTAAAACTGTTAAAGATACAATTTTAGAATGGTGTGGAAAGATGTACATCTTCCATGAACAACTAAAACCAGGCATCATTGACAGACTCTTGTTACAGCGCAGTGTCTGGGAGCCATTACACTTGGCTCCACATCTCCCGATCATTAAAAGTGCAGCCATCAGTATCATTTCTACATATTGAAATGCATAAATGAGTCTACAGCAAGAGTTTCCATGGAAACCCTGTGACATCTTGCTTTACCATGGGGACAGCAATTCATCTCGCTCATATAGGCTTGAATTGATAAATGGCGTGTTATATTAATTTTTTTGCTAGCTGTAATGTGAAAAAAGTTTGTAAAATAATAATTATACAAATTATTTAAGTAAATTACAAATATAAATTGTGTAGGTAAGATAAACCCCATGTCCACAACTAGTCTCTTTTGGCAGTGTTGTAAGCTAGCACGTGTATGTGGCATGTATACAATATTTGCACACAGGACATTGTGTCATTCCTGCCAATGTCATTTGGGAAAGCTAGAATGCGTAGCTCACATTAAAAGAGGGCGACCAACATGCTCAGGCACCATTAGTGCTAGAATTCAACCTGGTAGCAAGCAGAGATTAACTCTTCCAATTGTAAGTGGCCACCCTGTGTCTCCCTAAACACAATCTTCCCGGCTTCCATGTACCTTAAATATGCAGACTCAACTTCATGCAGTCAATTTCTGTCCGTATCAATTCCCTGTGTGTAGAGAAACATTACTATACTCACCAGTTATGTTGCCATGTGAAGAGCACCTGCCAGCTCTCTATTTTTAGGAAGTCCTGATGCTCATTTACATTTTTAAAGTTACCTGCAGAATCATGCTCACTGTGGGCAAGTACTGACACAGGTAAATTTTTTCTATACAGCCAGCTGAGGCATAAATCTGCCATGCAAGATTCTTCTGCAGTAATGCACATTACTAACCCCATAGAATACAACTGTCAGGTTCCGGATCTGAATCTGAGACCTCTGCAGTGGCTGGCTGTGGCATTTTTTGTTGTGCCACCTAAGATGCTGGACAGCTCCCTGCCTGATTACTTGGATAACCTTACTTTGTATCTTATTTCTAGTAAACCTTGAAAGCTTTGCTCTTCCCATGAACATTCTATTTAAAGCTATGTGGCTGTACTTCTTGTTTGCCAAATTATTGTGCTCTCTCCACCAATATTTTGCTTCTTTGAATACCTGTTGCTGTCCTTATCTTCGCTACCCCTAGTTATTGACCCTTGAATTGTTCATCGACTATGCTTCTGCCTGGTCCCATCCAGCTACTACTCATTACTGACCTTTTGGCTTGTTATTCGACTACACTTCTGCCTGTTCTCCATCTGCTTCATTCGTTACCTGACCTCCACTTGATCTCTTCATGCTGGAGCAATCTGAAGGGCCACAACCTGGCATTAGCATGCAGTGATACTCATCTCCACTATCAGGAGCTCTGTGAAGACTGGATTGTTCATAGACCCTGCGCATCGGGTGAGCTTTCATCATCTGCTAGGGGTATCTACTTTATACTCTAACTACTGCTTGAACATCTCTACTGCTACAGCCACTGGCCTCCAAGCCCGATCCCAGACGGTGACATGCTGCTCCACACCAAATGGATTTTAAAAAATTTTTTCCCACCACTACCACACTACCACACCACCACCTACCAAAAAAAAACCCAGAATTTTTATGCCTTTGGTACATGTTCCCTGGGGAAAAAAACAGCCCCCATGCCATTTGTTTAACATTCCCCCACCTATTAGCCTAGAAAATGGACATTACTGTGCTTTTTTAATTTGACTCCCATTGACTTCAATGGGGTTCAGATTCTGCAGTTGAACTTTAGTCATGTTCTGCGAACTCGCCTTGAACCATTGAACCCAGCTTTGTTCAAACTAATCCCTATAGGCCAATGAAAGGAGTTGGGTGGAAAATTGTCAGCTGAACAGTGGCTGCATCCAATCAGAATCAACCTGGTAGAAAGCAGAGACTAACTCTTCCAATTGTAAGTGGCCACCCTGTGTCTCCCTAAACACAATCTTCCCGGCTTCCATGTACCTTAAATATGCAGACTCAACTTCATGCAGTCAATTTCTGTCCGTATCAATTCCCTGTGTGTAGAGAAACATTACTATACTCACCAGTTATGTTGCCATGTTCAGATTTTGCAGTTGAATTTTAGTCATGTTCTGCGAACTTTCCTTGAACCATAGAACCCAGCTTTGTTCAAACTAATCCCTATAGGCCAATGAAAAGAGTTGGGTGGAGAATTGTCAGCTGAACTGTGCCTGCATCCAATCAGATGCAGGCACGGTTCAAATATTCTGACAGCCATGGGTGCTTGCTGTCAAAATACAATAGCTGGTAAAGGAGATTGCTCCATTTACACTGTTTAATGTGTCTGAGCCAAAGCAACCTGAGTGTATAAAAGCTTAAGGCTGGCTTTTCAACATAGACAGTTGTCCTTTCAAGAACCCTGGGCAGGGATACATGACTGTTTCATTTGCAGCTCACCTAAAAGACAAAAACTGCACACTCCTCCCTTTTCTCCCCATGGAATCAATCTCCCCTCCACTAACTATCCCCTTCCCACTCTACATATCCTTCATTACGAACTGGCTTTATATTGGCTATCTTGGATCCAGATGGTCTTTGTATTTAGCCAGCAACCAATAGCATTCCTATTCTAGGTTCTTCTTTGGTAGTGTTTTATTGGTAAAGATTGACCAAGTTGAGATTTGATGCTCATGCTGTGTTCTACGTAAAAACGTATGTTCTTGTAAAGGTGCTTTTAAGAGATGTTCCTTTTTAAAAGACCCTGATATGTATGTTGATGTCTTTTCTAATGTGAGAAGTTATTGCATTAAATAAAGAATTTAAAAAAATGCGTACTCCTGGCTTTCTTTTTCTGCCAAGATGTAAGGATCAGTCCCATTATCATCATTCCGGTTAGCGTAAAATGTCTTAGACCTCACCTGAGCATTGCAATTGGCTGTCAAACTGGGGTCTGGTTCAGAATTTCATTACCACACTACCATTCTTCAACTTTCTTTTTCCGCTCTTCTGCCTTCAGCCGGTTCACTGGACTATGAATGACTGGTGAAATCCTCCCTCCCTCTGTCTCCTGTAAGCCTGCCTAAATACTTCCTCCTCTATCTTCAGAGCCTAAAACATGTTAAGATCACAGCATTATGAAATGCAGTGGAGCTTAGTGGAGTGTCAGCTTGCAAAATGAAGAAACTCCTACTCTAAGCCTGAACTGTAGTGTGCAGGGGAGTAAGTCAAGTTAATATAAAGATAGATTTCAGATGCTAGCATTTTTGAAAGCCCAAAAATACAGAAAAGGTACAGAAATAGATACACAGTCATAGACATTGTACTAAAATGTCTTAGAACCTTTAGTTTCCGTAGTGTTACCTTTCCTGTTACAGAAGTTGTCCAAAATACACTCACCGGCCACTTTATTAGGTACACCTTGCTAGTACTGGGTTGGACCCCCTTTTGCCTTCAGAACTGCCTTAATTCTTCATGACATAGATTCAACAAGGTGTTGGAAGCATTCCTCAGAGATTTTGGTCCATATTGACAAGAGTTACTGTTGCCTTACTATTATCTCGAACCAGTCTGCCCATTCTCCTCTGTCCTCTGACATCAACAAGGCATTTTTGTCCACGCAACTGCCACTCAGTGGATATATTCTCTTTTTTGGACCTTTCCCTGTAAATCCTAGAGATGGCTGTGAAAGATATCCCAGTAGATCAGCAGTTTTTTAAATACACAGACCAGCCTGTTTGGCACCAACAACCATACCACGTTCAAAGTCACATAAGTCCCCTTTCTTCCTCATTCTTATGCTCGGTTTGAACTTCAGTAAGTAATCTTTACTACATCTAGATGCCTAAATGCATTGAGTTGCTGCCATGTGATTGGCTGATTAGCAATTTGTGTTACCGAGCAATTGAACGGGTGTACCTAATAAAGTGGCCGGTGAGTGTATAACTGTGCAGTCTAAAGCTGGTCATGCACATAAAGATCGAATAAAAGAAATCCATACAAATAAAGATTGAATGAGAGGGGAATTCACCTTTGCTCAACACTTCCTCATCATGCTGGAGATGTTCTCACCCAGTGGGGGATTTTATACATATATTTTGGTCATTCTCAGTAATAGCTTCATATTGGCAGCGGGATCTTGATGTCACTGACTCTGTGGTGCATATCCCTATAGTCTTATCAGATTTTGTATACTAGGCCTAGTCAAAGAGTTGGCCCCTAAGCTGGCACTGAGAAACTATTAAGTCTGCTAATCTTTTGTGACAGGAAAGCCATTACCCTTCATTGGCAGAAGCCTACTCCTCCCTCGGTTTGCTTCCAGATTAAGTTAATTCCACTTTACCCTTTTATCAGGATACTTACCGAAATAGAGGTTGTCCAACCAAGTCTGATGTCGTGCTGGGTAGATAACTCGTCAACAGCCACTTCATTAGATTCATAAAAGTTCCTAAGAAATTGCCTTAGCTGACATGGGATTCTAAATGGGCAAAGGTTTTCCTGTTTAATTCCAATATGTGCTTAAGCCTTGCACCACTGGTAGTTTGTTTTTTTATTTTTGTACTTGTTTTTGGTACAGTGTTATTTATAATGCTTTTCCTTTTTGTTATGCGGTACTAGATATACACACCACTGTTCTTTGATACACTATGGTGTTAGAGGGTTAGAGGGCAGCTGCCCTGCATAGGCTAACTGAAGTATTCTGCCCATACTGTATGTCTTATATACTGTCTATTTCAAAATAATAAAACAGATTTAAAAAAAAAAAAAAGATTGAATGAGAGGGTTGAACAAGGGAAATCCACAGATCCCCTCACCTACGCTCAACAGCATGGATGGTCCAATTTCCTCCTGACTGGTTGTCAATATACCCAAATAATGACTACCCAGCCAACTTTTTTGTGCCCAGCTCCTTTGACTTTCCATTAGAAATTTGTTAAACTGGGTTGTTGTCTACAAGGGCCGCCTATGGCTCCAATTTTGGCCTATTCATAGAAATTGGCCTAAATTTTAGCTGTGTATGGCCAGTTTAATAAGCACCAAAAAAGACTAACTGCTCTCAGTAATTTTGGCAGACCTGATCAGGCACACCTTCTCCCTTCTATGCCGTATGTCTTTGTAGGTACACTTGTGTTGATGGGTGTAACTGTTACTAAGCTCTGCTAGCACAGGGTACTGCAGTGTGAGAACAAGAAGCAGGATTAAGAGGTATTTACAGCATTTCCAAGCAAACATCAGTCATACATCATAACGTATGGAATACAAAACTATGCAGTGATAGAAAGCTTTAAGATTTTAATGGGTTTTAAACATACCATGCAGGAATTTCATCCATAAACTAGCTAGCTGTGCAGGATTTAATCTGATTTTTCAGAAACAAATTATCCGACCCGCCGGAGAGCTTCCTGTTATACAAGATGCATATTCAATAGGAAGCAGATGTCTGACCATCTTCCCTTTGTGCTACATATGCAGTGGTATCTCTGTTCATCACTCCTAGTCACTTTCCTCCATGTCTGACAGTGCCTGTGCACATCATGGGTGAGTTGCTGAGAAAGGAGAGCTTGCCTCCTCACTAGTCAGCAGCTGCGAGGGGGGAAATATTGACAGGTTTTCCATTTTTTGTCTGAAAATGTATCAGCTTTTTTAGCACCAATTTAAAGCAGTATTAAACTCAAAACTTAAAATGCGATATATTGCGGCTTACCTATTATTAGATGTAGTGGCTGTATTAGTTTTCTTTTCTTAGGCTTTTCCTTCTGTTTTCACCTGGTGAACTGGCCAGTAACACACCTCTTGTATTAGAGTGCCCCACTCTGGATAAAAGAGCACACAGGCGTACCTTTTGTCAGTCTGGCAGGAGGGGAATGTTAGATTTACTAGTAAATTTAGATAAAATAACAAAATCAAGCTCAACTTCAGCTAAAACTTTATAAACAATTACAGAAAACATTTTTTTTTGCCTTTTAGGATAAAGGTTTTACACAGATAAATAAAAGTTAATCATCGCAAATACCCTTATCAGTGGTAAATGGTTTGTCTAAACCCTGTAGCTGCTAGAATAGTTTGTTCTGTGGAAAAACAAGAGACTTACTGACCAGATCATGAGGTTAAAATAAAAGAAAGAAATTCAAAAAAAAGAAAACTACTGAAGTCACCACATCTAAGATCAGGTAAGCTGCAATATAATAAATGTTTGTTTTTGGGTTTAACACTGTTTTAAATGAGGGGTTTACAGTCCAGCAACAGCAGAAAAACATTCATTTTGTAACAGTCTTCTACAAAAGCTAACTTCCGCTGATCTCAGTTTCATAAAAGGACACCTTACTTATATAGTAAATGGGGATGAGTTCAGGTTTGATCAGTTTATAGGGTAGTAATGGGTGGGAGTGATGGCTTAATTCTGGGTACTCTCTGAACCCGAGTTCATTCTTAATATTAAGAAAGACACTATCTATTAAAAAATAATTATATTTAAGATGCTTCATGAAAAGGTTTTCAGCAAATGTAATTGTGCAGTAATCCCCAGGGGGTAGAATCTTGTGCATACATTGATACAGAATTTCAGAGAAATATTTTGTGGGAGGGCACAATAACACCATCAGTGGTGCAACAAATTTTGTTGGAAATAGCTTAAACATTTCTTTTGATGATCATGCCAATGTTTCTAATTTAAACAATTTTGAGAATGTAAATAAGTAATGTCATGTTTAATTGTGCATGTAACCAGGGGCGGACTGACAACTCATGGGGCCCCCAGGCAATAGGGGATCATGGGGCCCCTGTGTCCTTGCCCAAACTCAAAAAAGTCTATGAAAAAGGTACCAGGGGCATCTCATGGGCCCCCTACTGACCCCGGGCCCTCGGGCAGTGCCCGAGTTTCCAAATGGTCAGTCCACCCCTGCATGTAACCCTATTTAAAGTATAATTCCTCTTTGTGTAAATCTAAAGTGGTAACCTGTAAAGGCTTTTAAAGAGTCACCTATGGATAATTTAATGTACTGTGGTTTGGCGCCGATCCACGAGCGTACACAATTTTAAAGCGTGAAATGCTTGGTATCTATTTACTCGGCGTAAAATCTTTTCTATTTTACAAAAAAATTGGGTATTACTGTATATTGTGCTTGTGTGCCTTAAAATTCATTAACTTGTATTTTTTCCCAAAAATTTGTGTTTGAAAAAAATGCTGACCAACTACAGTGTGACATAAAAATTTGCAATACCCTCCATTTTATTCTCTAGGGCCTCTGCATAAAAAGATATATAATATTTGAGTGTTCTAAGTAATTTTCTAGCAAATAAAAACATTTATATAGAAAGTGTCAGAATGAGCCTGGGTTTAAAGTGTTTAAATGACAATATGGCTTCTGTAGCAATTATATATGCTATGTTGTATATTATATTTTTTATTTGCTATTTTTTTCATGAAAGTGCTATTTCATAGATCCCCATATAACATTCATGGTTAGAATTTTGGTTGTTCTTGAAAGAAGAACAATTTTCAGCCCTACTCCGAAGATTTTTTGCCTCCCTATGGTTGAAAGTAATGACTATTTTGTGCATTAACTAATTCAGCATTCTGGACGTATCTAGTATATCCAAAATTTTAACTGGTGTTGCTCAACAGGCTTCCAGCTTTTGTGTAAAGGCAGCTGTAGAACCTCCCAGATCACCTTTATGGTACTCGTGGGTCCTGCTCCCTTCCTTCCACCGTGCCTAACCCCTGTTCCAAGGTAACAATTACATACAGTTGTGCTGAAATGTTTGCACAACCCTGCAGAAATCGTGAAATTGTAGCATTTATATTGAGGTGTATCAAGGTGTCGTCAGGCATATTGTGACCGGGCTTTTTTTGTGGCATTGGCACAGTAAAGACTTCTTTATGGGACCTTGACCATGCAGCTGATTTTTGTTCAAATATTGTTGTTTTGTGCTTCTTAAAAAAACCGAACTGTCTTTTTCCAGAGCAGCCTGTCTTTCTCCTGAGGCTACCTGTGGGTTTTTCTTTGTATCCTGAACAATTCTTCTGGCAGTGACTACAATCTTTCTTGGTCTACCTGACCTTGGCTTGGTATCAAGAGATCCCCAATTTTCCACTTCATAGTATATGATTGAACAGTACTGACTTGCTTATTCAAGGCTTTGGATATCTTTTTATATCCTTTTCCATCTCTATAAAGTTCCATTACCTTGTTACGTGGGTCTTTTGACAGTTCTTTTCTGCTCCCTATGGTTCAGTATCTAGCCTGCTCAGTGCATCCATGTGAGAGCTAACAAACACATTGTCTATTTATACAACAGACACTTAAGTGCAATTCAAAAAGCCACAGATGTGCCAAATTGCCATTTTAACCCGTGTGTGTCACCTTGTGTGTCAGACATTCCAGGGTATGGAAACTTTTTATCAGGGCCATTTGGGTGATTTCTGTTATTATTATGATTTAAAAAGGAGCCAAACAACTATGTGATAATATATGGCTTCATATGATCATTGTCCTTAAATAAACCATGACCTTAAATAAAAGACAGTTTTTTGGCATGATCAGACATATTTTCAATATCAATGCCACAATTTCATGATTTTTGTCCGGGTGTGCAAACTTTCGAGCACAACTGTATACTGTAGTTAAATAGGTTGAAAAAGGAAACAAGTACGTCTAGTTCAACCAATAGAAAAAAAAACAGAAATAGTCCATATACACAATCCTATACCCTACAGTTGATCCAGAGGAAGGCAAAGAAACCCCAATACATTTTGGTGCAATTCGCTCCGGGGGGGGAAAATCCCTGAATCAACTACCTTGGTGTTATTACCTATAAATATTAGTATCCAGTTATATTTTGTAGATTGAGGAATGCATCCAGTTCGTTTTTAAAACAATTTACTGAGCTGGCCAGAACTAGTTCTCGAGGGAGTATATTCCACATTTTCACAGCTCTTACTGTGAAGAAGCCTTTCCATATTTGGAGGTTAAATCTATTTTCCTCCAGATAGAAAGAGTCCTTTGTAATGACCTGAACGTGAATAACTCTACACCAAATTCACAGAAGTAATATATTGCCATATTGCAGAATGAAATTTACGGCTAGGACCTGCTGATTGGCTGAGCGAATGACAGAAGAGAGCCCTGTGGTAAACAACACAGGGCTCTCTACAGAGTGCAGCGATGTGGCTGACAAGACAGTCACCTTGCTTAGTAAAAGCAGCATAAATTACAATTGTTTACTGTATTGGTGTCACTGGAGATGTCGATATAATTTTGTCAGTTAGTGTCAGATTGCCTGCTGCACTATCACAGTTCTACTATAAATCGCTGATCACCACCGTTACTAGTATACAAAAATAAATAAATAAAAATTTGTAGATGCTGTAACTTTTACACAAACCAATTAATATACACGTATTGGGATTTTTTTTCTACTAAATACATGTAGCAGAATACATTTGGATTAAATTTATGAAGAAATTAGATTTTTAAAAAAACGTTTTATCGGATATGTATTATTGTTTAGTTTTTTTTTTCAAAATGTTCTTTTTTCGTTTATATAATAAAAAACCCCAGTGGTGATCAACTACCACCAAAAGAAAGCTCTATTTGTATGAAAAAAAATGATATCAATTTCATTTGGGTACAGAGTTGCATGGCTGTGCAAAGTAGCACAGTGCATAGCAAAAATTGCCTGGTCATGAAGGGGGTAAAACCTTCTGGAGCTTAAGTGGATAATATTTTGGAAGAGGGGGGAGGAGAGTGGGAATTAAGTAATTTTATGGGCAAAAATGCTAATTTTAATATGTGTTTGAAAAATGAAATAATTGCTCCAGAGGGGAAGTGGTTAAATAATAGAAATTTGAATTAACTTTTCACAAAACGTTAATTTTCAAAAAAAATTCAGCCTGTATATGGCTAGTTTTAGTGTGCCTGCAGATTGCTTAGCCTGCAGATTGTATGGTTTTATAAAGGCGCTACATTAAAAATATTTATTTTTTTATTTTCAATAGGTACGTTCACAGGTGCACATGTGGTAGGAGCACCTTCATTCTTCTTTAAGAGGGCTTTATTGAAGATTTATTGAAATCAGCCTATACAAAAAGAATGTGATATTTGGGTATCGCACTCCTTCCTTTATTCAGGCACCTGTTGCCTATGTCAATCACAAGCTTTAAAGCGGTTGTAAAGGCTCAAGGATTTTTATCTTCATGCATTCTCTGCATGAAGGTAAAAAACCTTCTGTGTCCAGCAGTGTCCCCAGCCCTCTCAATGCTTACCTGAGTCTCATTGAGATCCAACAGTGTGCATGGCAGCCTCGGCTGTCCCAGGTCTCTGCCTTCTCATTGGTTAAGGCAGCAAGCTGGAGCCATTGGCTCCCACTGCTGTCGATCACAGCCAGCCAATAAGGAGAGGGGGGTGGGGCAAAGCCATGGCTCTGTGTGTTAATGGACACGGAGCAGCGGGTGCCCCCATAGCATGCTGCTTGCTGTGGGGGTATCCGACAGACAGAAGGAAGTGTGGTCAAAGATGCTAGCAATCGGACTGAGGGTTCTAGTGGGAGAAAAAAAGGCTGTGGGTGAACTTTCAGGATTAGGTGAACACTGTAACATAAACTTGTTTTGTTTTTTTATATTGTTTAATGGGGTATTCTTTGGCTCACTGATTTTCTCATAAGTTTGTACTAATATACAAGTCAGCTTTTAGGCATCCTCTATAACAGGAATTTCAGTTTTGATTAATTACTCTACAAGGGTTAATTACTTATAAAGGGATGCAGACACTGCAACTTTCCTTATTAGAACACTGAGCGTGTACCAGATGATTATAATGAAGCAGACCCTCTTATTCAGAACCAGTATCCAAAGCACAAGGTAAAACAAACAGCTTTTTCTTTAGAGTAGGAACAAGTAGGAACCTGCTACAAAATTTGTTAAAATCCTTTGCAATGTACACTGCTCAAAAAAATTAAAGGAACACTTTTTAATCATAGTATAGCATCAAGTCAATTAAACTCCTGGGATATTGATCTGGTCAGTTAAGTAGCAGAGGTGGTTGTTAATTAGTTTCAGCTGCTTTGGTGTTAATGAAATTAACAACAGGTGCACTAGATGGGCAACAATGAGATGACCCCCAAAACAGGAATGGTTTTACAGGTGGAGGGCACTGACATTTTTTTTCCTACTCATCTTTCCTGACTGTTTTTCTTTAGTTTTGCATTTTGCTAGGTCCGTGTCACTACTGGTAGCATGAAGTGATACCTGGACCCTACTGAGGTTGCAAAGGCAGTCCAACTCCTCCAGGATGGCACTATGGCAGGTGCCATTGCCAGAAGGTTCGTTGTGTCTCCTAGCACAGTCTCAAGAGCATGGAGGAGATTCCAGGAGATATGCAGTTACTCTAGGAGAGCTGGACAGGGCTGTAGAAGGTGCTTAACCCATCAGCAGGACCGGTATCTGCTCCTTTGTGCAAGGAAGAAAAGGATGTGCACTGCCAGAGCCCTACAAACTGACCTCCAGCAGGCCACTAGTGTGAGTGTCTCCAACCAATCAAAAACAGACTTCATGAGGGTGGCCTGAGTTTGCATGTGAAAAAATGTGCATTTATTATTTCTGGTTGCAGGTGCCTGTAAAGCATTGCACCAGTGATCAGCAGATCGCTGGTCTCATGCAGCTCTCAGAATACATACGTCAGTGCCTCAAGAAGAGATTTCTCCATCTGCATTTAAAAAAAAAAAGAATGTGTAGCCCAGCTTTAAGAGCATGGGGTGATCAGCAAGCAGTAGCTCCTATGCTTCAGCATATGCTTTTTTCACTTTTTTTTTGGCAGAGATTTCTTTGTCAAAATCAATCAATATCAATGGAGGGATCTGTTAGGGTCTTTTTTTCATTTATGTATGCCCAACATTAGGAGCGTGGGGTGGTCAGCAGGCAGTAGCTCCTATTCTTCCGCATATACTTTTTTCACTTATTTCTGGCAGAGATTTGTTCATCCACATCAGTCAATGTCAATGGGGGAATCTGTTAGGTTCTTTTTTGTTCATGTATGCCTAGCATTAGCAGTGTGGGGTGGTGAGTGCACAGTAGCTCCTCTGCTTTGGCATATACTTTTTTCTGGCAGAGATTTCTTCATCCACATCAATCAATGTGAATAGAGGAATCTGTTAGGTTCTTTTTTTCGTTCAGCCCACAAGCTGCAAGAAAAAAAGAACATTATATATATGCCCAATATTGAAGAGTGGGTTGATGTGTGACAGAAGCTTCTAATGTTCATAAAATGTCAAGACAGTTTAGACACCCCTCAAATGATCCCATTTTGGAAAATAGACATTTACTGAGAGGCATGTTGAGTCCATGGAATTTGCAAAAAATTTTTGGAAAATGCCAAAAAAACAATTTTTTTTTACACAAAGTTTTAATTAGATATTTCTTACACATGCCATCGGTATACATGGAATTACATCCCAAAACACACTCTACTACTTCTTCTGAGTAAGACTTTTTAGTAGCCTAGCCATGTACAGGCTCCCAAAATTCAATGAGCATCTTCGGCCTTTCAAGGGGCGTTAATTACGCATTGGATTTCCTGACTACCTATCACATTTTCAGAGGCCATAAAATGCCAGCACAGCATAAACACACCCCAAACGACCCTTTTTTGAAAGTAGACACTTCAAGGTATTTTCTGAGAGTCACGTTGAGTCTTTGGAAGATCTTATTTTTTGCCATAAGTTTTTGGAAAATTAAGAAAGAAAAGGAAAATGTTTTATTTTTTCATTTTTCAAAACCTTGGGGCAAAAAGTGAGATCTGCAAAATACTCACCATGCCTCTTATCAAATACCTTGGAGTGTCTATTTTCCAAAAAGGGGTCATTTGTTTTTTTTTGCACTATCCTGGCATTTTGGGGCCTCCAAAACTGTTATAGGTAGTCAGGAAATCTAATGTGCAAGTTACGCCCTTTGAAGCCTGTAGGTGCTCATTGGGTATTGGACCCCCTTACACAGCTTGTCTTCCAAAAAGTCTCACAAATGTGGTATCTCAAGTAGCATAATGTGTTCTGGGGTATAATGCCATGTAAACTCATGATATGTGTGAGAAATATGACAGTGACAACTTTAAGTTACATAACAAAAATGTTTTCCAAAAATTTGTGGCAAAAAATATGATTTTACAAAGACTCAACATGCCTCTCAGCAAATGCCTTGGGTGTCTACTTTCCAAAAATGGGTCATTTTGGGGGGTGTTTATACTATCCTGACATTTTAGGGCCACCAAAATGTGATAGGTAGTCAGGAAATCCAATGCATAATTAACACCCCTTGAAAGCCTGAAGGTGCTTATTGGATTTTTGAGGCTTGTACATAGCTAGGCTGCCAAAAAGTCTTTCATATATGATATGCCCATACTCAGGAGAAGTAGTAAAATGTGTTTTGGGGTATAATTCCATGTTTATCTATGACATGTGTGGTAAATACCTCATTAAAATGACAATGTTTTGTAAAAAAAAAAAAAAAAAGAAAAATGTTTTTGTAATTTTCCAAAAACTTTTGGCAAAAAATAAACTCTTCCATGTACTCAACATGCCTCTCACCAAATACCCTGGGGTGTATACTTTCCAATTATATAATAAAATTATATAATAAATTTTTTTTAAAAAAACAGTGGCGATTAAATACCACCAAAAGAAAGCTCTATTTGTGTGAAAAAAGAGTATATAATTTTCATTTGAGTGTTGCCGAGCAATTGCCAGTTAAAGTAGTACAGTGCTGAATAGCAAACAATGTCCTTGTCATGAAGGGGGCAAAACCTTCTGGAGGTCAAGTGGTTAAAGCTGAAAAAAAAACACCTGTGGAGAAAAGTTAGAAAATATGTTTATCTTACACTGGGCTTCCACCCACAACACCTTGGCAAGGGTGACATTATGATCCTGGAAACTCCTAAGATCCCACATCTCGTGAGAAGACACTCCTGCACTGTATGATTTGGGATACAGTGTTCCCAGGATCTCACTGGAAGAATCATGACATCACACACTCCATTGTAAAAAAAGGGGGCAAGGTTTTTTAGAGCATAAAAGTTGTTTGTTAAAAGGGAGGTCTAATCTAATAAATGCAAATTGCTTTTTAGTTCAAGGTCTGCTTAAATCACACAAAGAGACTGTACACACAGTAAACCCTCAGTCTAACAAAAACCAGCACGCATTCTTACACATGATACAACAATGCACAACACATATTTTCACATGTAGCACACACACACAGACTCCTTGGCTGGTTAAATTCTAGGAGAGATAATGTCACAGGCTATTGCTTCTGATCTGTAAAGGAGCAGCAGATACAGTGTACCAGATGGACATAACACTTTTAGAGATATCTCTAGCTGCAAAAGGTGGAAGGTCACCATGGAAGCCCCCGGGAAAGTATGTGAGTCTCTAATTTGTTAGTGCTACCATGAAAGGCTCAACATACTAACAGAAAAACTGCTTTTTAAGTTTAGGCCTTTTTTTAATGTAATTTGGATGATCAACTTTTTTTCCAATAAAGACAAGTTTATGAACCCTTTGTACAGTCATTCATAGTATAACATGGGGGGTTCTTACATTGGGTTCTCCACTGACAATCTTCTGTTGAAGTGGATCCTTGTCTGATAGCAGGTTTATCAAAATAATATATTAGCAGCAGAAGTTAATTCTCCCTCGTGAGTGGATGTACATGGTTGGTGATTATTTTGGACAAGTGAAGATAGGACGGGAGAAAGTAACAAAATGTATATGTAGGGGGAATGATTGGAGAGGTTCGAGTGATAGGTGAGAAGGAATATGCTAAAGGGCTAAGGCAGCCCACACATGATTCATTTTTTTTTTTGTTCAATAAAAAAAAAAGACTTGATTCCCCCATCCACACATTCAAGGTGGCTGTGTGAATCATTCATGCTGAGGTATTGTATTCTGACAGCAGGAAGACTTTCCTGCCACCAAAATACACTGATCAGGACTGCCAGCTACAGCCTGCAGTGCTGATCTTGTGGACATTTTCCAACAGGCTGGTTGTATAGAAGTTGGTTGGTAGATTGACGTCTGTGCTTCCAGCCTGTCAATGCTTGGATCAAAATTTGTCTGGTCCCTGCTGAATGGGACGGATTTCAACCTGTGTATAGTCGGCTTAAAGCTGGCCATACACCAGCAAAATTTCATTTGAATAGAAATTTGGAAAAATCACCCATCAAAGCATTCCATCTTGCTACCATTAAGTCAATTAATTTAGTTTGAAAGCCCTGACAATTTCATCCAAACCTGCTACTTGAATGGAATCTTAGGCATATTTAACAGCATGGAAAACATGCATTGAAGAAAAATCTCCACGGAAATTAACAAAATTCTATTGGTGTATGGCCAACTTAATAAAGCTCCTTGCCCTGTAGATAGGTTCTTTTGTGTTTAGTTGGAGGCTTGCTAGAAGCCTTGGTATGAGTCAGCCTGGGTGTGAGTCAGCAAGGTTACTTCAGGTAAGGGCTGGAGAGCTCTGCGGGTCAGTTCTCTAATACCTCCCCCTGCTCTAGAAACTTAGAGAAATTTCTAGAAGCAGTAGGTGGGGGTGAGGAGGGGCTGATCTGCACACTTAGAGGAATCTGGCCAATCCCCAGACAGGAGGCCTGGAATAGTGACTAGGTCAGCCCTTAAATATGAGAGAGCCTTGTCAGCAGGAGAGTCGGGTGGAAGATGGAGCGAGGAGGTGCTGCTGGTGTGGAGCCTGGAAAAGGGTCCCCAGAGGAGGGGGGTCTGCCTACAGGCTGTAGATGAACAGAAGGATCTCCACTGTCATACAGTCTACCGGGGGAAGACAGCATGTCAGCAAGGAAGGACCCAGTCTATACTAATGCCTGTAAGCAGCTGCAACCCATTCAGCTACAGGACAGGACAGTCTGAGTACTTCTACACCCCCTGAACCAAAGATGGGAGAGGGCGGTCAGGTGCAATACCTAACTACTTCTCACTGGAACTACATTCTTTGTGTGTCTCGGAATCCCTTGCCTTGGGATACTCTCAAGATGGCAGGTGGATGAGGAGATTTTCATCTGGGGACTGAGGAGGTTCACTTAATGGCTTCTTGCAAAGACTGTGTACTAATCTGTCAGAAGGGAAGTGCCACTCCTGAAGAAGTAGGAAGCCTAGGATCCATATTTGTGCTGTTTGCTGGATTCTTGCCATTTTTCTTAGGAAATGTGTCCTCCAAAGTGCTCAGTTTCATTGGGCATCCTTTATACCCTTATACTTCATCCAAGTTGTTAACCCCTAATAAAACAATAACAAAAAAAACAAACTCATGGACTGTTTACTGACTTTGGATGAAAGTGTGGAAAATGCATGTTGTCTGGCTGTGCAGAGCTTAGGGGGACCCAAAAACACAGCGGCCCTCAAGAGGGTAGTGCTACACATAAATACAGTTTTTAACTTTTTGGAAATTTTGTAGATTACCATTTTTAAAAATAAATTTTCACCCAAACAAAAAATTGCTCTTTTCCAAATTCTATATCAAACTCTACTGTATCCAATGTTTCCTATAAAATGTTAGACCAAGTAAATATATATCTAACGTGTCAAGCTTTAAAATTGTGCACACTTGTGGAATGGCAACAAACTCCATTACTTAAGAATCTCTATAGGCAAAGCTTTAAAAAACTTTTACAGGCTACCAGTGTAGAGTTACAAAGGAGGCTTAGAGCTAGAATTATTTTTTTCGCTACAACGTTATAATGTTTGCCTCTGTGCAGGAGCACGGGGGGGACATCTGCACTTTAAAATGTATTATTAATATTTATTTTATTAAAAATGTATTATTTTTACACTGTCCCTTTATTTTGTTTATCACTTTTATTGCCTTCACAAGAAATGTAAACATCCCTTGTGATAGCAATAAAGCATGGCAAGTCCTCTTTATGGAGATATCTGGGGTCTATAAGACCTCAGGTCTCTCCTCTATCTTTGAAAGCATGAGATTTAAAAAAAAAACATTGATCTCATGTTTTCCAGAAATTAAAATGGCTTTGTTTACATTTTCCCTAACCTGGAAGTGACTAAATGCTCGCCGCTTCCGGCCTACTAGGCCATAGAGATGATCAGGACCCTTCCATTACCCGATCACCTCTATTGTAAGTGACTGCAACCGCTGGAGTGAATCCTGGTCTCCTCGGTGTGATGGGAGAGCCCAGAGAGCAGCAGGGGGGGGACTTGGCTTATATCACTCTATACATTTTACTTTTGTTACATCTACGCTTAATGTCTAAATAGAATAAAAATTGCTAACATACGTTTTATGCATGGAGTTTGCATGTTCTCCCTGTGCTTGCATGGGCTTCCTCCGGGTACTCCGGTTTCCTCCTACAATCCAAAGACATGCTGGTAATTGGCTCATGTCTAAATTGTCCCTAGTATGTGTATCAATATATGTGAGTTCAGGACCTTAGATTGTACGCTCCTTAAGGGTTAGGGACTGAGGTGAATGTATAATATATAGCGCTGTGTAAATTGATGCCGCTATATAAGTACCTATAATAAATAAAAAATACTGTAAATACTGTAAATAAATCCCAAGAATAATCACTAAACCTAAAAAACTTGGGGCCTTTGAAGCCAGGGACACAGTAGTGTGTAACTGTAATTAGCAGAGCACAGCTATATAACACTGAAATTGTCAGCACATAATTGCAAGTGCAGTCTACCATGTAACTCATTCCATAGGTCCCATTGTTTTCAGCTTTAAGAATCCATTGCAGCATTTCACGTCTATCTGTGTTATCTGTGTCACGTTTATAGCTCAAAATCAGGGATTTTATTATTCTTATAGAGCCACTTAGATACATTTTATATTTAGAAAAATTATAATATTTACAGGTGATTTATTTTTTTAAAATTGATAAACAGAACTATTTACTGTATTAAAGCAACATAAAGACCAGTGGGGTTGTTCAAATTGCATTCACGAGGGTTGATTTACTAAAGACAAGTAGACTGTGCAAGTAAATTATCCCCAGAGCTTAGCGAATGAGGTGAAGGTATATTGACTTCCGTCATCCAATCATTTCAAGGAAAATGTTGTTGTTTTTTTATTTCCCTTGCATATGATTGGGCATTCTTTGCAGATCTGGGGAAAAATTCTCTTGCAAAATGAACAGTATTTTTGCCTTTAGCAAATCAACCCCCATGTGTACAGACTGCAGTAGCCCATACCAGCCATTTATATTTTGAATACAGCATTTAACATGTTGCTGTTTGCATTATTAAATACATTTGACATGGTGGACAATTCAAAGTGAGTACATGATGTTTTTGACAAAAACAAAACTGTGCAGTGCATGTCAGATGAAATACAGAATTTGAAAATGTACTAAAACCTGTAATTATGTATCTTGCTATCTTAGGTTTATAGGTTGTAAAATAATTGCTTTCAAGTTTCTCTATACAGTTATATTTTATACTTTTTTCTATGAGTTTTAAATAATTTGTGGATTTTCTCTGCCACGTCTTATCCTTCAATGTGACGTACAGTAGCTCAAGGGTAATATTACATTTGGAATACTTGATTGATCACCACCGTCCTTCATAGTATCTGCCACCTGTGACAGCCTCTCACCCCAGCTGCCTGTACCTGAGGCTTCTGATCCATGCTGTCAGGTAGGACTACAGTTTTCCACTTATTCTCTTGTATGGCTTCTGTTAGTGTATCCTGACCCCCTGATGTCACACTAATTTAAATACCAAAGCTCTAGGCACAGTCTTCATAACATGTCTGCCCACGTGTGAAGCTTTGATCTTGGTTTATTGTAAAGGCTTATTTACATCAATGTGGCTTTCATCTATTTCCCCAAATACATCATTATTTTTGCTTGCAATATATGGCAATAAGCAAAAAACAGCAGCGCTAAAAAAATCCCTATAATAATAACCTGTGTATAAATTCCATAAACATATAAATGGAGTATATAAATCTGAGCAGCACAGTGGCTAAATGGTTAGCACTCCCGCCTGGCAGTACTAGGGTTGTTGGTTTGAATCCCAACCATGGCACCACCTGCCTGGAGTTTGCATGTTCTGTCTGTGCCTGTGTGAGTTTCCTCCGGGTACTCCAGTTTCCTCCCACTCTCCAAAGACATGCTTGTAGGTTAATTGGATCCTGTCTAAATTATCCCTAGTATGTGTATGTAAGTTAGGGATCTTAAATTGTACACCCCATGAGGTTTAGGGATGGATGTGAATGTACAAAACATATATATGTAAGGCACTGTGTAAACTGACAGTGGTATATAAGTACCTGTGATAAATATACAATCTACATGGATAAATTAATAGGTGATTAAATTATAAACAATATTAGACTAAAACAGTGAATTGCAATCCAACTGTAAGTGTCCGTGTGCATACATAAATATAATAAACCAAGTAAATTTCCAGACCTAAAACAAAATGCCCTGTGGATGACGTGTTTCGCAAAACAACATTCACTTCTTCAGGAATAGTAATGATAATAATTTCCTTTTTGCTGAGCTGATGGCTGTGAACACTGCATATGTCTTGTGGTCTGTTTATAGAAATTCATGGTTGCTTCTAGCCTTCCATTATATGCTTGGCAATCTGGCCCACTATTCCTATTGTATGGCCCCTGCTTTGTAGTTTCCTGCCCTCTCTACAGTTCCCAGACAGAGCGTAGCCCATGCCATTTCTCCATTACACTCCAAAGATTTTTGCTCGAAAAAGGATTTTTGATTTTGACTTTTGTATATCGCTGGATATCCTATGAAACACTACTATCTCCTGAAGAAGTGAACGTTGTTTCACAAAACACTTCGAGTATCACGATATCAACTGTATAGTTTGATATGTGTACATTCTATCATGCAATTATCTATTATGTTCTGATATGTTTTGTTGCATTTTATTATGGTTTTATTTCAGTTTTCTATATGAATAAAAATCAGGTTTGTTAAGAATATTTTTGATCCATTGACCCATGAGCTATTTATTTGATTGAGAGGTCTCATAAATTGGGGACTGAGCTGCACCTTCATTCATTGTACCTGGGCTCCATGTTTTCTGTACCAACAGAGATAAGAGTCACCAAATCCAGCGAACTTCTATGGGAAGGCCATGAACATCAAGTCTCTTGTTCTATATGGACCCCAGAGTTCTTCAACAGTGGTGTTCTTTTCTCCTACAAACAGTGATTAGCTTCTGGCCTTTACACTCCATCACTTTTATCAAAACCTCAATAACCAATTGCAAAGTATGGAAAGCAGCAGAAGGTGGTTGCCAAAGTAGGTTACCAAAAGTTGGTTTCTGCGGGCGAGAAAAAAGAAACCTGCTCATCAAGGCATTGGACAGAAGACTGGACCTGGTGTACAATCACTCACGACACAAGAAATGTATTAGTTTATTAGTCTGTTCTTTTTTACATTGGCCACAGGTTTGCCATGCATTGGAAAATCTCTGATTACTAATGTGAGAAGATGAGACTTTACATGACGTCCTCAACATCACTTGTTTGCTGAGACCATATTTTATCCTCCCTTTGACTCAGCTTCCATTTTACTGGGCCACATGGGCAAAAATATAATTCAAAAAGAATTTCCACCACATTGTAAGTTCCCTGAAGGTGATGTACAGCATTATAAGGTTCTCATATACTCTGTTAGGGGAATAAGAAAATGACCTGGAATCAGAGCCACCAGCCAGAGTCTCTGCCTGAAATCTGAATCTACCTTATAGCCGAGGAAACATGACCAATGCAATGGCTTTTATGCCATGGCAATTGCACAGTCCCACATTTGCTGTAAAACAAAAGAAACTCTAGATCATAGACATTGTTGGATTTATGAAGAATTCATAGCCCTGGGATGGTACAGTATAATAGGATCTCTATACTAGCATAATGGACATATTGTCATAAAGATATGTGCTGTGTAGATGTATTTTAGATAATTTAGGGTATATAAGTACATTTTGAAAACCTCAATTTGCACATTAAAACTAAAAAATTAACAAACAATGCTGAGAAACTTCCGTTGGACACAAAACTCCTGACTTAGGTTACAATCCTCAACATGTGAAGCTAATTTCATTATATCTTGAGTCTGTATATGGCACTGGCCTGTGGGCAAAGCCACTCAACGTGCACATGGGGTCACCTTTTTGGCATGTGAATACACTCATCAATGCCCACGTTCATATGACTTCAACCACAGCTTAAAGATGAGCCATGCACTGTGTGTAGCTTTGTGACCTACAGAGTTCTTCTGTAAAGCTTTACGTCCCATGTCACTACACACCCACCTTGTAGTATGTCATATTTAGAAGGGACACTGCCCGTGCCCTCTCCACCTGTCCAGCGTACCTCTTTTATTTAGAGGTGATTATTATAAAATTTAGTTTGGTATAATTGGACTTTACCTTTCATAGAAATGGTTATATCTATATTATATTAAATTATATAAAATATAAAGAATAAATATAAAATTATATTAAATAAAAAGGTGGTGCATGACTGGTAGCTTACTTTGGCTGTTGTGCAATACAAAAAAAACAACTTTTTTGTTTGAGAGAGTGCTGAGAATTAAACAAGAGGCTACAGAATTATGACACTGTACAAATTATAGGATGTTACAGATGCAATATTTGCACAATGGATGCTCATGTCTGGCAGTTAAAATGCTAATGAGGCTCAAGGTTACCAACTCATCCCTTTTAATTACTGATCCATAAGGGTTATCGGGGTTCTGTATTTGATCAAAGACTCTGAATTAATGTTTTAAAGTTATATTAAATTATTAAATAGAGGGACATTCCTTTTAACACAAAATATTAAATATAAGTATATGACACTAAACAAAGTTGACAGAAAAGCAGTAGCGTACACCCACTGTATATACTAAACAGAAAACTCTGACAGTATCAGTATATATAAGCAAATTAAAACTCTTTCCTCTTTTAAATATTTTCACAAGCTAATGAGATTATTTATATTGGCCAATCTCTTTTATTTTGATATTTTAGAAGAAATTTTTTTAAAAATTCATTGAAGCATAATTTTTCATTTCCATCCTTTTCAAACCATAGTCCTATCACCAAATGCTGAAAGTATCATTTAGTTTACACTTTTAACCATTCATTCTTTTATTATCCCTATAATTCATTTTCATCACTTTTTATATGTTACGAGCTCTCTACAAAAACATATTTTAGATGAAAAAATAAAACTGTGCCTACTGAGCTAGTTCTCTTTTAGGACATTCCAAACAGCAGTGATTCGCAGTATCCCATAGCCATGAAAAAGCCATAAAGATGATTATCTTGGAAACAAATGCATGTCTGTACACATGTCTGCAAATGCGTCTAAATTGAGTTTAGAATATATTTATAACTTGATTATGTTAATCAAATCCAATTTAATTTTGTTTTTTTTGAATAAATACAGAATGAAAAGTGGATTAAAGTTTTTTGTTAATATCCATTTATATCACTATTCACACATATAAATTAACAGATATAATGTTTAGAAGGTAAGTCATGTACAGATGGAAAGTTAAGCATGTTTATCAGTTCTACAAGCACAGATTAGAGGCTAAACCCTTGTTAACAATAGCCTGACATAGTAACCCATGGTGCATGTGGATGTTTGAAGTTGCCTCTTTTGCATATAAGAGGATGAGCAGCTTTCATGCATATTCGCATACCTCCAGGAAATGCTTACATAAAGGGGCTAGAGGTGTAATCCAGACAGATTACAAGAGTCTACAATGCAAAAGAAAAGATATACTAAAGAGTAATATCAAACACATAGCAGGGTTGCTGCCTCAGAGCTAGGTAACTCCAAGGTCATATAAAGATCACCAAGCGTCATTCCATATGTCTGTCCCAAAGCTGTGTGTCTATATTCTTTAAATTGAGTGGAAGTTTCTAATACAAAAAGAAAAGTCACGTCATTTTTTTTGCAGCAACACATTTGCATTTTTTAACTCAATTATTGTATCGTTTAAAAAAAAAAAAATATATATATATATATATATATATATATATACAGTATATATTGTGTGTGTATATATATATATAGAGAGAGTGAGAGAGAAACAACAGGAGGGGTGTGCTCTACTCATGCACCAATCCCACTATGACATAAAACTTTACATTTGTTCATAACTGACTAAAACTCATAATGAAGAAAGTTAATGGAAGTCATAAGGATGCCAGGTGTATAACCTTATACAGTGCGGAATTAGTGCAAAAATACAAAATTATGGAACAGATATACAACTGCCTTCATTATAGGGAGATAACATACCAGACAGCAAGTACTGTATGTCTTTAGCTGCCGTTGGTCAATGTGGAGATGGGTATAGGGTAGGGTCATTATCCTGGCCACATACCACAATGCAAAGGCATGGATTGATACTGAGGGTTACTGTGATTACTAAAAGGTTCAATTGCCCATCAAAATCTAGTATATCACAGTACCCTTCCAGCCTGGGAGAAGAATGCACTTCTATCAATCCTCTATCTTCACCATGTTCACAACAACCTCCCTTTTCCACCCACAACTAAACCCCCATTGCCCCAATAAAGTGACTATTATGAAAAATAAAGAAAAATAATTAAAAACCACAAAAGTCCCTTAACCCAACATGTTTGCCTTAAAACAAAGTTTCATCAGGCTTCATCCACCAAACATTGCTTCATGCAAGAGGAATCCTCCACTGAAGGTTGCTCCCTGAACTTCTCATCGGCTGGACCTGTGATCTTAGGTCCAGCCGGCGAGAAGTTTCAGGGAGCAACCTTTTTCCAGATACGTTTTTTTGCCCATTGGAGGAGTCGGGTTTCTACTGGTGGATCAACGTTTGTTCTGTTCCCGGTTATCAAGAGGTTTTCTTCCTGCCCAGCTTTGCACCACCCGGGGATCTTCTCTGACCAAGGGAACACCAATTCTACTCTGATGATTACCCCATGAGCCTTATGATCTCTACATTGCACTTTTAATGTGCACATCTGGTTAGTGTGCACTTTTACTCCAAGTCACCTTTGCTGGGACTATTTTTATTCACATTTAATTATTGTGTTTCTTATGTATGACAACTTTATATATTTTTAGCGCTGCACTTTTATATATAACATAGTTACATAGTTATTCTGGCTGAAAAAAGGCAAAAGTCCATCCAGTTCAACCATTAAATGCTGACCCTGGCATCAGATAAAGTGAGTATTCACTCTCTCTGTATGCAGGTGTTCTTATTGCACAAATTAATTTTACTGACAGGGTCTCTTTAAAGTAAACCTTTAGAAAATTTCAAATTATGAAAATGATAAATAGGAGAATAAGCAGAGGTTGCATTAACTGAAAGCTGCACATCAAAACAATCAGTACTGTATATTGGGAAAGATAGACAAATAACCTTATATGTCGATCTTGACTTTTTTTTAAAAGTTGAAGCTAATTTTTTTCTTTTTTTTACCAGGTTATAATTAAAGCTAAAGTTTAATCTGCCTATGTTTTGCCTTCCCTGGTTCCATCCTCCCCCTTTATTTACATACTAATGATTTTTTTTAAATAAATCCTTTCCATTTTCATTACATACCTTATTTTAGACCCAGTGACATCATCATCAAGTCTCTGTGTTCCTCTATACAATGCAGACAGATCATGACTCATGGGTGGGACTAGCAAGGTACTTTACATAGTATCCTGAAAAAAAATTACGTGACCACACTGACCAATCACAACTGTTCTCATCCATCCAGGCTTCCCTAAGAAAACAGGGCAGTTTTCAAATCCCAGGATCGGTGACCTGTAGTTTGTGGCCAGTGAAACTGTATAACCCAAGGAGGTAAATGCGGGAGTGGGTGGGTGGGCATACGGGGGTGAGGTGTTAGTGTTAACCTTTTACTTTGTTTCTAAAAGGTGAACTAACCCTTAAGTTTGGCTCTACCCTTTTCTACCTCCTAATTGGCTAATGAGGCCACCCAATAGGGAGACTCAAACAGCAGTCTCCAGGTGGAGATCTGCATATAATGTCAGCTACATGCTAAACTACTGATCATTTTAAAGGGTTAGATAACCTTTTCAGAGAAAGAGAAAAGGTGAAATACCACCGTACACTCTCCCCACCCCCCCTGTCCTGTAGTTACCTTCATTGTTGATGAGATGTCATGCAGCCAGTGCAGAGGTTCAGGGATTTGAAATCATCATTCTTCTCAATCTTCTTTCTGCAGAGCTTCCAGGACATACCAGAGAGATTCAGTTCCACCCCGAAAGCGCTGCACAAAGAAGAGAAAGAAAATCAGGAATTTCAAATCCATGGACCCCTGCACCAGCTGTGTGAACACTGACAGCTCATCACTCATGAAGGTAAGTACAGCGGGGACTAGGGGGGGAGTGTGGGGAGGGTATACGGAGATAGCTCACCTTTTAATTTTTTCTGAAAAGTTAGACACTAAATATAAGTATCTGCATTTTTTCCTATAATGGCAACTTGAACTAATCAGATATGTGGTAGGTTTACATTATTATAAAGGACCTACCTACAGTGGCTTAGTCCAGCTGGTCAGTCTATTTAGGATTTTTTGGTGTATCCTCCTTTTTGCCTTATGTCACTTACTGCTGTTTGCTATTTTATTAGCCCCAGTATCTACTGCCTGCCTGTTGTTCTTGCTGCCTGGCTTCCTGCTGTTGATCCTCCTGTTCACCCTAGGTCCTACACTTGTTGCTCATTTTCCATTTCATCCTGGTTCTTTTGTACTTCCTGCACTTTAACTCATGCACACATGCTCATTTTTCTTCATAGTTGTTCAGTGGGCAGGAGAGCTTGTGGCCAAATGTTCAAATCCTGATTGGTTTATCCTCTTTGCAAAGGGCAAATGCAGTGAGTCTTGAAAGGAGTGAAGGATAGAGAGGGAGGGTTAGGGAGGACTTGAAAGGTGCTCACTGGGGATAGAAGCAAACCAACTCCACCTCCTTTCCGACCACTTGGTCTGGGTGAGTGACTCCATAGAAGGCCTCCATAGGAAAGTTCTGTGGGAGAAGCAGAATCTGATGCTTGAAGCCAGGTTTCTGTAATTGCTAGTAGGTTAAGGGAGTGGGAGACAAAGAGGTCATGGACAGAGATGAGCTTATTACAGACAGAGTGGGCATTCCAGAGTGCACATGAAAAAGGGAGGGTGGTTTTTAGGACCATGGGGACTGAGATTAAATTGAGTGGATTGCGGCTATTCCCGGAGGAAGGAGGTGCCTTGTGTGGGGGTGAGATACTGGAGGACCAGGGTTTGGGGAGATATCCCCACAGGTTAGGAGAAGAAGGAGGGTGAGGAAAGTAAGATGGGAGAGGAATGTATATGAGTGCACATGCCTTCCTGTCCTGGTGCAGGTGAGTAAAGTATTAGCAGGAGGTGATGAGAGCAGTAGTAGGGAGATGGTAGAAGTGAGGGTGATATGTATAAGCTTTGGGGTGGAGCAGAGGGTAAAGCAATGAGATTTTGAGAACAGAGGATAGTAATATGAAAAGGAGGAGTAGAAGGGGCATGTTAAAAGGTACATGGAGTGGGAATCAAACTTGTAGGAGATGTTTCCCAGTCCAGCTTTAAGTGTAGAGGGCACATGGATTTGTGGCTTGGTGCCCCGTCCCTGTAAAGCAATATGAATAGAATATACTCCCCCATCAGTAGAGAACTTTTCCTTTTGCATAACTTTAACGCATAAAGCAAAAATTCTCGGTAAATACTGCATAAACCAGGAGTTAAAGTCAATTCACAAAAGTAAATAAATAAATGTGGTGAATAAATAAATAGTGGTCCTGGCATAGTTAAGGAGCCAGCAGCCGCTGACATCTTTAATAACCAGAAAACAACATGGTTGTTAAGGAGCAGGCAGCTGCTCAAAAACCATAACACTTACTGGTTGTTAAGGACCTCGGCGGTCACCCGCTTCTTAACAGTGCAGTATTTACTACTGTAAATAAATACGGTGGCTACCGCTAGTGTTCAGTTACCAAATGTTTTCATTACTAAAATACCTAAAACACTCATGCTGTATTTTAGTAGTGTTTCTTAGTGAATTTAAAAAAAAATTTTGAAAAACGCTGTGCGGTATCTTAATGCATACTGGGATGTAGTAAGATACCGCTTTGTGAATGGGGAAATATATTCATCCTTCTTTCTGGAACAAATGGCACAATGTATAATAACTACTGATGTCTCTTTTCTGCCTGGGACTGTTTATGTAAGGTGACCTTAGCCTTTAACTACACCTAACTGGGAGAAGTTCAGGATGGAGCACTACTAGAGTGGGGAATCTGTGATGAACATGTACAGTACTTGCTGTAGATTGGCCCAATTCACTGCTAATCTAGGTTCAGGTTATTTGATTTACTTTATTTTTCTTGGATATACCACTGAGATAACTTTAAAGGATTAGTTCATATTTTCAGAATATATGAAAAATTTAACAAACACCTTACACCTTCCCAAACCCCCTGATATCTACTCTGCTTACCTCCATGGGTGATGAACTGTCAGTGCCCACTTAGCTGTTGAAGTGGTCCAGAAATTTGAAATCCCTGCTCTTCTCCCCCCACCCCCTTTCTGCAGGCCTTCTTGGACCTATCAGAAATGGTCTGATTCATCCCAGAAGCCCTTCAAAAAGAAAGAGGAGAAAAATGGGGATTTAAAATATCTGGACTGCTACACCAGCTGTGTGAAAACTGACAGCTTCAACCCCAAGACGACAAGTACCATGGGGGGGATGTTAGTTCACCATTTAATTTTTTTCTCAAAAGGTAAACTTTAAGGTAGTATTGCACCCTCAGTGTTTTTTAGCCTAGCACATTGAGCATAAAATAAACCCTTTCCAGTAATCTGTTAAAATTCTTACTCTGGCACTTCCAGTCTTCCCAGGTAAGAATTAAGAGTGGACAGCACAGTCTTGAGCCAGTCTGTTATCTAGGAGAAGGTGCCTTGCCATCCTAGGCTATGGGGCTGTGTGCTTCTACTGGTGCACACAATATAGGAAGGCACAATTCTAGTCCCTGGAAGGAAAGGTGGCTCCATATAATGCTGCAAGACACAGGAGCCACCCTGATACAGGAAACATGGGACAGCAGTCATGGCACCCAGCTTAAATTGAAGCACAGGCAAGGATTAAAAGATAATTAAGCTGTATACTCAGTAAGTGATTACATCAGCACTGAAAGTACTTAAATAACTGAGATATTAACCACTTGAAGACCGGGCCTTTTCTGACACTTTTTGTTTACAAGTAAAAATCAGTACTTTTTGCTAGAAAATTGCTTAGAACCTGCAAACATTACATTTTTTTTATCAGAGGCCCCAGAAAATGAAATGGTGGTTGCTGCAATTTTTTATGTCTCACTGCATTTGTGCAGTGTTTTTTCAAACGCAGTTTTTTTTTAATACAGTTTAATTAATTTTAATGTAAAAACACACAATATACAACCCAATTTCTTGGTAAAATATAAAATGTTAAGCCAAGTAAATAGATACCTGTTACTCTTTAAATTGCGCACACTTGTGGAATCGCAACAAACTCCAATACCTAAGAATCTTCAAGGGTAAAGCTTTTTACAGGTTACCAGTTTAGAGTTACATAACAGGTCCTCTTTATGGAGACATCTGGGGTCTATAAGACCCTAAATCTCGCATCTACCCTTGAAAGCATGAGATTTAAAGAAAAACATTAATCTCATGCTTTCCAGAAAAAAAAAGTCTCTATTTACATTTTCCCTAACTGGAAGTGACGAAATGCTTGTCATTTCTGGTCTCCTAGACCAGCCTTTTTCAACCAGGGTGCCTTCAGTTTTCTTTAGGGGAGCCATGGCAAAATGCCTTTTAGCTACACAAGGCCATAGGTTTTCATTGTGCACCATTACAGCCTTCTAGCCACTGGTGTCCTAACAGCTAATGTCATCAATGACGTCATTGGTTGATAAGGACAATGCCGTCTGCCTGCACAGCATCATAGTTTGCCCCTCCCCTGCCCCTTTCTGTTAGCACAGGAAAAAAGTGAAAAAATTGGAATACTAGTAAGTACCAGTGTGCAAAGGTGTGACTGCTTTGAAGAATAAATCACCTCTAATGTTGAGTGTTCTACGTGGGTGAATGTTGCTGCAAAATGTAAAACTATTAGACTAGTTTTACAGTGGGGTGCCTCGAGGTTGTGAATAATTTTAAAGGGTGCCTTGGATGAAAAAAGGTTGGAAGACACTGTCCTAGATCATAGAGAGAATCGGGGATGTTCCAGGTCCCCAATCACCTCTATTGCAAGCAACTGCTGGATCAGATCCAGGGCTTCCCGATGTGGGGCGATTTGATTAATATAACCTATAAACATTTTATGTTTGTTAAGGTCTACTCTTAATAACTAAATAGAATAAAAATGAATAACATACATTATATGCATGGAGTTTGCATGTTCTCCCTGTGCTTGCTTGGGCGTCCTCTGGGTACTTCGGTTTCCTTCCACACTCCAAAGACATGTTGGTAGGTTAACAGACTTCTGTCTAAATTGGCCCTAGTATGTGTTTGTGAGAAAGGGGCTGGGGCTAATGTGAATGTACAGCATGTAAAAAGCCGCGTAAATTGACAACAATGTAAGTACCTGTAATAAATAAATAGTTAATTATTTAATGTATTAATTAAACATAAAGCACACATTTTTACATATTTAATATGTTTCAGAATGTATAGAAAAAAGATGTTTTTAATAATTTTTCTAGGTAATGGGAACTATGTTCAAAATTGAAAACAGGCCACAATTTACAGTGTTACGTCCCCCTTTTTATCTGTTATCTCCTTCTGCAGGTTAGATAAATATCTAGTGTCCTGAGTGGAAAAATAAAACTGCCTTCCCCCTTATAGTGTGTAATTGCACTGGACACTCAGCATCTGCCCCTTTCAGATTAGGCATCTGTTTGTATATATTTCTGGTTTGATGTTCCTATAACTTGCGGAGATTTTTTTATCTTTACAGCCGTGTTTTGTCTGATGGAACCTCTGGGAATATTACCAAATATATGGCAAATCCCACCTCAGCCGTAACTCCCCTAATCTATTCTTCCTTCTGTTTTTAAATATGTGCATCTTTCTCCTATTCAGGCAATGAGAAAAAATACTGCTCTCTAGGCCTGTTCTCAATAGCTGGGGATATACAATACATGGGCAGCCCATCAATAACTGCTCCTGACAGGGCTATAGTGGGAGCGGAGTCACTGCCTTAGGACTGGCTTTTCAGACGGAGACAGGCTGCATACAGGAATCACAGAGAAGGCCAGCCAAGGTTGGGGAGAAGAAGAAACGTGTCAGTGGGGACAAATATATATTAAGGAAATCAGCAAGTAAAGAGAAACATTTACCTTGATTATTTACTATATTAAAAAAAGTTTTGTCTTCATTATTAAAATATGGTAATTTATTTTTTATTTGTTGTATTATTCGTATTTTATGCAACGCATAGCATTTTTGTATTGTAAAGAAGTTTATAGAAGTTTATAGTTAATCTTATGGACAGCACAATGCCTAAATGGTTATTCTGTAAAATCCTACAAAGAATATAATATGCATGGAGTTTGCATGTCCTCTGGGTACTCTGATTTCCTCCCATAATCCAAAACCATAGTGGTAATATAATTGGCTTCCATCCAAACTGACACGGTATATGACCATAATAAGGACATCACATGATAAACTTCTTTGATGTGAATAGTTCTGGTACTTTTATTGCATTGCAGGATCTGACAACTTTATATACATTAATTAAGCAAATGAAATATTTGTCATCTGGCACATCGGGAGGTTTTATTGTTTTACCAAATGATTGCATAACCGGTTATCATCACATATAGCAGACAAAATACAAAATTAAACGAACATGGGCTGAATACAAATTTGTAAGCAGATAAAAAGCAATAATAAGTAAATTAAATTGACAGACATTTGTATTCTTTGATTGTATTAAATTAGTTTTCTTGTTGTGGTTATACATGTCAAAAGAACAAATGGAAAGGTATGGAACTTTTTAGGTGCTACCAATCTCAGGAATGGACAACTGCAATATTAAAATTCAATATATTTTTTATTGTCAAATATATTAAAAACACAGAATAAAAATATATGTAAATGTTCCATATAATCCCAAAACCCTGTTTTGCAGGGAGGCAAAACAGCCACATCGCTGCTCAGTGTACAGAGCCCTGTGTTGTTAGTAAACACAGGGTTCTGTGCTGTTGTTCACTAAGCCGATCAGCAGATCCTGGCTATAAACCATTGGCTGGGACCTGCTGACTTACTTATGCTGTACTGAATCACAGCACAGATTGGGTGGGGGGTCGCAAGAGCACACCCTATACCTGGAAATGCTGCATCACAAACATGTACATGATCCAGCACAGTGGGGCCGCCCACCCCTTTTTATATACTGTGAGTGATCCTTAGGCAGTTAAACAGTCATGGCAAACAAATGCATAACAACACATAATGTACCAGAAAGCTAGGAGAATAGGGCATCAGTGGGTGCTATATCCCAATGTGTTTCATAGGTTGTGCTTCATCAGGGATTCCTTAGGTGAAACAATGGCACTACTTAATCATGGAAGAGCAAGTGGGGAGGGAAAGGTGAATAGGACACTAACCCAAGTCCGCAACACCCAGCAGGGGCAGGTACACATAAGGGGGGCCAAATTCAATCAGGGCATCAAGGAATTTCCACTGCATAGACTTTGTTTAGAATTGTGCCTGGAGTAATATTCCAAACAAAGAATAACTGGACCAGTTAAGATGCTATCCTTTTTATACAGTGGCCCCTAGAACATCCACCATCACATGTCAACCTGTATGATTATAGTTGACGTTGACATGATCACACAATGCCAAATCAAGCATACAAACTAAAGAAATGCAGCTAAACCGAGCAAATGCATAGCTCTGTGTAAAAACTGTACTACTTTTTTACCATATAGTTTAATTGAAAAAATTAATGGTACAAAACCAATTCAACAAACATTGCGACAGAGCTCAGAGACATATCCATATGCAGTGGGCATCACAATAATCTGAGGTTACAATTTAAACCACCACTTCAGGGATGGATGGTCACGTTAGTACAATAACAATGCGAGTCACAATAACAAAGAGAAAAAAAACAATCAGTTATATGAGATAAGGTGCTATATAAGTACCTGTAATAAATAAATAAATAATAAGACACCAGCATTATTATTATTATTATACAGGATTTATATAGTGCCAACAGTTTGCGCAGCGCTTTACAATATAAGGGAGACAGTACAATTACAATACATTTCAGCACAGAAGGAATAGGAGGGCCCTGCTTGTGGAGCTTAGCATTATAGGAAATAGTGAGCCAATAGGAATTAATAAGTTTCAGTACATGGGATATGAAGAAGGAATTAGAACAAGGTCCTATCAGGGTTGGGGGTAGGTAGAGGGAAGGATGAGGAGATGATTGGGGGGGTCTTGAGAGGGAGAGGGAATCCCCTCAGATTTCCCAGTGGGTCCATATGCAGGCAATCGGAAGGTCAGACCCTAACTAATAGAGGAGAGCCATACCAGGATCACACTTGTTTCACCTCTAACAGGAATATTGTTTCTGCAGGTTACTTGATATTATTTGCATGGCATATCAATTTTTAATCTCTTGCTCAATCTCAATGACAAGTTGCATTGTTCACAGAGCCTAACTTACAGTATGTCATTGAAACAGCAACAGTTCATTCCATCATTAATGTAGAAACCGGCTGCCAACCTAAGGTCCGAAGGCTTAATGCAGCCCTTTGGCACTTGTACATCCCATAGGCCTTTTGTTGTCAGTAGACTGTTTTTCCTTGTTTAGGCTCTTGCTAAAGCCTTTGAAGAAAACATATTCTTTGGGTTCTAGTAGTTACATGGCTTGGTTTACTTTGTTTTTAACCATCTTACAGTACATTTTCCACTGCTGCCCATCCCTTATTCTTGTTTTTTTCCTCTGATCTTTATAATGAATTTTGCTGAGAGAAATGTCACAAATAATCTTTAGAGGGCTGTAGGGAGCAGCAATGTGAGGGCATTGATTTGTAAAAGGATTTACAACAGCTGAGATCTCTAGCAGTAGTATGTAAAGTAAGCCCAGTCTCCTGAAACATGTAGACAGTCTTCAACATCTCCAATAACATGTATGCAGTCACTCATCATCTGTACAATGTCTGTAGTCTCTGATCATCTCTTGTATCCTTCCTGCCTTTTGTCCCTTACCATCTCTTGTAGCATGCCTTGCTGTCGTCCCTGACCATCTCTTGTAGCATGCCTGCCTGTTGTCCCTGACCATCTCTTGTAGCATGCCTGCCTGTTGTCCCTGACCATCTCTTGTAGCATGCCTACATGTTGTCTCTGATCATCTCTTATAGCATGCCTGCCTGTTGTCCCTGACCATTTCTTGTAGCATGCCTGCCTGTTGTCCCTGACCATCTCTTGTAGCATGCCTACATGTTGTCTCTGATCATCTCTTATAGCATGCCTACCTGTTGTCTTTGACCATCTCTTGTTGCATCTCTGAGGCACTCTGTAATATTACATTTATTGAATAATATGTTAGGCCCTTTGGTAATGCCAAGGGCTGTTCCTGCACATCCCTCATCTGGAGTATTTCCCAGCTGCTAGTTTGTCCATCGTTCTATTATTAATGCTTCTCTTTCTTATGGCTGCATAACTAACATTTCACTTTGAAGTGCAGTACCCTTCATTCCCACCCTGTCATTAAGGCCTTTTCTATTGATTATATTTAAGCTGTCCACAGATGGATCAAAATGTGGCTGGAACATCAGGAACCATCCAAATTTCGAACCAGTAGAGGGCATCCCTGTACGAAAGAAGTTGATAATTAGATCGACTGTAGTCAAATGGGAATGTTGTAAAATGTTTGTCGATCAGCTCTTGCAGCTAGACAGTCTTGCTGTCAGAATACAATGTCTTAGCTGGGGAAATTCCTTCTTCCACCTTGTTTGTGTGTATGGAGGAAGCCGTTCCTTTTTTTTTCGTCAGCCCATTGGTTGAACAATAAAAAAACAACCCATCTTTGGCCAGCTTTCGGCTTGCTTTCCAAGCACAGACATCTGAAATACCTTCAGCAGTATTCAGGCATCCTATTTACAGATGTCACCCCTTAAAGTGGGTTCTCTACTGCTATCAACTGACCGAGACTAAAGCTCTTGGTTCTTCCTCTATTTAACAAATTCTTCAAACTCCCTTGGTCAACCGTCTTTTTCCTCATGCAGCTGTCTCACATCTGGCCATGACCTTCTGACACTGTAGGGTTTATTTACTAAAGCTGGTTCACTCAGAATCTCCTGCACTTCTGAATGGTAACCAATCAGCTTCCAGATTTTATTGCTAAAGCTTAATTGAACAAGCTGAGGTTAGAAGATGATTGGCTACCATGCACAGATACATAAGGCTCTGAGTGAACCAGCTTTAGTAAATCTTCCCCTGTATAACAGGAGCACCCAATTTCGACCTGTGTTTCTTCAGCTTCCTCCATTATAAATCACTAATCACTACTGTAACTTTGCTAGCCGCTGACCAGATTGACCAATATTGGACCAGGCTGAATACTGAATTGGCTTCTGATACACTGGGCTTCCGGTGCTGCCACTCTGTTAACAAAATTCAATAGACATTGCTGCATTATTGGTATTAAAATTAACATATCATTAAATTAACAGTCAAATATGTAAGCACAGTATAAATTAATTGGGAAATAAATAATGTCAGGATTGGTTAAGCCACTTACAGAGTCACTTGTATATATAGTAAATCATATACCTTCTCCCCAATTCTCTTCATATCATTGAACATTGTACCAGCAG
Source organism: Staurois parvus (assembly GCF_062004578.1). Classification (NCBI taxonomy): domain Eukaryota; kingdom Metazoa; phylum Chordata; class Amphibia; order Anura; family Ranidae; genus Staurois; species Staurois parvus. The sequence goes on from NW_028317947.1 coordinate 3,639,415, forward strand.
AGAAAAGAATGCTTCAAATAATGGAATTGGCCTGCAGGTGAATACATTAAGGTCAGCAGGCCATACATTGATCTTTGTATTTACAATGACTTGTGATAATCAATGGATTTAACCCAGATTTAAACCTCCTTCTGTCTCTCTCTTTCTCTCTCTCTCTCTCTCTCTCTCTCTCTCTCTCTCTCTCTCTCTCTCTCTCTCTATATATATATATATATATATATATATGGATGTGTGTGTATACAAACAGGTGGTTTTACACAAAATTATATCTGTCTGTACATCATATAACTGATGCAGATACATTGTACAGAATAATAATACATGGTTTCTTATTAATTGATTTGTGGTCACATCTCGCCAGCGTGAGGAAGAGCAGAAAATTAATGCAATAAAGAGGGTCATACTAAATTAATATATATTAATGTATATATGCCTCATTACCTTTTCAATGTCATGTACAATGTGTGACACTATGCTTAGGACAGAAATTAAAATTTGAATTAATTATGTACTGTAGCTGTCAGTAGTGTATAGAAAAACAACCTAAAGCAGAACTCCAGTTACCAAAATAAAACCACCACCTAGAAGAACCCCTAAATCCATCAGTTGCAAGGTTATATTCTGTTTTAGCCTGTATGTAATAAAAAAAATGTGAATAAAAATTGGCATCCTATGATGCTGCTTGGATTCAAACATTTCCACCTTTTTGAGTGGTCCACATCAAGACCATGTATGTTAATGTCACCTTGGGAACAAATTTTCCTGGCAATTTCTGTACAATATCTAATGCTGCTACTCAGCATTACCCTTTTTGCATGTCACTGCATCGGTCTGCCCAAGCTTTGGATACATGTGCCCTGTACCATGAAAGAGATGTACAACTTAGCTAGGCCTCCTTTATTTTGAAAATGTCCAACTCTCAACACTTGTTAACAACAGCCTGATAGATTTTTCAGTGATGGTATTACTCACCTACTAAATCCTTCGGTCTAGTCTGTAAACTTTATAACATGGCCATTGATTATGTTCTCAGGGATTATAGACCTATGGAAATAGGCTGTGACCATCCTGTCTACTATAAAGAACTAACAACTTTCCAGAGGAGTTTACAACCTGAGTCATACCAATATAGTCCAGCAAGTTAGGACTCAACACACAAGGTGCACAAAGAGAAAAATTTACACATTTTCACAGAAAAGAATTGTATCATCTAAGTGTTTTGTAAAAGAAAAAAAATGCTCTTAGTTTAAATGGAGCAATTTTTCAGTTTAAATCACTTTAGTGATCTAAAGTTGCAAAACCTAGAGACTTCCCCAAATGTTTTGTTCCATTCCTGTAATGAATATTCGCTGTTATTTAAAACCCTTTTAGACTTGTGTGCATACATTTACACATTTTGTGCGTGTTTTATACACACATTTTCTATCTTCTTGATGATTCATTAGGAAAAAGCATTCAAATTAGAGATTTTTCCATGGTGAAGGTGCTTTACAAGCAATCATTGCAAGAGGTGTGCTTTACACGCATAAATGCGCAAAAATACTGCATGCCTTATATTAGAAAACATATATGTGATCTAGCTTTAATGGAATTAACAGAATTTTACAGTAGGAAGGAGTAAACAGGCTCTTAAAGGGCAACTAAACCCAAAAACAAAAATGTTATGTATTTCAGTTTACCAGTCCTTATGCCTGGTACACACACAGTAAGGTTTTTTATGTTCAACCAAGCTGGCTGGACAAAATAAATGAGGAGCTCGCAAGGAGGTCTCTATTAACTATGCAATTTTAGTACAGAGATCTCCTCGCTATGCTATTGTGTTCTGTCGGGGGGACCCCCCCCCAAGAACACAACGGTCAACACATGCAGTCATTGGCTGAGAGCACTGATCAGATGCCGATCAGCTGCTGGTTTTGCACCATGTTAACCTCTTCCATACAGGGCACTTTTACCACCTTCCTGCCCAGGCCATTTTTCAGGTTTCAGCGCTCTCACACTTTGAATGACAATTGCGCGGTCATACAACATTGTACCCAAACTAAAATTTTATCATTTTCTTCACATAACTAGAGCTTTCTTTTGGTGGTATTTAATCAACACTGGGGTTTTTATTTTTTGCTAAATTAACAAAAAAAGACTGAAAATTTTGAAAAAAAAACCACGTTTTTCTTTGTTTCTGTTATAAAAGTTTGCAAATAAATAATTGTTCTTCATAAATTTAGGCCAAGATGTATTCTGCTACATGTCTTTGGTGAAAATAACCCAAATTAGGATGTATTTTTTCGTTTGTAGGAAAGTTATAGCGTTCACAAACTATGGTAAATATCTGAATTTTGATCAATCCTGAAGTACTGACAGCCAATCTAATTTCTTGAGGTCCAAGAATATCAGAACAGTACAGATATCCTCCAAATGACCCCTTTTTGCAAAGTAGACAGTCCAACGTACTTCATAAGAGGCATGGCGAGTTTTTTGAAGTTGCATTTTTTTGTCATAATTTTTCGGAAAATGCAAAAATTAAAAAAATTATTTTCACTATTTTTTTTTACATACTGTCACCAGTGCAGTACAGTGTCATCATATAACTGGCATGGTGGTGATCAGGGACACTGACTGGTGACAGTATGAAAAAAAATATATAATATTTCTTTAAATTTTTTTAAAAAATGTTTTATTATTTTAAATTTTTTATTAAATTTTTTTTCTTTTTTTAAGATTTTTTTTTCATATTTCACTATGACCAAAGTAGTACAATGTTACCATATAACATTGTACTTCTTTGGGGAAGTGATCAGTATTTTTTTTTTTTTACACAATTTGCTTAAAGCAAAGAATTACTTTGCTATAAGCAAGCATTTACCTGAATGACATCGATTCATTCAGGTTTTTTTTTTTTTTTTGTGCTTAGCTGTGATTTGGCCACGGCTAATCACATGACACAGCTGGGCCGTGATTGGCCCAGCTTGTGCATGTGATCGCTGTGACCATTCACAGCTAGGCACACTGAATGAATGAAGCCATCCATTGTATACAACTGTCATGTGACCTGCTGTGATTAGTCAAAGCAGGTCACATGGTATCGGCAACGGGGCCGGTGCTCAGATCTGTCATCGGCCGTGTCCAAGGTACATGGCCGGTGACAGTTCACGCCGCTGCGCGGCTCTGCAGGCGCGCAAACGGCACATGCCGCAAGTCCTGCCATATGGCGTCCACCCAGAATGCTGAGTGTTTTTTCTGGCCGCCAATCGTCCATTGGCCCGGGCGGCAAAAGGTTAATTTGACAGAACCAGTTGTAAGATCCACTTTGGTTAGACAAGGACCTGTACACACGGTCCGAATGTTGGCCGGTTTCTTCTGCACCAGCTGAACTTGGCTGATATTCTGCCCATGTGTAAAGGGCTATAGATGCGGTGACTTCAGTAGTTTTCTTTTCTCAGTCCAAAAACATTTTCAGCAAATATAGAACATACACATTGATCTTGGCAGAAATGCATTGTCTTTGTCACTTCCTTTGAGCTGAACAAATCCCATTAGCTTCCATGTAGAAGATGAATAAAGGCATACATATTTCAATTTCAGCCTACGTGGCAACCATGGCTTCCTCCTAAGATACAGTGGAGGGACAGGAAGTGTGTTATTTTGAGGATTACCAGGTTAAAAAAAGTAAACAAATCTGAAGAAAAAGAAAACGAATGCAGCAATCACATCAGTGAAACAGTGAAGTATCTACCTTCAGCATGAAATCATTTTTGGATTCATTTTCCTTCATGTTTAATGGAGCCATGCCAGTGAAATACAATCAGGTTTATGGCGGTCAGGTCAGGTGAGGTTTATGGCTTTTTGATGAATGTGTGCTTCACCAAAGGAAATGGTGCTCATGTGTTCTGCATCACCCCAAAACTGGAAGAGCTTGAAGAGCATGGGCTACTTGTTTTTGGGTATGGTTTCCTATCTGTTTCTTTTCCCTTTCCACCATCAATTGGCCCAGAAATGATCGCCCAACTTCTGGTTGGCATGAACCATTGGACATATTCCAAGCAGGGCCAGGACAAGGGGTGGGCAGGAGGGTCGGCTGTCTTGGGCACAGCAGCTTACTGTGTGAATGGGGGGGGAGGAGCTCAAGGAAGACATCAAAGCGTCAAGATAGAAAACTTAAAGCAATATCCCTTGAAAACAGAAAATGTACAACAAAACAAATGAGGAACAAATGGGCAGAAACTGGATGTCTGTGACCAAACTGTAAGACATCGCCTAAAGGAAATGGGATTTACATACAGAAAAGCAGAAAAAAACAAGGTTACAGTGGGCTAAAGAAAAGGACTGTGGATGACTGGATGAAAGTGATATTCAGTGATGAAGCACAAACCTGCATCAGGCAGGGTGATTATGCTGGAACTTTTGTTTGGTGCCGTTCCAATGAAATTAATAAAGATGGCTGACTGAAGAAAACATGCAAATTTCCACAATCATTGATGATATGGAGTTGCATGTCAGGTAAAGAAACGGGGGAGATGACAGTCATTAAATCTTCAATAAATGCAAAAGTTTGTATTTAGATTTTGGACACTTTTCTTATTCCATCAATTGAAAGGGTGTTTGGTGATGATGCAATACTTTTTCAAGATGATAATGCATCTTGCCATAGGGCCAAAGCCGTGCAAATAGTCTGGACCTCAATCCAATTGAAAATCTATGGTGGAAATGAAAGAAAATGGTCCATGACAAAGCTTCAGCCTGCAAAGCTGATCTGGCAACTGCAATAAGAGAAAGTTGGAGCCTGATTGATGAAGAATACTGTGTGTCGATAGTTAAATCTATGCCTCAGAGAAATCAAGTTGTTATAAAATCCAGAGGTGGTGCAACAAAGTATTAGTGGTGCACGGTAGTGTTTTTTTCATCATTCCATAATATTTTCCTCAGAATTGAGTGATTCCATATTTTTTTCCTCTGCTTGATCTGCAAAAACAGTTGCAGCTGACTACAGTTTTCTTTCTTTTTTTCTTTTTTTAAGTGTTTCTTAAAGCCAGAAGGTTGGAATGTTACATGAAAATAGTTTTGAGGCATGTCTGTGATTAGTTTTTTTCCTACACAATTCAACAATTGAATGAACATTTTCCAAGAGTGGTGATTCCATACTTTTTGCCAGGGGTTGTATGTAGTATGACCCATCCTTAAGAGAGTGTAACCAGTGTTAAATTTCTCTCATTTGTAAACTATATTGCTGACTATGGACATCAACATCTTTAGAAATATTTTTATATTTTAAATGTCCATACAGTATAGTACCGTAGCCAAAATTGTTTGAAAAACACAGCTGTAACATAAAATATAATACTTTTACACCATGTTTGCTTCATAGCTACAGATAAACACTTCTACAGATTAATTTATTAGTTCCTCTTACGAGTCCCATATTGTATGTGAACATAAAAATAGGTTAAACTCTGAAAATTTAATGAGAAAATAAATGTTTTCAGCATTAAGGATTATCTTTTAATACAGGTTTACGTCTTTTGTTATTATTTGTAACATATACTGCAAGATGTCCATTTATCGGATCATTAGCATTGAACTATTACATTCAATTTACAATGAATAATATTTTTCTGCAGCTAAAGGAGTTTGTTAGCACATTTGAATTATAGCATTATACAATGTACCAGCTATAAAAAGTCATGCCTTTGCATGGTAACTGCAATTGTATGTGCATGTGTTAGTTCATGCTGTTCTGTATTTATTTATTTCAGGTACTTATATAGCACCATCAATTTTACACAGCATTTTACATATTTTGTACATTCACAGCAGTCCCTAACCCTCAAGGGCAGTACAATCTAAGGTCCCTAACTCACATTCATACATACACATACTAGGGCCAATTTAGACAGGAGCCAATTAACCTACCAGCATGTCTTTGGAGTGTGGGAGGAAACAGGAGTACCCAGAGGGAACCCACGCTTGCACAGAGAGAACACGCAAACTCCAGGCAGGTGGTGCCGTGGCTGGGATTCGAACCAAAGACCATTTAGCCGGGTTTCAGGGATTCTATTCTCTCTTGGATTCAGGCCTTGTATTCCTTTCCCTCGGCCTCCGTTAAATACGCTGGGTATTTCTCAGATCCCTTTCCTGTTGGGCGAGGGACGAGGCAGGGTTGCCCGCTGTCCCCGGCGCTCTTTGTCCTGGCGCTTGAGCCACTGGCTTTAGCGCTCCGGACCGATTGCAATATATCGGGGGTTCCATACGCGGGACAGGAGTTTAAGCTGAGCCTCTTTGCGGACGATGCCCTATTGACCCTTACTAATCCTCTGACAACGCTTCCTAACTTGCAACGAGTTCTTGAGCGCTTCTCCTTGATTTCGGGTCTACGTATCAACTTGGATAAAACCGTCGCTCTCAATATTACTTTGGCTTCAGATTTGGTTTCGCGCCTACAATCCCACTTCCCTTACCGGTGGGCTTCCTCTTTTCTGGAATACTTGGGCATTCGCTTGACTCCCTTTTTGCTGCAAATTATTATCCTTTGCTTAGCTCTTTATCTTCTCTTATGCATTCCTGGCAATTTCCGCACCTGTCTTGGATAGGACGGGTTCATTCAGTGAAAATGACCATCTTGCCGAAATTGTTATATTATTTTCGCACCCTCCCGGTGCGGGTTCCCCCTCACTTTCTTCGGTTGCTTCAGGCGAAGTTTATGCGTTTTATCTGGGCCGATAAACACCCCAGAGTCTCTAGAAATACGCTCTTTGCTCATAGACTCCAGGGTGGCCTTGGGGTACCCAATGTAGCTAAGTATTATCAGGCGAGCCAGATTGCCCCGCTGTCTATGTTGCACGCTTCCTCCGATGTTCCTCTCTGGGTCCTGCTGGAACTACCTAATTGTGCCCCTATCGCACTGTCGACACTCCTATGGCTTCCCCCTGCCCTGCGCCCTATGGCGCTGAGTCCGATGTTGCTCCATGGCCTACAAGTCTGGGACTCGGTACGTTACTCCAGTGGCCTGATGTCACCCTTTTTGCCCTTGCTTCCAATCGTTAACAACCCTCTTTTCCCACCGGGTCTAGATTGCCCGAGGGCATTTTCTTGGTGGGTGGCTCATGGTTTCTCACAGGTGCAACACTTTTTGACTTTTCGGTCCTTTCCCACCTGGAATGTCCTTCGGGAGTCTCGGGATGTTCCCCCAGCGGAATTTTTTCGGTACCTTCAATTGCAGCACTGGATACTTTCGCTGAGGGCCACTTCTGCTTTCCCATATCAGAAATCTGCCTTTGAACGGCTTTGCCAGCAGCACCCGGGCGCCCCGGGCCTTATCTCCCTTCTTTACGCAGCTTTGAACAGACGCTCGTCTCACACTTCTCTTTCATATGTTGTTCAGTGGGAACGCGACCTGGGAGTGGCTGTGGATCCGGAGGACTGGAGTAGGGCCTGGTCACTCATAGCTAAATGTTCATTTAATACAACCACGCTGGAAGCAGCCTACAAGGTATTGTTCCGTTGGTACTGGGTTCCGGCTCATCTGGCCCAGGCTAACCCTGCCTGTAGTGATCGATGTTTTCGGGGTTGTGGCCATCGTGGCGATGTACTGCATATCTGGTGGTCATGCCCGAGGTTGGTTCGTTTTTGGTCTCGTGTGTTTGGCCTCCTTTTCACTTTGTTCCATCTCTCCATACGCCGGGATGCTCGGTATGCTTTGCTTCATTGCCCCATACCGGGCCTCTTGGCTCGTCAGCAGCAGTTGGCTTCCTATTTGTTTTTATCGGCTACTAGGACAATTGCTCAGGCCTGGAAGAGTCCGTTTGTACTTTTCCAGGGGGTGCGGGATCGTATGACTACTATGATGCTCAACGAACTGATGTCGAGTATATGCAACGACTCTCAACATAAATTTTTGAAAGTATGGGAGCCGTGGTTGCAATATGCCTTTCCCACGCTCACCCCGGCCAGTGTGGGGAGGTAATGGAGTTTGGTATTGGCGCTCGTGGACCCCTGCTCTTTGGTTTTTTGTTTTTTTTTTTCCTTTCTTCTCTGCTCTTCTTCTCTCCTTTTCTGTTTGTTTTGATGTGACAGTGGACAACTGTCTTTAGTTGCGATAGTCAGAGTCTTATTGATGTTATTGTAACCTATGTGCCATTGATAGCCCCTGCGTGGGCATACGTTTTGCCTTATTGGAATTAGAGCGTTGTCTGCTCTATTATGCCTATTTTATTGGTGCAATTGATAGCCCTTGCGTGGGTGTGTTTTGTTGCCTCTGTTTTATACTGTTTAAAATTAATAAAAACCATTGAAATACAAAGACCATTTAGCCACTGTGCTGCCGTAGATGTCATGTAAGAGCTGTGTTGTGTGGGAAAAGGGGAGACAGAAATAGATTTGTAGCAGTTTTAATCTTACAGTTAGAGAAAATGGGTCAAAAAGTATCAAAGGATGCAAAACCCTGTAAATGTTAACATTTTTCCCAGGAGAACCAAGGACATATTACATACATCATAGCTGTACCAACTATTACTAGGTCAATGATGTATGTAACCCATACAATTAAATCATAAAATGAACTTAAATATGCAAAATAATCCATTATTTTTAATTTTGTGGCTGTCCTGCTAACTGAAAAAAATTATTTGGTGGCTACAAAACATGAGTGATAGAAAAGCACTACGAAAACCAGTAGATGGAAAATCTGGCACTTGAGAGGAAAGACCATAACAATTGCTCCAGTATGTGGAGATTTGTAGGAGGGAAAAATGAGTGACTAAAAGGGGGAGGACGAATCAGAAAAATTCCCAAAGAGACAGAAATGTGTGTAAACTAATTATTTTGCCACTGGAGCTCGGATGGTGGAAGAATCACTAAAGGACCACCAGCATGTCCATGTGGTGCGCACCTTATCTGGGCCATCTTCCACAACCAGGGTTTCCATTGCCGTGGGCCCATTCCACGAGGTGGGGTGGAGAAGTGGATCTCCAATGTCGAGAAATAGCCACCCGGACTGCCAGTAAACAATGCTTTAGGATACCCTTTTTAATTTTAAAAATGGACCCAGAGATCATCAACAATAGCTGGGGTGAATTGGACGTCAGAAATGCACATGAAGGTGTAGGAAAACAGTGCCAAAACGGTGTCAGAACATGGAAAGCAGGCGACAGCCCTGCCAAATATGAAGGAAGGAGCCCTCAGATTCCTGGCATCTCCAGTAGATATTAGAGGTGCCAGGGTACATATGGTTAAGATCTACAGGGGTCTGAAACCATGGGGACACAATCTTATAACTTTTTTTCCTGAAAACAAGAAGACATGGGCAGTTTATGAGTGAAAATTTAACATTTCCTCCAATCCAAAGGGGCCAAGATATTTTTTCCACTTTGGCTAAAACAGGAGGTCCCTTTTGGAAGTCCCCCTCTCGAAATTCTATATAGCTGGGAAACAGGTGGAGAATCACAGGAGAGAAAATCTTTAATTGGGGTAAGATCAGGCACTGTTTAGGTTTCAGTCTTACATTTATGAAGAATGTATATATAAGTATATATATATATATATATATACTGTATATATGTAGCCTCGCATATATCTAGCCTTCTAATCCACATCCACTTGACCCTTTTTGTGTAATCTTATGTCTGTCTTAGTTTCAATAAAAGCTTATCCATTTTAAGACAATATGTAGTGTTTGGAGGATTTGGTGATGACCTTTGGCAGAAAGTCAACCTCCTGATATATTGCAAAGATGTGCTGTTGAGTCTTCAGCTTTTAAAGTTGTGATAGACAGAAGCTATAACCACTGAGCAATCAGTCTTCTCAGCCATGCTGTCACTTTTTGGAGGAGACAGTTATACATTCATATAAATAAGATAAAATGTTCACTATATTGTTTCGATACATTTAACCCTATGCTATAAGTTCAGCCAGTATACGGTAACTGATAAATGGATTGTGGTGTAAAGTGCCCAAAATGGATCAAAAAAGCATTTTATATACTCATTGATAAGCACAACAAAAACAGAATGCATTTATGTATCATCATTCCTTTTACAAATTCAAACATGTGAGTTTATACATCATCAAAGATAGTGGATGGAACCATCCCAATCTTTCCACTAGTGCCCAACTATAAAATAATGTTTTTGGCATTGTGATTGTTGTGATGGCAGGTAAATTCATTACTATCCTGGTATTAATTTTTATAAATGTATGTATGTTCTCATACCCATGTGTAATGTACAGTGAGGCATCTTAGGGAAGCCTATGCTTTTACCTGGCTTGATTAAAGTGTATCTAAAGGCAAAACCTTTTTTTTTTTTTTCATTTTATAAAGAGTGAAGAGGGATTAGAACCCCCGTAAGCTTTTAGCTTACGTACCAAGGTCGGAGCCATGTTGTCCACAATCCAGAAGAGGCCAAGTCGACCCTGGAGGCTCAACACCTTCTGCCCTCGCAGGATACCTCCGACAGCCCGGTGCAGCCCTCCGGTTCCCATCCTCCTTCATCTCAGCTGGGGCGTAAATGCTCCCTCCCTAGTACCCCTCCTTTTTCCGGATCCTCCCGCTCCAATCTAGGTTGAGTACGGTTGGATGAGTAACACTTTTCACTTTTCAGATGGCTTGATCCACTGCTGTGACTCTCCGCATTTCTGATGGGGCGGAGACCTTGACTGGCCCTTGTTGGGCGAACTTTTCGTATGTTTTTGATGTTGCTTATTTTTAGTTTTACAGTTTGAAATATTCTTCTATGCAATACTGGTCTGTACTGGTGGTGATCCTCGTTCCCCGCTGGCTCCTCGCGGTCCAATTTTAAGCTAAATTTTTGATTTTTTTTTTACATTTTTTGATTTTTTTTTTTTTTCCGCTAATTTTTTTGTTATACTTGGATTTTGGTTATGTGGATCCCCGGCTCCCACCAGCTCCTTGGGGTGTTTTTGGTTTTTTTGGGGGGTGTTATTATACCTCTTTATATATACCGGGGGCCTCCCTGGATCATGGTCCTATGCCTTATATGATCGGTGCCTGCTTCCGATCTAACGGGGCCGTGACCCGGGAATGCCTCATTTCTATTTTGCTGATATGTCTGTGTACCTGTTTACATTTTCTTTATATATTATGGTGCCATATTATACATTATTAAGGTAATGTACTTGACGTTGTCTTTTTGTCTGTTTTGTCGTCGTCGCCTTTTTTTTTCCCTCCTCCTTTCCCTTCCCCTTTTCTCTTTTCTTTTCCTTCCCCTTCCCCCTTCCTTCCCCTCCCTATGAAGGTTCTTTTTGTATTATGTTGTTTATGATGCACCCATGTGCCCGGTGGTAGAGCCACCCCCTATGTGTGTCCTTATGGTTGGGACGCAATTTCCAATGAGTGTGGTTCCGTTACACTACCTTAGAGTGTACATTTTCTTCTTCTGTCTCTTGTTTTTTGTTTTTTTGTTTTTTCTTTTTTCTCACGGATCTGGGGCAGCCCAGGGTAAGGTTGCATTTGAGGATTGGACCGTTATTCCCAGCGTACTTTGGTAGCTGAATTCCCTTGACTCAGTATGGCTTTAAAACCTTTGAAGATTTTTTCTCAAAATATCCATGGTTTTAATTCTCCGACCAAGCGTTCTAAAGTGTTCCATCATCTTAAGTCCCAAGACGTGGACGTAGTCTGCCTGCAGGAGATAAGGTTTTCTCAATCCGCCGCGCTACCTCTCCCACCATTATCCGACCTTTTTCTCTGCCTCGGCCTTTGAGAAGCATAGGAGCGTGGTGATCGATTTTAGACGCAATCTGATGTTTACCTGCAACCTGGAAATAGCTGACCCCACCGGTAGGTATTTGCTCCTCCGGGGTACCCTTTGGGATCAGGAGGTGACCCTGGTGGGTTATTAGATTTCAACACAAATTTTTTTCTCACTTGCTGAAGGTGATTTCGCACCACCAACGTGGTATCCTCTTATTGCTGGGTGATTTGAATGTTGCTCTTAATTCCTCTGTTGATCGCCATTACCCGACGGAAGGGACCCCTAGCCACGACCTTTCTCAGGAATCGAAATTGCTCGCTACGCTGCAAGCTTATGGTTTGGTCGATGTCTGGAGGGAAATGCATCCTACGTCGCGGGAATACACTTTTTATTCGGCCCCACACTTGAGCTTTTGTAGAATAGATCACGTTTTCATTTCCTTCCAACATTTATCTTTAATTCAAAAGATTGTCATCTCGACCTCACACTGGTCTGATCATGACCCATTGGTCTTCTCACTGTGTCTTTCTGGTATGGCTCGGCCCTCTTTTCTGTGGAGACTCAATGAATCCCTGCTCACCACTCAGGCTTCTTGCTCCCAGGTTCTTTCGCACATTCAGTCCTATTTTATGGACAATGTGGGTTCTATATCCTCGGCCGTTTCTCTGTGGGAGGCTCACAAAGCCACCATTAGGGGTCATTTGATTCAAATCGCCTCATCCAGGAAACGGGCCAGAGAGAAGAGGATGTTTGAATTGACCTTCGAGATTGGCCGTGGTGGACGCTACTTGGAAAGCCTGCCCGACTACGGCCAATAGGAAAGCTTGAGATGTGGTGGCTGCTGAACTTGATCTTCTCTCCACTACACAAGCTGAGAACGCCTTACGTTGGGCCGGACATAGGTTTTATACATGCGCCAATAAACCGGGGCCAATATTGGCCAAGAAACTTAATTTGCTTGGTCGCACGCATAAACCTGTTCAACTCTGAATGAGGGGTGGTGGCCTTACCTCGGACCCTGTGAAGATTACTCATAGATTTGCAGATTTTTTGGTCCTCACTTTACCAAAAACCGAACACCTTTGTCGCTGAACATGCTAATAGTTTTTTTGCTGAGCTACACCTATCCTCCTTATCCGATGCAGCCCGAGATGCCCTGAATGCGGATATCTCTGAATCTGAACTCTACCAAGCCATCAAATCTTTGAAGGCCTCTAAGGTTCCAGGCCCAGATGGGTTTTCTGGGCTCTACTATAAAAAATTTGCCACCGTTCTGATTCCTCATTTGACGGCCTTTTTCAATTCTTTGAAGCAGGGTTCCCGACTTTCTTTGGAGTCTCTTCAGGCGCATAGTACTATGATCCCTAAGAAAATCGAAGATGCCTTTGAACCGCAAGTTTTCAGACCGATCTCGCTGCTAAACGTGGACTTGAAGATTATGGAAAAGGTTCTGAGCACCCGAATTAATAAGTATCTACTCTCACTTAGTCATTGAGATCAGGTTGGCTTCGTTCCGGGGTGACAAGCTGCTGATAACATCTGTAAAGTCATCCATCTCATTCATATTTTACATCGCAGCAGGATACCAGAGTTCCTTTTATCCCTAGACATTTATAAAGTGTTTGATTCACTTTCTTGGGAATATTTGACATATACGCTGTCTAGATGGGGGTTTGGTGATGCATTTCTGGCTTGGATCTCGGCTTTATATTTGTCTCCTTCGGCCACTGTTAAATATGCAGGTTTTGTTTCCTCATCCTTCCCTATTTTCAGGGGCACGAGACAGGGATGCCCATTATCACCTGCTCTTTTTGTTCTTGCTCTTGAAGCTTTAGCTGCAGCCATTCGAAATCACCTGGATATTTCTGGTGTCCCCTATGCCGGCATCAATACAAGGCCAACTTTTATGCGGATGATGCCCTTTTGGTTTTAACCAATCCTCTCATCACTCTCCCCAATCCCCAGGTCATATTGGACCGTTTTTTGACTATATCTGGCCTTTGCATCAATTTGTCTAAAACCACGGCATTGAATATTACGCTCCCTGCCTACCTGGTTGAACGCTTGCAGACACAATTTCCCTACCATTGGGCATCCCATTCTGTGGCTTATCTTGGCGTTACACTTACTTCCTCCTACTCTGCCCTATTTTCGGCTAAATATTATCCCTTATTGCGCTCTGTTACTTCCCTGCTTCATTCTTGGCAGTTTCCTTTTTTATCATGGATTGGCCGGATACATGCTATCAAGATGACTATCCTGCCGAAGATCCTGTATTTTTTCCGTACTCTCCCTATTCATGTCCCTGCGTCTTTTCTTTGTGTACTACAGAGCTGGATTCTCAGTTTTATTTGGGCTCATAAACATCCCAGAGTGCCTAGAGCCACTCTGTATACTCAAAGATTACTGAGAGGTTTGGGAGTTCCACATGTTTCTAGATACTATTTGGCGGCTCAGATTTCCCAGTTGTCTATGCTTCATGCCACGACAGATATCCCGTTATGGGTACTCTTACACCGCGTTCCAAATTATTATGCAAATTCTATTTAAGTATCACAAAGATTAAATATTTTGTTTTTCAGTTTAACTCATGGATGGCATTGTGTGTCAGGTCTCTTTCGATCACTGAAAACAATCTCGGACACCTGTGATAATCAGATTGGCCGGTGAGCCCAATTTAAGGAAAAACTACTAAAGGACGGTGTTCCACATTATTAGGCAGAGCACCATTTTCAAGCAATATGGGGAAGAAAAAGGATCTCTCTGCTGCCGAAAAGAGTGAAATAGTTCATTGCTTTGGACGAGGTATGAAAACATTAGATATTTCACGAAAACTTAAGCGTGATCATCTTCGTGTACTACAGAGCCGGATTCTCAGTTTTATTTGGGCTCATAAACATCCCAAAGTGCCTAGAGCCACTCTGTATACTCATAGATTACTGAGAGGTTTGGGAGTTCCACATGTTTCTAGATACTATTTGGCGGCTCAGATTTCCCAGTTGTTTATGCTTCATGCCACGACAGATATCCCGTTATGGGTACTCTTACACCGCATTCCAAATTATTATGCAAATTCTATTTAAGTGTCACAAAGATGAAATATTTTGTTTTTCAGTTTAACTCATGGATGGCGTTGTGTGTCAGGGCTCTTTCGATCACTGAAAACAATCTCGGACACCTGTGATAATTAGATTGGTCGGTGACTCCAATTTAAGGAAAAACTACTAAAGGACGGTGTTCCACATTATTAGGCAGAGCACCATTTTCAAGCAATATAGGGAAGAAAAAGGATCTCTCTGCTGCCGAAAAGAGTGAAATAGTTCATTGCCTTGGACGAGGTATGAAAACATTAGATATTTCACGAAAACGTAAGCGTGATCATCGCACTATTAAGAGATTTGTGGCTGATTCAGAGCACAGACGGGTTTGTGCAGATAAAGGCACATTGTGGAAGATTTCTGCCAGATCCATGCATCGGATCAAGAGAGCAGCTGCTAAAATACCATTACATAGCAGCAAACAGATATTTGAAGCTGCTGGTGCCTCTGGAGTCCCACGGACATCAAGGTGTAGAGTCCTCCAGAGTCTTGCAACTGTGCATAAACCTTCTATTCGGCCACCAATAACCAATGCTCACAAGCAGAAATGGCTGCATTGGGCAGAAAAATACATGAAGACTAATTTTCAAACAGTCCTGTTCACTGATGAGTGCCGTGCAACCCTGGATAGTCAAGATGGATAGAGTAGTGGATGGTTGGTGGACAGCCACCCTGTTCCAGCAAGGCTGCGACGTCAGCAAGGCGGTGGTGGAGTCATGTTTTGGGCCGGAATTATGGGAACAGAGCGGGTCGGCCCCTTTAGAGCCCCCGAAGGTGTAAAGATGACCTCTGCAAAGTATGTGGAGTTTATGACTGACCATTTTCTTCCCTGGTACAGAAGGAAGAACTATGCTTTTCGTAATAAAATCATCTTCATGCATGACAATGCACCATCTCATGCTGCAAAGAATACCTCTGCATCAATGACTGTTATGGGGATAAAAGGAGAAAAAGTCATGGTGTGGCCTCCATCCTCCCCTGACCTCAATCCTATTGAGAACCTTTGGAGCATCCTCAAGCAAAAGATCTATGAGGGTGGGAGGAAGTTTACATCCAAACAGCAGCTCTGGGAGGCTATTCTGACATCTTGCAAACAAATTCAAGCAGAAACTGTCCAAAAACTCTCAAGTTCAATGGATGCAAGACTTGTGAAGCTGCTATCAAATAAGGGGTCCTATGTTAAATGTAACGTGACCTGTTAAAATGTTTAAAAAGTTAAAATGTTGTTAAAAGTTTGATTGAAATAGCTTTTAATTTCAGTAAATATGCTGCAAACACAACAAATGACGATTTTCAGTTATTTACAATCTATAAAGTGTTTTGAAACTTACTGTGCGTAATAATTTGGAACAGTGTATTGTAAGTGTTTTATGTTTAAAAAAAATACTGTTATCATTAGGAGGTTTGTTCAATAAAATTTGAATTGTACTCTTAATAGTTGATAACATGAGAATTATGCTGACTGTTATTTACATCAATTATTTAGGTAAATGAGAAAAATATCATTTGCATAATAATTTGGAACACGGTGTAGAATTACCCAACTGTGCTCTGCTTTCCTTAACTACATTGCTTTGGCTCCCGCCTAAGTTGCACCCTCCGGATTTGAGCCCTATCATGCTTCACAGCTTAAGAACCTGGGATTCTGTAAAATATTCGGGTAATTTGATTTCGTCATTTCTACCTCTTTTGCAGATTACGCATAATCCTTTATTTACGCCAGGCCTAGAACATCCCCCTTCATTCTCTTGGTGGAACTCCCATGGCTTTGTTATTGTACATGATTTTCTGAGCGCTCGTACGCTTCCATCTTGGGAGTCTCTTCGAGAATCAAGGGGGGTCCCGCCACGGGAATATTATCGGTATTTGCAATTGCGCCATTGGGTCCTATTCCTCCGTTGTACCTCTACATACCCTTACCGCAAATCGCCCTTTGAACACACCTGTCAGCATTCCCCAGGGTCCCCTGGTCTCATTTCTGTAATTTATGCCTCCCTTAACAGTAGGTCTTCCTCACCACCCCTGTCTTAGGTCTCTCAATGGGAGCGAGATCTGGGTGTCTCGATTGCGACGGAGGATTGGCGTAGGGCCTGGAGGATGGTGGCGAAATGTTCATTCAATACAGTCACTCTTGAAGCAGCCTACAAAGTTCTACTGCGGTGGTACTGGGTCCCGACTCGGACTGCTCATTTTAATCCGACTGGTGGAGATAGGTGTTTCCGGAACTGTGGTCTATGCGGGGACGTCTTGCACATTTGGTGGTCGTGCCCGCGATTGATAGGCTTCTGGTCTAGGGTTTTTGATTTGCTACAAACGCTATTTCATATTACGGTCCATAGGGATGCAAAGGTGGCCCTCCTGCATTGCCCAATTTTGGATCTGTCTAGGTCTCAGCAGAAATTGGCATCCTTCCTATTCATTTCGGCCAAACGTGCTGTAGCTCAAGGTTGGAGAACCCCTTCAGTAGTCTTCCAGCGGGTGAAGACCCGGATGAATGCTATGTTGTTCAATGAACAGATGTCTAGCATTCTTCATGATTCTCATCCGAGATTCCATAAGGTTTGGGAACCTTGGATACGTTATTCCTTGCCATCCCTGCCTCCTACTAGTTATGGCCACCTATAGTCGCTGTCTGTGATAGCCCCAGATCCGTGATCCCTCTAGTTTCCCTTCTTTCATGTTTTTTTTCTAATTCCCTTTTATTTTATTTTCTTTTTCTTTTCTTCTAACCTTTTTTCTTTTCTCTTTTTTTCCCGATATTATGTTGGATTACTGTTGCTATTTGGTTCGGTTTTTTGCCGTCCCTTCTTGATGTCATTGGACATTTTGTTATTTGACTAATACAAGTCAGCAGGATGTCTCTGTTTATGTGTTATTGTTCTGCTGTGCCCCTGCGAGGGCGTATTTTGAGCTTGTTATATTCTTAAAAACAAAACTTTCTTAATAAATATATTGAAACAGAAAAAAAAAGTTAAGTAAAAGAAATTTTTTTAATTTAAGAAATTATAGTTACTCAAGCATATAAAGTCCCCATCCCCAAAATATGTTTAAGGCCCCCCCCCACATATACGCACATTTGAACATAAACGTACATGTCAGGGGCACCTGTGCATCGGTACACATCACCACACTCACCAGGGTGAGATATATATAGCATCAGACCTCTCCTGCAACACTAACCTGATGACCTAGAGAGGGATTTTAAAGTGTCACCTATTGAAAATATAGGGTAGAAAATTGTCACCATCTCATGGGCGCAAATTTAAGGTTTGACATGTTTGGTATCTGTTTACTCATCTTTTATATTTTACTAAAAATTGGGTAATTTATTGCGTTTGTGTGCCTTAAAATTAACTGTAGTGTATTTTTCACTGAAATTTAGCATTTTCCTAGACCTATGCGGTAATATCGTGTGACATTAACAATTGGAACTACTGATATTTTACTCTCTAGGGTGTTGTTTATGCAATCTTCAGGGCTAAAATGATTTTTGAAACGTATACAAAAGAAATGCAAAAACAGCTCTGACAGCAAAAGGGTTAATGGGTTGCTCTATGAGCAACAAAAAAGGTGCTGGTACATGCGTTTTGGCAGGTGCAAATGCATGAACATTTGCTAGATGCATGGGAGTGCCATTAAAAATTAAGGTTAATTGCAAAAGGCAGTGCATTTTTGTGCGGTGCGGGAAACACACGATTTGCCCCCCAACTAGCACAAATCATCCCTTTTCCCAAAAAATATACAATTTAAAGGCAATTTATTTTTATTTGGATAGAGTAGGGATGGAGTAGTGTATGGGGACACAGGCTGCACAGACACAGCAGGTCATCACAATTTTATTGGTGTGCAAGTGAGTGTGAACTCACACTGTCTACATTTGGGGCCACTCACCGACACTCGCACACCTGTCAAGTTGGGATGAGCGGCTGTGTTTGTGCAACCTGGGTTCCCACACACTTACATAGGCTGCCTGCATACATCACCTCTTGATAGCATAAATAAATAAAGAGTACTGTAAGGGCTGAAATATGACTATTCCTGGTGAAAATGCTGATTCAGGATCAGGGTCAGAGGCGAGCAGGAGGGACGGCTGTCTTGGACTCTATGGTATCATGTGAGGTGGGATGGGTGACACAAGGAGATTTGTGTTGGGAGGGGGGATTTGGAGTGGCATCAGGGGGTAAGAATTGTTCTAGAAGGGGAAATTTGGTATGGGGGGTGCTAGGAGAGGTGATTTTGGGGGGATTTTTGTTGGGAAAAGGGATGGAGGAAGAGGATTTGTGCTAGGAGGGGGGTTTGTTTTAGAATAGCTAATATAGTAGAGGGGGGCAAGGAATTTGTGCTAAGAGGGGAATCTTTTTTTTGGGGGGGGGGATTTTTGATAGTATGGATAATAGGGGGGTATTTTTGCTTGGAGGGGAAATTTGAGGGGAAGGGTTTGTGTTAGGAGGGAGAATTGGGGGTAGAGGATTTGTGCTAAGAGGGGTGATTTTTGGGGAGATTTGGGGGGAAAGAATGTGAGCTGGAAGGGGGGGAGGGCAAAAAATTATGCTGGGTTGGGGTATTTCAGCAAGGGAGCAGATCTGTACTGGGAGGAGAGGGAATTTTAGAGGGTAAGCATGCAGTTTAGTGATCCATTTTTTATAGGGGGGTGGGGTTCTGACACATAATGCACATACATCTTGGGGGTGAACAGTTTGGTATGTTCGCCCTGGGCTCTGGGTTACCTTGTCCCAGCACTGTTCAGGATCGCTCTAGTCCTGGTTGCTTGAACAAAAGCTTTAACATGGATGATGTGAGCTCCACTGAAGGAAAGAATCAGTTTTAAGGTAGATATTCTCTGCAATTGAGATTACTTGACCACATATTTACAATTTAGATCACAGAATTAGCATTGAAAAGGTAGGTACTTCTATTAATCTTTACCTACTTTTTTTTCCGGAGTAGGGAACTGTTGTAATCATTATCGAGTAATTTTTTCTATCTGTACTCTGCTGGGGAGATTTCCCCTAACAACCTCTCTTAAAAAAGCGAGTGTTTTGTGCCTTTCTTACCTCTTGTAAGTCAGTGCAGTATCTGAATGCTATATCTTTTGTCTAGCGGCCATCAGATTGTGATTGTGTGTACTGCAATGGTAAGTATAACCTAAATTGGAAGAATTAAAGCAGTATTAAATCCAAACACAAACAATTATTATATTGCAGCTTACCAATTCTTAGATGTGCTGGCTGCATTAGTATTGTTTTTTTTTAGGCATATCCCTCTATCCTCACCTGTTGATTTGGACAGTAATTCTGTTATTGTTCGACTTCCTTTAACAGACAAAACCATTTACCACTGACAGGGGTGCTTACAATGATAAACTTTTATTAATTTATCTAAAACCTTCATCCCAAAAAGAAATCCAACTTTTGCTGTAACTGCTTTAAAAGTGTGAGCTGCAGTTCAACTTTAATTTTTAAGTCAAGTCCATCTAAATTTGCTATTTCATCTAACACTACCCTGTCCCCAGATTGACAATGCTGCTTTCCAAAGGTGTTCCCATTACTCCTACAGTTGAGTGGAGACATCCTAAGATAGGAAGCATGCCACTGCCTAGATAACCAGGTTAAAATAAAGGGAAAAAAGCCCCCCCCCCAAAAAAAAAAAAGAAACCAAATGAAACCACCACATTTAGTAATTGGTAAGCTGCAACTTACTACATTTTTGTGTTTGGGTTTAATACTGTTTTAAGTGCATATTTGAAAAAATAATATTTAAAAGATATATGTTTACATTTTGTTTTTAATTTACGTTATTGACAAAACAATATAGTGTGCGGATACATTTATGCTATACTGTTATGTTGTTTTAATGGTCACAGAGGTTGAATAATATCAGACATTGGTACATCTTAGTAGTCATTAGTTTACAATGTGATATATTTTATTATTTACAGTATGTAGCAAAAGTCAGAATACATTTTTTTTTTTAAATATTGGCACCACTATTTATTTTTACAATTTTACTTTCTTGGAAAGTGCTACAACACTTGAAGTTGAACACTTGGGGGGACTTGAAGGGGGCCACTGCTGTCAGGGGGATATGTGATATAAAGGAGGGCAATACTGGGGGGGGGGGTGGTTTGATGTGGGCCAGTGCTGTGAGTGGGGAGATGTGATGTAAAAAGGGGCAAGTGCTGTGGGGAGTGGTGATGTAAAGGGGGGCAGTGCTGTGGGGTGATGTGAAGGGGGCAGTGCTGTGGGGGGGTGATGTAAAGTGAGGGCAGTGCTGTGTGTGTGGGGGGGAGGGTTATGTGAAGGGGTCAGCGAATACTAATGTGAAGTGGAAACTGATATGAAGTAGGCAGGGGCAGCACTGCCCGAGGGCCTGGGGTCAGTAGGGGGTCCCATGAGATGCCCCTGGTACCTTTTTCATAGGCTTTTTTGAGTTTGGGCAAGGACACAGGGGCCCCATGATCCCCTATTGCCTGGGGGCCCCATGAGTTGTCTGTCCACCCCTGGAAGTGGGTGACTGTGATATGTGAGGGACTGAGGACACTGATGTAAGAACGGGATTATGTATAAAATGAGGGGGTTGTGATGGGAAGGTTCTGAGACATTTCACAAACAGGAGCTTCAGACCTCTGCTTGAAGAAAATTCTACTGATTAACATCCATGAATTTTAATGAATTTTTAGCACAATAGAACTTTCAATTTAATTTCTTGTCAAAATTGCAAAGCAATCAAAGACTTAAAATGGTTGTTCAATTACAAAGGAATAGGCTCAAGATTGCCTGAATCAAACAAGGTTAAAAAAAATCTGGTCACTTTCAACTAATTTGCTGTAATTTTTTCTACTTCATTTCAATTCCATCAGTGAAAATGCTGTGATGAATTTATTTACCATTTTTGACAATCAACTGAATTCTGGACATTTGGATAGTAGATGGCTTAGTTTCTTGCTATCATATTTGCAATTCCTGGTAATGTAGTAAAGCCAGTATTCGATTAGGCTACATATTAAACGTTATTATACAGGGCAGTACAGTGGCTAAATGGTTAGCACTTCTTCCTGGCAGTACCAGGGTTGTTGGTTCAAATCCTAACCACAGCTCCACCTGGTTGGAGTTTGCATGTTCTCCCTGTGCCTGCATGGGTGTACTCCAGTGTTTTCTCCCACACTCCAAAGACATGCTAGTAGGTTAATTGGCTCCTGTTTAAAGTGGCCCCAGTATGTGTATGTATGAATGTAAGTTAGGGACCTTAGATTGTACGGCCCTTGAGGGTTAGGGATGGACTTGAATGTATAAAACATATATATGTAAGGTGCTGTGTAAATTGACTATAAATTGTGCTATATAAGTACCTGTGATAAATATACAATCTACACGGATACATTAATAGGTGATTAAATTATAAACAATATTAGATTAAAACAGTGAATTGCAATCCAACTGCAAGTGTCCTTGTGCATATATAAATGTATTAAACCAGGTGAATTTCCAGAACTAAAACAAAATGCCCTGTGGATGACGTGTTTTGTGAAACAACGTTCACGTCTTCTGGAACAGTAATGATAATAATTTCCTTTTTGCTGAGCTGATGGCTGTGGACACTGCAAATGTCTTGTGGTATGTTTAAACTGGCCCCAGTATGTGTATGTATGAATATAAGTTAGGGACCTTAGAGTGTATGCCCTTGACAGTTAGGAACTAATGTGAATGTATAATACATATGTAAAGCACTGCGTAAATTGACTCCTCTATATTAGGACCTGTAATAAATAAACAAATAAACAGGGTTAAAAAAATCCACAAAAATAGCCACACTGGTACATTTCAGAGAAAACCCCCTTAAGTATAACTCTTTCCCGGTGGTCCAAAAGTGGTGTAAGTTGATTGAAAACCATCACATTTGTGTCCCGTTTTGGGTTTTATTTTCTAACTTGAAAATATTAGCAACCACTTTTTATCTTATCGATTAGCTGTGAATATGATCATCTCAAAACACTTGTGCTTATCTGTCTTTTAAGATAACCTTCTATAGCACACACTCTACTATTTGAACTGTGTACACATTATTACAGATTAGTGACCTGCTTTGTGTCCTTTTTCAGTGCACATTAATTCACAATTGCTACTTTACCTGTGCATACACAGGTAAGGTAGATTCCACCAGTGTGATAACTTAAAACATTTCCATAAATGATAACCTATCTGCTCTCACTCCATCATGTCTCCACAGTCTGGCTATTTACCCTATGATAACCTCTGCCCTGAAAAGGCAAAGCCTTGTGTCTTGCTAGTTTACAACTGATAAGGGAGGGCAAGGTGGTCAGGAACCTCAAACAATAAAAGATGAATTTCAACAGCCCCTTCTTCAGCAGTAATTATTTTTTTTCTCTTTGTATACAGATTTCACCGCATACTGTTGTCATGTTTGTGTTCTCCTAGTTTCCTAATAAAAGATAGTCAGGTACAGAATATTGTATTGCAAAATGTGAATATATTATAAATACGTTATAAAAGTATAAACATTTATAGAATATAAATGCTGCATTTATTAACATTTAGAAAGCACAGTAGCACCTGCTTAACACGCTAGTTGTCTGATTGTCTCCCTTCCATCTCAATTCACCAAAACAGAGAGCTTATTCATTTTACAATAGTTGGCAGAGCCACACAAATCATTCCTTTATGCCCCTGGGCCAACCGTGCACTTAGAACAGCTGGTTTATTGCATTGGTGCTCATCCATTTCAAGACCCCCAAATCAGTCTAAATAATTTACAGGACCCCAAGTAATTGCTAAAGGTAAATGGCCCTCTGGATTTGTTAAACAAATCATTAATTAGGGCTTTACTTCTTATATTCAGAAGTAAAGAATAAAAATCATTTTAAAATTTAACTGGCTAAAGTCCCTTTAACAAAAAAACTGGGCTTGTTAGCAAGACACATAATTTTCTCAAATCTTGACTTATATGTCGAAAAAAAAAAATTAAGGCCTCATGTACACATGAACTTCTCTAGACGTTTAGCTCTCTTGAAAGCCGAAAAATGCTAAAAGCTGCAGAAACGTGTGTAAACACGGTACCATGTTTAGCCATGTTTAATGCTTTACTCATTCGTTTATTTGATAGGTCAGAGTATTTTCCATTGACATGAATAAATACCCAAGTGCTAAATGCAGCTAGTATTTAGACCTGTTTACACGTGTTTAGCATTTTTTTGGCCAAAACGTTTAACTACCTCTAAACTCTGCTGCTCCTAAACTCTGCTAAAAGCCTATGTGTACATGTAAATCTGACTCATTTCTGCAAAGAAACTAATCAGCTTCCAGGTTTTATTGCCAAAGTTTAATTGAACAAGCTGAGGTTAGAAGCTGATTGGTTTCTATGCAGACGTGAGCCTGATTTTGCACTCTCCAGCTTTAGTAAATAAACCCGAATGGCCGCTCTGCAATGACATCAGTTCCAGGCATGTGCACCAGAGTCATGTTCAAGGTACAGTGCTCTCTGCATTCATTGCACACTCAAAAACTTATCAAAAGTTTACCCGTAAGTACAAAGTTATGAGTTTACTACCATTTTAATACAGAGGTAATATACAAAAGGTAATTTGGCTGTTCACTTTGCAAAGTTAATGTTATTAATTAAGGTGTGTTTTAATATTCAATCCTATGTGAAGTTAATAAAAAAGCAGGATTTTTACTGGAAATAATTAGTTTATTGAAGTGAGCATATATCTTCACTTTATTTACTAAATGCAGTGAACAGCCTTTATTCGTTTAGTAGATCAACTCCTAAAAAGTTCCTGTTTCTCTTCAAATTCCAGACTTTTTTCCCTTCCAAAACTCCACCATTTTTCTTCCCCAATGTATCCACTATGATTCCCCTGGCCAATTTCTATCAAGCTCTCAATAAGAATTAAATGGGTGTTTTACCACAAGGGTTAAGAAACTGCAAATGACAAACTAGTGTAAAACTGTCAAGAAGCAGAACAATTTAAATAGCTAGGCTATGCCCAAATTTACTAGAGACAAAAACCTAGGATGGGGCTTTACTAAAAGGATTAAGATACTGCAGAAATTGGCAGGACAGGTTTATTCTGAGATAATAGGCCTAACTGATTTATGCCTAACTTTATTTTATCTATGGGCATGGTGTGTTAAATGTAATGGATCTAATATAAGGGTTTTTTTTCTCCTTTTAAAGCAATGTAGTGGTGTAGCCAATAACAAGTGAATGTTTCACTTTTAACACCCTAAGCTTAAAAAAAGGCCCTATCGACATTAAATAAAAATTAAAAATTCCCACTAAAGAAATGAAAACACCAAAAATATCACAGTTGAAACAAAAGACCAGAAGAGCCACCTGATTTCTCCATTGTTGGGGCAAGAAGGACATTTGATACTAATGTTTCATATCTATACAGAAGGAAGAAGGAGTGGCATTATGCTGTCTGTGTTCCTTATTTCAGGGGAGAATCATAGTGATTTCCTAGTTTGTCTGATCAGTGTTTGAAACAATAGCCATGAGACTGCTTTCCGATCAAGCAAAAAATGCAGGGTCAACCAACTGTCATCTCCTTGGCTTCATAAGATACACCTTTTAAAACAAAAGTTAGTAAACGGTCCCCAGGACTATCCTGTGGACACCTTGGGGGGTTTCTTTTCAATGCAGGGTTTGAATGCACTGTCTGCAGTCCAAAGATGGTGGAGAAAGATCCAAACTGAAAGAGTGAAACAATGTAGAAGACAGCAAACAGCCTGTAGCACAGAGCCAGATAGGAGATGTATCACAGTGAAGGATTGAAACTATGCAGATGACAGCACACAGCAGGAGAGAGAACAGTCATACTGAATAAATGAAACAGTGACAATGAGAATACCAGGCCCAGGGAGAGAAGGGGTGATAGTGGAAGGAATGCCAAGATGAGAGCAAACATAGGGGAGTGTAATACTAAGACAGACTAAAGAGAAGGTGCACACACCATGAGGATGTAAATCTAAAGGTGTGAAAAAAGCATCCAGTACTCTGCACAGGAATCAGGTAGTATCCATTGATATTTATATACAGTATGTAATACAAACCCCTAACTAGTCTAGGGAACCCCTTCATTCTGACCATGCACTAGTAGATTTTCAAACAAACATTAATTCGTATGAACATTTGTAAAAAAAAAAAATCAGTGACTTGGCAAATGTCATTTGAAAGTACTTACACATGCACTGAGAAAAAATAGTTTGAGTTTTCCAGTCTGCTCCTTTGAACTTGCTTGTCACTGAGGTTGAACATGAACGCATATCTGAGCCCAATAACGATTAGAAAATTGAATGAATATTCCTTACATGAGAAATTTCAAACAAACGTCTACTAATGTATGGCCAGCTTTAGTTCTTGAAATACTCAAGTCCTAGTGGATATTACAACATTTTCCAAAAAGAAAAGCCATCAGTTCTCTAAGAGAAGAAGGATGTGGAAAATACTTTGCTCTCTGCACTCCATATAAATGTTCATTAGTAGCATTTAGGTCTGCTCATTGTGGATGCTATGGATAGAGTTTGAGACTATGTCCCATTATTCCACATTTGAATGGAAGGTATCCTTTGTTTCTCTCAAAGTCTAAACCCATGTACTGGTCTTGTAGTACCCTAGAGATGTTGACACTTCTTCCGCACCTGAAAGACCACTAGGTTTTATGAGTAAAGTCCTGCAGTTGATTTAGTAAAGGAGTATATAATGTGAATAATCTCTGTGCTATGTGAACATTCTCTAATCTTCTTTAATACTTATCTTTTAGGCTTTAAAAGTCCAGCACTTGGCCCATCCAAAGGACCCTCTCCAAAAACGTCAACACACAGTTAGAGTGGAAGGATGCCATATGACGTCCTCCCAGAACGAGAGAACCGCCGCACGCCCATTATTACCTTATATGGCGGGCGGGAGGTGGTTAAAGTTTTGCATAAATACAACATAGGGGTGGAGGAAGTCAAGTCGCTAGTACGTTTAGGGGTATTTAATCAGTGTGTTAGTTGAATATATCGAAAGAGGTGGTGCTTCTCCCATAGTAGTGCCTTCGAGATTGGTCCCCTACGGTCACAGAGATCTGCGAGGTGAAGAAAACTTTTATTGGTCCACCATGCAAAGGTGGAGGGAATGAGACTTAGAGGGAACACTGGGTTTCCCAGTATGGGAGCTAGAGGAGTGTAGGGGGATTTGAATCCACGTCTTTTCGCTTGTCTGTCCCATAGGCCAAGGGAGAAAGATAGCTTAGGGCATAGAATTCCAGGTCTGTCTCTGGCCTTCATCCACATCATGTAGCTAATGGGGATAGATGGGATGCATCTCAGTTCTAGTTGCATCCTCTAAGGGTGTGTATTTTGGGATTGGAAATGGATCAAAGAAGTTAGTTGTGCCGTGTAGAAGTATTTAAACAAATCCGGAACTCCCAACCTCCCCCCTTTAATTTTGGGGGTGAAAGGACTGCATCTGTTCACTCTAGGTCTCTTGTCCCCCCAAAATTAATTTTCATACCTTCTGTTAAAAAATATGTAACTCTGACCTATTAATTGCAATTGGTAGAGTGCAAAAAAAATGTAGAATTCTAAGCAGGGTGTTCATTTTTACTGAGTACAGTTTACTGAACCAAGAGGGGGGGTGTAAGTTCCATTTGGATAGGTCGTCCTGTAACTTCTTAAATAGGGGAGGGTAAATCTTACTGTGTAAAGTGTCAATGGAAGAACTTAATGAGATTCCCAGATAGGGAAGTGTATCCACCTAAAATTTAAAAGGGAAGCTTTGTTGTAGGAATTGAATCAAGCAGTCATCAGGCATTAGGTTAAGAGCTAGGGATTTAGTGTGATTAACTTTCAAACCTGAAATTGCCATGAATTGTGATAGGTCATTGTAAAGATTGGGTATTGAGGTGATTGGAGATAATAAGAGCATTAAGAGATCATCGGCAAATAGAGCACACTTATGTTCTCTATCTCCGCATAGTATACCCTGGAAGTCTGGATTGTTCCTTAGTTTAATTGCCAGGGGCTCTAATGCCAAAATGAATAATACAGGGGGCAGCCCTGCTGACTGCCTCTATAAATGGAGAGATAGTCCAAGCTGTATCCTTTGACCGACAATCTGGACACAGGATCATTGTATAATGTGTGAAGAATCGTGAGGAAATGCTTGCCAAACTCATACCTTTCCAGTGTCTGAAAAAGGTAACCTCAAGAGAGTGAGTCAAATGCATTATGCAGGTCAAGTGACAATAGCATGCCTTTCTGCTCCCCTCTACCATCCCAATTAGATTTAAGTCGTCTTGTTTGGTCGGGTGTCTGTCTCTTCGGGACAAAGCCCACTTGATCTGGATGGATGTAACCTGCTAGGAAAGTATTCAATCTGTTAGCCAATATTTTAGTCATTATCTTGAAGTCCACATTGATGAGAGAGATTGGGTGGTGATTTGTGCAGTCTCCATGGTCCTTGTCTGGTTTAGGTATATCGTGTATAAATGCATTGTTTTCAAATTTGCAAAAGTGGGATGCCATGACAAATATCATTAAAAAAGGAATATAGGTGGGGTGTCGAAATTTCTGAGTACTTTCTACAATAGTGTCCAGAAAATCCATCCGGACCTGGAGCCTTGGACGAATTAAGGCTACAATGGCGATTGCCACTTCTGTTTCTATAAATTCCTGTTCCATCAGCTCATTATGAGCTGTAGAAATTCATGGAAGGGGAAGATTTGGAAATAATTTATCAACTAAAAAAGCTGGAGGAGAGGCTGGCTGAGAGTAGAGTTTGGAGTTGAAATGGTATTTTCTTTGGGAAATGTACTTTTGGTGGTTGTCCCATTGAGACTATTAACATATCTTTATGTTAGTTCTAATGACATGTGTCTCATCTCTGGCTGCTGAAGCATTTGTTAAATATCTTTTTACTCAGGAAGCGGTCTCCTGTCAGCTCCAAATGTCCAGCGCTAAGAGTTGTAGTTCTGACTACAATACACTCACACAGTGATCACTGTGAGTCACTCACTGGGCATCTCCTCTATTCATAATAGCATGCAAGCTTAGCACTTTTTCAATGAATGCAAGGCATTCTGTAATTGGAGGATGGGATATCATGACATTTATCCGCATCTCCTCCAATCACAGAGCACTTTGCATTCATTGAAAAGAATGTATGGCTTTTTATGAATAAAAGAGGTACTGAGAGAGTGTCCCACAGTGATCAATGTACTGAGTGTAATGCAGTCAAAACTACCAGTCTCAGCATCAGACATTTGGCACCAACAGTAGACTGCTGACTGAGTGGAACTAAGATAGGTAACAAATGCTTCAACTGCTAGAGATGGGGCACATATCATTAGGGCTAGTTTATTTTTTGGATTAAATAGCCAAATATTGTGTGTGGCTATACTTACAGTAACAACTTCAACAATTGAATATATGTCCACTCTAAAGCTGGCCATACATGGACCGCAATGTGTCCAGTTCAGCAGGGACCGGATGAATTTTGACTCATGTATGGGCACTGTGGCTGTACAGAAGTTAATCCACCAATCTACTTCAATCCTAGTATGGATGTGGACATGTGAAAGCCTCAGTAAATGCCACCCCTTGGGCCATGCCCCCTGACATGTTTCCTCCACTAGGGCTTGATCATAGGCCTCCTATAATTAACCGCTTTAGTGCTGCCCCATAGCAGAAATACTGCTACAGGGCAGCAGCGGTATGCAAAATCATGTATATATGTGATTTTGCATTTCCGGGTAGAAGGCGCGCGTGCCCTACCCGTGCCGCCATTTGCGGCCGTGACTGTCAATCACCAGGTCCTAGCCGGTGATTACTCTCTTGCACCTGGTGATGGCTGAGGATCTCGACTGGGGGAGGGTGAGGGGGGAAGAACTGTTAGTAAACAAAACAGTTCTCCCTGTCAGCTTGTGCACACTGCTTTGCATGGCTGTGAATGAAAAAAACTGACTCACCTATGGGCTGTTTAAGAAATGATACATGCCAGAGGAAGTGTAAATTCATAAGAAATGTTAACCTCTTGCCACCAATTTTATGCATATGTGTGGCGGCAAAATGGGTGGGCTTCCATGGACTGCTGAGGTTTCTGTGCTGATGGCGTGCTCACTACATGCTTCCAGCATAGTGATCAAGCTGTCACAGACAGCTTTCAGGAGCTGATTGTGAGCTGCTGGGACAGGTTCCCGATCATGTGACCATTGTGACAGTCAATCACAGTGGTCACGTGATCGGGGAAGTCCATCCTGCCCCCATAGCATAAAGTCGCATGCCAGGGCTGGGAAGGAAGGGATTAATGGTACTGCAAATTATTATTATTATACAGGATTTATATAGCGCCAACAGTTTGCTCAGCGCTTTACAATATAATGAGAGACAATACAGCAACAGTACAGTTCAATGCAAGAGGGATTTGAGGCAAATTCTTATTTTCAATCATATAAACAGCTACATATATAAAGACATTTAATGCAGTGCACAGGGGCGGACTGACCATTTGGAAACTCAGGCACTGCCCAAGGGCCCGGGGTCAGTAGGGGGCCCCATGAGATGCCCCTGGTACCTTTTTCATAGGCTTTTTTGAGTTTGGGCAAGGACACAGGGGCCCCATGATCCCCTATTGCCCGGGGGCCCCATGAGTTGTCAGTCCGCCCCTGGCAGTGCACAATATAATGCTGCAAAAATAAACACATGAACTTATGTCATCATGAGGGCTTGCCATGTTCTAACTAGCTAAAGGATGTACACTACCCTATAGCTGCCTATGAGATGACAAATTATTTTGTTACATGAAAAATGATTCCTTCTGAACACCTGCAGTGTATGTCTTGGTATTAAAATATTACATATACAGTTTGAATGCTTGAGGCAGACATACTGTTACAATTATTGGACATGTAATTTGTATGATTGGTCTGTGGTAACCTTAAACACATTCTACCTCATGGGAAATATGTTTCTTCTATTTCCCCACACGTGCTGATGGGTTGAAATCTGTAAGCTCTCGAATGAATAGCTGGAATTTCTGGAGTTCAGTTTAGACACAGCTTACGTCTTTTTTGTAGACTAGGATAGCTCTTTTCAGCGTACTGTAGAAAAATACAGTATTGCCTATAAGAGTTATGTACACTGCTGAGAACAGAGTCACTGGGGACCCAGGAGGGGAAGGAAGACCTTAACATGACCTTAAGCTGCTGTCCATCCTGGGCCTGTCCTGGGACATCCAACCTAGCCAGTGATGCTTTGATTTCAAACTGAACTTTAGATGAACCTAAGCCTGGGGGAAGAATCCTGTAGGACAGGACTGCCAAGAGGAGATCCCGGGACAGGTCATCAACTTGGGTAAATATTGAAGTAGGCCATCGAAAAACTGGACTAAAATAAAGCTGTCAGGGAATGGTAAACTGAGAAGAAAATGGGCAAAAGGGGGAGAAAGGGCCTTTCCACTGTCTCCAATTCCTAAGAGCACCTGGACAAAAACAAGGTAAGGAATACAGGAAAAGGTCACTTGTAGGACACATTCTCACAGAAATGTATAAAGAATAAAACTTAACCAAATCCTAAAATTAATAAATTTTAATTAAAAGGCTAAAGCAACATATAATGGAATTGATTTAGTAAAGGAATAACTACTGTTCACTTAGCAAAATGAATGATGACTTTACAAAGTGAATGTTCCCTAAGCCTAGCAAAATATGAAGCTGAACTAACTTTAGTCAGTCCTGTTAGCAAAAAAAATTAATTCCCTCAGACGTGATTGGGTATTCAAAGTGAACACAAGTTGAACTAATTTACTATCATTCATTTTGCAAAGTGAACATTCGACTGGTAAAGTGAATGGAATCCCTTCCTTTAGTGAATCAACCCCAGTTTGTAAGCAAAAAACATGTAGCCCAGCACCAAGTATTTTATAGGTGTTACCATAAAATAATATCTATTTATTCTATTATTTTTATACGTTTATTGTAAATGTCAAAATTTCTGAAGTTTTTTTTATACAAAAATTGCTGATGTAGTAAAATTGACGGATGGTGGTTAGTCACTGGAGACAGTATCCTCTGTTATAAATTTACAAAAAATGGTCTGGTCCATATCTCTTCTAGTTCATCCTAGAGCTGTAGAACTGTTACCACTGAAGTGACAAACTTCATCCCGCCTTCAGCATAAGGGCTCATCAATGAAAAAAAAAAATCCCCATAACAGAAAATCAGGTGTAAGCATCACTCATCTAATTTTCTGTAGAAATGTATAGCCTGAACTACTGCTTCAGGCAACTTTTTTGTTGTGAAATTATTACAGTAGGTTTCCTTTAAATGGAGAAGCCTATTGGACTACATTTATTTTAGGTACTTATATAACACTGTCAATTTACACAGCGCTTTACATATATATTGTAGATTCCCATCAGTCCCTAACCCTCAAGGGGTGTACAATCTAAGGTCCCTAACTCACATTCATACATACACATACTAGGACCAATTTAGACTGGATCCAATTAACCTACCAGCATGTCTTTGGAGTGTGGGAGGAAACCAGAGTACTTGGAGAAAACCCATGCAGGCACAGGGAGAACATGCAAACTCCAGGCAGGTTTTGTCATGGTTGGGATTTGATCTAACAACCCTAGTATTGCCAGTTGGAAGTGCTAACCATTTAGCCACTGTGCTACAATCTGCAATCGCTTTTACCAAACTGATACATAGAAAGACATGTAAATACCGTAGATATATACAGTGGTACCTTGGTTTATGAATCTAATGCGTTTTCCGGGACGCTTCGTATTGCGAAAAATTTGTTAACCGAGACGCGGTTCCCATAGGAATGCATTGAAAACCAATTAATCAATTCTGGAGGTCAGAAAAAAGTTTTAAAAAAAGTCTTTTATCTGTGCAAAACTCTTTATAAAGTGCACTTTAAAGGCATGAATACTGTACAGGGACATGATTAAAAAATGTCCAGAATGGCTCCAAAACTCGATGCAAAAACTGCTCCAACACCACCATACTCGACACCACATGCTACCCACAAACTCTAGCATGCACGGGGGCGGCACTATAACCCTCCCAGGTGCAATGCATCCTGGGGAAACTTGCTTCATATTGCGAAATAAATTTGTTAACCGAGGCATTATTTTCAATGGATTTTCATTCGTAAACCAAAAATTACATTAACAGAGGCATTCGTAAACCAAGGTACCACTGTATAAGCATGCTATTCTCAACCAGGGTTCCATTGAACCCTAAGTTTCCTCTAGAGCAGGGTTTTCTCAACCACGGTTCCTCCAGAGGTGGTTAGGGGTTTCTTGAGCAATTAGCAATTTCTGATAAGATCCTACTGACATCATTGATCTTTTTAGCTATCTGTAAGGGGGAATTCTTCTGAATGACCACACGTGTAAGAAGCATTCTTCATTCTGACCATCATACTAATGTATCTTGAGTTGTAGATATATTATCAGGGGTTCCCTGAGACCAGAAAGTTATTTCCAGGGTTTTTCTATGTTTAAAAGGTTGAGAAAGGCTGCTCTGAAGGTTGCGAGGGATTCCTGGAGCTGTTGCTGATTGACCTCCCATCTGAAGGTGCCATAGTCCTGGGACCAACACCACTTGGCAGTCAGAAACATGACACCAATGTTCTTTTTAGCTATATGTAAGGGGTTAAAGCTTCTCACTGATCACCAATGTAAGAGGAATATTTCCCTCTGCCCCTCCCCCCATGTAAGAGGTATTTTTTTCTACTCACTGCCAATGTAAGGGGACTCATTCCCACTGCCCCCAAAGGTAAGAGGCTTTTTTCCCGCTGACCATCAATGTGAAGGGTACTTTACCCACTGGCCACCAATATAAGGGTATTTTTCTCACTAACCATCAATGTAGGGACCAGTTTTTCCACTGAAAACTAATGTATGGAGCATTATTTCTATTAAATACCAATGTAAGTGGCATTTTGCCACTGACCACCAATGTAAGAGGTGTTTTTCCCCCTAATTCATTGGTTTTACCAAGGGTTCCTCTGGACCTGAACATTTGTTCAAGGGTTCCTCAGAGGTTTAAAAGGATGAGAAAGTCTGGATGAGAGAGAGAGAGAGGGAGAGAGAGAAAGAGGGGGGGGAGAGAGAGAGGGGTGAGAGAGAGAGACATACATACATAGATTGGCCATACACAGCAGATTTTCATTACAATTCAACTATAAAAGTCACTCGCCAGAACATTCTTTCTTGCCATCAAGTCAACTAATTTCATTCGAAAGCCCTTAAAATTTCATGCAGAACTGCAATTTGAAAGAAATCCCAGACACAATAAACAGGTTCCATTACAATATGTACAATTTCCCCCCCCCCCCCCCCCCAAAAAAACACATTCGCCGGTAGAATTTTGTTTGTTTTAGAATTTTTTTGCAATCCTACTGCTTCCAATTTTGTAGCCACTGTGCTCAAAAAACGAATTTGACCTCCACTGACCATTAGAAAATCGAATATTTAGAAAAAAAAATGTTGGCTTATGGACAGAAATAAATAGATTTGATCGTTGACCAAAAAAAAAAATACAAAAAACTCAGATGCTAGATGCTGTAAACAACCATGGCCAAACTTTAAAAGTGTGCCACTTGAATATCAAAGATTCCATGCAGGATGAAAGAATATTTGCAGTTTGCAGTTACCAAACTCCCATCCTGTCTCCAGGGTGTGAATACTGGAATATAAATAAATGTTCACATGAACACTCTTTGAGACCCTTTTCACTTTTAAATGGTGGCTATGCAGGCTTTTGTTGTGTTCAGGATCAGAAACACGAAGACTTCCCTTTGTAGACTCCATATCCTTCTGTCCTAACTCTAGTTATTTATCATTGAAAGAGCTCTTTAATGGCAGCAATGTAAGCTCTCACCAAAGGTGACTAATAATGACTGGTGGCAAACCATTCCATTCCAAACCCTTCAAATAAACACAGCTCATCTAAAATGGAATTACAACCCAAGTCATAAAATTGTCTCCATTAGCCTTAATGAGATAATTCCACCTATTTACCTTTTTACAATGTTTCATTCATGGAACAACTTGCCTAGCTCAATGTTCCCTTTTACCCCTGTACATCGTATAGAGAAAACAAGCCAACTATTACTCCTAAATTGAGGTAGATTTATTTCTAAAGGTGAAAACATAAAAAAACATTAAAAATTTATTTTTTTACAGTGAGTAAAACGCATGTATTTCACCGAAAAAAAAACTATTAATTTGAACAGTTACTTCTTATCGGCAAACAGCTTCCTGAATGCAATTGTCACTTATCAATATAATAATGTCACATAGAAATCATAGTATATTACATAGATTAGGCAATCGGGATTATCATTTTGGTTTTTAACACATTCTTTACTGTCTACAGGCACTGGTTTTGTAGTTCAACTCAGTTTGTTTAGGAGAAACCAATTCTTAAAGGTGATCATACACTTAGCAATTTATGATCGATCTAGGGCTGAGCAAAAGGAAAGAAAAAAAAGCCATTGATCATGAATTAAAATATTAACGCAACATACATAAATATTTATCAACCGAAAATAAAAATGCAATGGATTACTGATAAATGTCTAGATGGCTTAAAAACAATAACAGATCTGTATTAGGATCGATTCTATGGCAAACACAGATGCAGTCAGAAGTGATTGACAAATTCTGGTGAGCTGAAATTAAACAAAATTCATTGATTTGAGGTTCTTTGCTATTATTTTCGATTTGATAGGCTTAATAGCATCAAAAGATCTGCTGAATGATCATATCAATACATGTGTGGTCCCCCTTAAATGTGTTTCATTATAAGCGCACCCTTATTTTTGGAGTGAACCCTTGTGAAAACAATCTGGTTGGGATCTGGAAGAAATATTTGACTTATATACATAAATAAAACCCAGAGAGCAACCAAATGGAGGTGCCTTAAAGTGCATCTCCTGTGACATCATAAGACGTTCCCTGAGAGAACCTGACTAAGCTCCCTTTGTTCAGTGGATTTCAAACAATCGAGTGTCTGTATATAAATAAGGAGTTTTTGTAGAAGAAAATAGACTATATACACCCTCTGCATAAAAAAAATCGTTTTTTTTATCCAGTGCGATTTGTCCATGGCAGTCCCTTACATAGAGTTCGGAGAGGTGTCAGGTGAGGTGGAGCTGGACAGGTCTGATGCCTCGCTGTTCTCCTTTAAGGAACCCTTGGTGACTCCAGCAGTGAATCCTTCCTTCTCTCTTTTCTTCTGCTTCATCCTCCGGTTCTGGAACCAGATTTTCACCTGAGTCTCATTGAGTTCCAGTGTGGCAGCGATCTCCACCCGCCTGGCCCGGGTCAAGTACTTGTTAAAGTGGAACTCCTTCTCCAGCTCTGTTAGCTGCTTGGTGGTGAAGTTGGTCCTCATGCTGTTCTGTTGGGAGGTCAACCCATAATCCGCGGGTTTTGCTGCTACAGAAAAGGGGAAGTTAGTTACATTAGGTTAAAATTAGTTTTACAGTTTCATAACGATTTGTAGAAAGATTCTGTCAGCTGAAACTCTTCCTATCTATGATGGGGAAGGATCCACTACAGAGAAACTTTGAAGCATTGCTGATCGACACTCAAAGTTCTGGTGGCCTCAGTACCTGGCTCATAGTATTGACTGCCCCAATACTGCCCTGGAACAAGGATTGGGCTAGTACAGTCCTGATCTGCACATGTTTCAAAAAGGATTGAGGTCATTGTATCAGCGTTACAGCCAGTCAACAGACATTTTTCAAAAGGAGAGTCAATCAATGGTAGCCTACATGGCTGTGCACTATCGCTTTCCTTTCAGTCTGCTCACTTTCTAATCTATTCACTTTAATATTTCTTAGTGGCATGTATTCAATGATTTTTTTCAATGACCTCTTCATAGTCTGGATAAGAATTTATGAAAGCAACCAAAATAAAAACTGTGAAGCTCCAGCTAGATAGATCTCAGGAATATATCTGTATAGCTTTACTTCCAGTCTACTCACTTTCTAATTTATTCACTTTAATGTATGTTAAGCCTAGTACACACTATGAAAAAATCAGGTGACCGATCGTTCGATTTTCCACGAAAGTGTATATCATGATGTCTGAATTTTATTGACTTATAAGAAAATCCTGGTCTGACAAAGGCAAACGTAAGTAAACGTAGCTACGCACTAACGTAGTAGAAGAGGAAGTGTAGGGTTGTTCTATGCTTGTGATCATGCACATTTTTTTCTATTCAATTGTTTCTGTACAATTACTATACACACTAAATGAAAATTGGTCGTTGTATTCACGTTCGATAAAACCTTTCCAGCTTGCATGCTCCTTTTTGTTATCCAAAGAGTCGGAATCGGCTGTCCAAAGCACTATACTAACGATCAGATAATTGGCCAAACATTCCTGGTACGGAAATGTTCATATGACTTTCCTATGATTTTCCAATGAGCTTTGCATAGAGTTGATGAAAGCATAGCCTTTGGGAGCAAGCAGCCTAAAAACTGTGAAGCACCAACTGGAAAACTGTGAAACTCCAACTATAACTCTGGTATGTAGCAGTACGATTTCACTTTCCAAGCTATTTTAGTGGCATGAATACAGCCCCCCCCCCCCCCATGCTCTTTTGATAGACTGAACGAGAACAGGAGCTAAAGGGAGCAACCACCGAACTGTAAAGTACAGTAAGATAACCCTCTGATATCAAGTCATATACATGGACTAAATGATAGAAGAAAAGAGTCTTACATGAACAAAATATGAGTTTGGTTTATTTATTTTATTTTTTATTTATCACAACCATTCTAAAACCTAACATATATAAGTCTGGGCTACTGAGAAGATGAATTATGTGAAAGGTTTATGATAGTTAAACAGTGAACATGGGCAAGGCTTCCAGCCATCACGCAAGATGGATGAGCTGCTAATGATCCTCACCCACTTTTACTAACACTTACTGAACTTGAGTCTCAACCAAGAGGTAATAAGTCATGTCTCAGTGTCTAATACTCACTGGTCTTTGGTGGATTCCTCTTCACTTTCATCCAGTCAAAAGTCGGGTTAGATGATGCCTGCTCAGGCTGGCAGGAGAGGTCCTTGTCCTCGTGCAATAGGGGGGAATGGTTGGGGTATCCCTGTAGCAAGGGTTGGTGTTCCTGACCATAGGGGTGCTGCTGGAAATGCACGTTTCCTGGCACAGCTCCACAATATCCTTCTGATAAGGAGCTAGTGTTTGAAGCTGTGTTGGTCGAATAAGGCTGATTCTGGAAATAGGATCCTTCTGCTTCTTGGCTGATGTAGACTTGGTGCCCATAACCCTGGTTGCAAGTCTGTGATGTGTAGCTGGGGATGGAGCTGGCATAAGCTAAATTTGGGCTTGAGGGATGAAGATGATGATAGCTGTGGTTCTGCTGGTGAAACTGGTTGGAGACTGGACCAGATCCCCCAACCATAAAACGTCCATCACCGTTATAAATGTCACTGGTACCCGGGCAGGCTGGATAGGTTGGTGTCCCTTGATCTAAATGGTGGTATCCTCTGGGTGAGTAGGCACTAGTCCCACGGTTACAAATTGCATAGTCCAAAAAGGAGCCCATTCTGGTATTGTCCATCTGCCAGAGATGGAGGAGGGTCAACCTGTTTCGAGGGATTTCTCCTGCCCTACAACCTTTAGGTAGTATGTCAAAGCTGTAAACTTCCATCCATAGATTGCCAGGCTTCAAACCCCTCTGTCTCTCACTGAGAAGACACGTGATTCTCAGGGGACCAATGGCTGAGGACCTCCTGAAGCTTGTCAGATATCTGAGCCCATCCATCATGGCCCATGACATTTGCATGACAAAGAAACTTCAATCAAACCCGGCCCATCAATCTGATAACGACACTTTAGCGTCAGAATCTTTCTTCAGAGCCTCCAAAGGAAAACTTGGATTTATTCAGGACTTTTTAAGTGTTAAAAGACCTCAAGCAAAAGGGGGAAAAAAAGAGCTGGCAAATTGGATGAGAACTTTGTTTTAATGGAAAGAGCCTTTCTTTCCCCTCCTGATTCTCCATCTGCTAGTTTTAAAGGGATCATGCTGGCAATTCCTTTTGTTTTGTTTTTGTTTTTGTGTTTATTTTTTTACTTTTCTTTTGTAATAGATAAATAAATACATGAATAAATACATAAAATGCACATGATCGTTTTAAAGGTGCAGCAATGCAATCAACTGATAGCTGACAACAATTTATAACATTGTGTGCAATGAAATCCCACCAAGACCATACAATAAGAGATTGTCCTGCTGGTAGCCTGGCCATAGGGTTGTCTATAATCCATAAATCCAGATTTCTGATGCCTTGTCTCCACTCACAAAAACACACCAGTCTAGCAGCTAAAACCAACAAATTGTGAGATAATCCTTCATCTTGCATTAATCTTGGTGTCCCACTCCTAGCCCACTGGGTTGGTGTCAGGAAAGTGTCTCCTCTCCTCTTGTGTCTTTGTTAAAGGGTGAGGATTGGGAAATAAGTCTCTCCCACTCAGTTCTCCGGTTAAAAGGAAACAGTTAGGTAAGCAACATTTATTTACTTGTTACAACATGGGAGACAAGAGCATCTAACAATATGACGCCCACCCTCATTTGTAATACTTGTCAAGAAGCTGCACCAAGTCACCGAGTCTGGGGACAGGAGTTCATGGGCAACTCTGCTGGCCCCTAAATCTCTTTTAATGAACAATTTGTACTGTGCTGTGTTATAGATCCCCCAGGATCCCTGTGCTTACCCCTCCATGTGTTATATTTATGATGCCAAATGATGTTCAGCGAGGTAAAGGACCACAGCACACTTTTTTTTTTTAATGGAAATGTATTATTTGCCATTCATTAGAAATATGACATCACACAGATGCAGAGTGGGTAATATTGGGTCAGTGCTGCAAGGCAGAAGTCCCCATTTCTCATCCCTGTGCTGAGCTCTCTACATATCTAATTAATGTTTCGGCTGAGGTTGCATAAGGGCAGTTCATTTGATTTGGTGTTTAAATCAGTTATTTATTTTATTTAGTCGGTGTAATTGAATCTAGTGACTCAAAATTATCCTCTGATTACATGGGACACGAATTGTGTTACCTATAAATGATGTTTGTTTCTATCATTGGAACAAAGATCTGCATTGTGCTATGCACTGTGTGTTTTAGATTGCTATTCAGGATAATGTATGACAAATGTTACAGATCTATTCAATCTTCTTGCTTCTACTATTCCTAATGAATTGCAAGTTCTTTCCTGTAATGAAATGTGTGTTATCTTCACATCTCATGCTGCTTTTTTGTATCACCAGCTGTGAAGAATACAACATTCCCTTTTCTGTCTTTTTTATTTGATCATATCCTTGTGGCTAGTTTGATATATCTTCTACTT
The DNA here is from genome assembly GCF_062004578.1 of Staurois parvus. Taxonomy (NCBI): domain Eukaryota; kingdom Metazoa; phylum Chordata; class Amphibia; order Anura; family Ranidae; genus Staurois; species Staurois parvus. The sequence continues at coordinate 3,679,621 of NW_028317947.1, forward strand.
ACTGGTTACATAGTTATGTATTGTGCATGTCTCCTGTGCAATGCTTGTTCAAAATGTTACATTTGTATGTATTTTCTGCTTACATAATAATGTGCATGTGTCCTGTACAATGTTTGTAGAAAGTGTTACATTTTTATGTATCTTCTGCTTACTGCTTACATACTAATGTGCATGTTTTCTGTGTAATGTTTGTAGAAAGTGTTACATTTTATATGTATCTTATGCTACATAGTTATGTATTGTGCACATTTCCTGTGCAATGTTTATACAAAGCGTTACATTTTATATGTATCTTATGGTTACAGAGTTATGTATTGTGCATGTTTCATGTGCAATGTTTATACAAAGTGTTAAATTTTATATGTATCTTATGCTTACATAGTTATGTATTGTGCAAGTTTCCTGTGCAATGTTTGTAGAAAGTGTTACATTTTATATGTATCTTATGCTACATAGTTATGTAATGTGCATGTTTCCTGTGCAATGTTTATACAAAGTGTTACATTTTATATGTATCTTATGCTTAAATAGTTATTTATTGTGCATGTTTCCTGTGCAATGTTTGTAGAAAGTGTTTGATTTTATATATATCGTATGCTTACATAGTTATGTATTGTACATGTTTCCTGTGCAATGTTTGTACAAAGTGTTAATTTTTTTTGTATCTTCAGCTTACTGTTTACATAGTAATGTGCATGTTTCCTGTACAATGTTTGTAGAAAGTGTTACATTTTATATGTTTCTTATGCTTACATAGTTATGTATTGTGAATGTTTCCTATGCAATGTTTGTACAAAGTGTTACTTTTTTTGTATCTTCTGCTTACTGTTTACATAATAATGTGCATGTTTCCTGGACAATGTTTGTACAAAGTGTTACATTTTATATGTATCTTATGCTTACTGCTTACATAGCTATGTATTGTGCACGTCTTCTGTGCAATGTGCCATCAAATCTGTATATAGATATAAAATGACATCTGATGGTGATACACCCATCCAAGCACTAAGGAGCCTGCCTATTCCTATTGTCGGGTTGTGTTTTATAAAGCAGGCAGAAGGGAGTTTTGATGCGCTCATAATTAAGAGTTAATTTTCTAAAGGAGTGAAGTCTGCATGCTCACTTTCTAAAGAGTATGTTCACTTTGGAAACGAAATGTCAGTGAACATGGTAAAGCTGTGTTTACTTTATGTACCCAATCATGTGTTAGAAAATGTGTTTTTTTAATTTCTTTTGCATATAATTGGGGATTTAAATGAAAAGGCTTCACTTTATTTACTATCATTCATTCTGCAGAGTGAACATATGCTCTTGCAAAGAAAGCAATACAGTGGTAATAAAAACCCAAAAGCAAACGTTTATTATATTAAAAATTACTTACAAATTCTTACATTTGATGCCTTCATTCGTTTTCTTTTTTAGGCTTTCTTTCTTTTATTTTCACCTGGTGATCCTGCCAGTTAGTCTGATGTTTTTTAAAAGAACAAGTTGTCCTGCAGATGTAGCAGTTAGAGGGTTGAGACTAACCATTTAAAGTGGTTTTAAACCCTTACATACCCAGTGAAGTGAGTGGTGTCAGGTGATACACAGAGATGAAACAAATCCTCCTACATATGTTGTACCTGCTTATTTGCATTCTCTTCTCTACATCTGTTCAACATGCTAATATTATAAAGCTTGTCTGAGAGTTCAGAAAAGAAGAGGATGGAGAGCTGAAATTACACTCTGCAGAATTCAGTGAGGGGAGCTCTGAGAGCTGATTGGAGGAAAGAGACAACCCCCCCTCCACACAGCTCACAGGAACAGAGCTGAGACTGTCAATCTTCTGGAAGTCCCTCCCCTGTCACCATTTTTCTCTTGGTGTCAGGAAAACGTGTCAGAAGTGATTTATGCTGATAGCAGAGTAACAAAGAAACAGAGAGAAATTACATTTAACATGGGTTCACATTTGTGCAGTGCAGCATATAGCATGTGATTCGCACAGGAACTGCACCACATTTCTGTGCACATCACATGCAAATTCTGTGCAGTGCGATTTGAGCCATACATTTTATATGGCTCAAATCGCACCACATCCGCACCAAAAAGGTACAGGACTGTTTTTTTGGTCCGCACTAGAAGCAAATCGCATTATTATTCACACCCATGAGATCCGATTGTGCACATCACACCACATTTTGTGGACCGATTTTGGGGTGTTGTTAACTTAACATACACACCCTCAGTGGTTTGCATGAATGGGGTGCGATTCTGATGCGGTGCGGAATACACACAGAAACCTCTGCAAATTCTGCACTGCATCAGTGTGAACTCGGGCTTAAGCCTCACACAAACGATAAGAATCTCGGATGAAAACTATTGCTTTCGAAGTGATCATCCAATAATCTGATTATTAATACTTTCGAGAGCTGATCATGACAATTCATGCAAAAATATCCGGAGGGACAAGAACAAAACTTTTCCCCGTAAGATAGCAGAACGAACGGTTTTCTTTTAGTCAGTATAGTATTCATCTGTAAAAAATCGAGTGACCAAGGCATGCTCAGAAATGAAAGAATACATTACAATACAATTCATTACATTACTTTCAAAGTTATATTCTGTCTTACAAGAATAACATATTAACCGATTCATTTTTGATATGAGACTAGCATGTAAAAAACCCCCCAAAAAACGGACAATATGTATGTCCAATATTCCCATGGCGTATACCAGGCTTTACTGCTCTTAACTTAGACATACTATAGAGGGATATGCTTTGTTCATATATTTCATGTCTGAGGTTTACAATCACTTTTAACACTGACAGGGGTGCTTGCAATGATCATCTTTTATTTATTTATGTAAAATCTTTATTCTAAAAGGAAAATAAACTATTGTCACTGCTTATAATGTGTAAGCTGGAGTTTGGCTTCAATTTGGTTTTTTTGTATCTAAATCTGTTAGTATATTTAACACTCCCCTCCCCCCATGCTGACAATGCTGCTGTTCAAAGGTGTCTCCTGTGCTCTATGTTCTAGAGTGGGGGCACTGTAGTACAGGATGTGTGTTACTGGACCAGGAGAAAACAGAGGGGAAAAAGCCTAAAAAAGAAAGCTAATGCAGCCACCACATCTAATGATTGGTAAGCTGCAATATGTTACATTTTTGGTTTGGGGTTTAATGTTACTTTACCTTTATGTTTACCGCTGCTCAAGGCAGAGAGACTCCTAATCTCCAAGCTAGCCCAGCTCGTGTGCTGCATAGATGAGAACAAAGGATGTCCGATGGGCTGCACTCCAAACAATCCACTTTATTGAACAAAGATAAAACCAATACAGACAGTAGAAATACAGTAGGGAACTGGTAGGTAAATGAGTTTCATGCTAAAGACTGTGCTTATTCATTACCCACAATAATGAAAAAGTGCTGTCTTTAGCGTGAAACGAGTTTACCTGCCAGTCCCATACTGTATTTCCACTGTCTGTATTGGTTTTATCTTTGTTCAATAAAGTGGATTGTTTGGAGTGCAGCTGATCGGACATCCTTTGTTCTTACTTTACCTTTGGTTGCTGAACAGCCTCTACTCCTTTAATATAACACCCCCATAGACGTAAGACTTTCCTTCATAAGGAGGCAGATTGTGGACCAAAGTGAAGGGTAGGTTTTTTTTCTAGGGGATTGCTGCTGTTCTAAAGTAGGGCAACTCCAAAAATGTTCCTGGTGTTTTTGTACAATATTGTGGAAAATGTCTTTGCTAAAACAAGTAAAATAAATCAAGTTAGCAGCATCAATGTCATATCCATCTCTCTGGGCAGCAAAGGCAATTGTTGGGGTTGTCTGCTGAAGGCACAGTTTTGGCTGAGCTTGCTGAAAATATTTGTATATGCTAGGTAAAAATAGATATTTCTAGTATTTAAAGTGTAAAAAAAATCTTTAGAGTAAGGGAAGGTTATAAACCTTGTCAGTTTTTTGCCATCTATGTCCCCTAATAGGGGAAATTTCCCTTCACTTCCTGTCTCATAGCCAGAACAGAAAGTGAGAGGAAAACCCTCCAAAGTGGGGGAATCCCAGAATGATCCAGGACTAGTGTCCCTATTGGAAGACTTCCCTTCTATTACTGTTTTGATATCAACTCAAAATTTGGGATATACTTTTACTTTCACTTTAAAAGAAATCTGTAATCCCTCTCCACTCTGTCCAAAACAAAACAAAATGCCTTTAATGATTTGCGGGCATAAAGCTCTCCTGCTGGGTGAAGTTCTTTGTAGCTCTTGAAGTTCTAATTAAAAAAATCTTCCCATAATCTTAGGCTTTGAAAACCTATGATAAAATAATGCAGTTGAAGTAAATTATGCTAGATGATTAAAAGGAAATATCTGATGCTGATACATTTCTATGGTTTGAAACCCAGTCCCTCATCTTTATTTTCTGTTCTTCAGCCATTTGGAGAATTGCCAGATATCAGAGTTTTGGTGGAAAAAGTCAATCTATCACCATAACATCCCTGGCCAACTTTAGCATCTTTTGGCAAAAGAAGACTGATTACCATCTGTTTATTACCTATGAAATGTCTAGTTGTATCACTGGGATTCCGGATTTTACAAGGATTATCTGAGTATATATGTGGTTATCCTTCAAATAAATAAATATAATAAAGTGCCTTGTCAAATGATAAATAGCCATATCTTCTAAATTGGCTCATGTGCAGGAGACCTTTTATTAGAAGAGATAAAGGGGTTGATTTTCTAAAGGAGTTTGAAACCATAAAGCATTTGTTATGATGTTGTATAAAATGTTTCTCTTTCTGATGAAAAATCTGTTTTTCTTTGCCGGGTGTCATGCATTATAGTATTGATAGCACTGCACTTTGTCAGTGTCAATATCTTTTTATGCAGTTCACAATATTGTACTAAAACATTGACTCCCATTTTGGGATACCACCATGAAGAATTGATAAATACTGATGATTTATAGAAAAATTACATCTTTTGGTCTATCCTTTGTAAGGTCTGAGTTTGGACAGGGCTAATTACTTGCTCCATTTTCCCACCTGGCAGTGCTCATACCTGGCCATTATTATTATTATAATTATACAGGATTTATATAGCGCCAATTGCACAGTGCTTTACAATATAAAGGAAGAAAATACAATACAATTCAATACAAGAGGGTTCTGAGGGCCCTGCTTCTGGGAGCTTAAAATCTAATAGGGAGAGGCTGGTGGGACAAAAGGTAATAACTGTGGGGGATGAACTGTTGGGAGAAATAGAAGATCCAGTTATTAGCTGATGGCAGGATTGGCTTCCCTGAAAAGAAGGGTTTTCAGGATCGCCTAAAATTGGACAGAGTAGGAGATAGTGGGACATATTTGGGAAAAGAGTTCCAGAGGATAGGAGAGGCTCTGGAAAAGTCCTGGAGATGAGCTTGAGAGGAGACAAGGGAGCTAGAGAGCAGGAGTTCTTGGAAGGAATGGAGAATATGATTTGAGTGATATTTGTAGACAAGATTGGTGATGCAGTTTGGGGCAGAGTTTTAAATGGCTTTATATGTTATTGTTAATGTTCTGAATTTTATTCACTGGGCAATGGGAAGCCAGTAGAGGGATTGGCAGAGAGGGGTGGCAGACACGGAATGGTTGGCAGGACATTCATGATAGACTGAAGAGGGGATGATAACTTGCAATTAGGTAGGCCAAGGAGGAGGGAGTTACAATAGTCAAAGCGAGAGATAACTAGGGAGTAAATAAGTTGCTTAGTGGTTTCAATGGTTAAAAAAGGGGTGAATTTTGTAGATGTTACGGAGGTGAAGTCTGCAAGATTTTGACAGTAATTTTATTTGGGGTAGAAAGGAAAAGTCAGAGTCCAGGTTTACACCTAGCACCCTGACATGAAGGGAGGAACTGGTTTTATTGCTCTTGATGGAGAAGCCAAGGGAGTGGGAACAGGCTGAAGGGAATATTACAAGCTCAGTTTTAGAAAGATTTAGTTCGATGAAGTGGTGCGACATCCATGCTGATATGTTAGTTAGTAATGCAAAAGGAGTCTGAAGGAGTGAGATGAGGAGTAGAGAAATAGAATTGTGTGTCACCAGCACAGAGGTGGTACTGGAAGCCATGGGAATTTATCAAGTGACCAAGGAAGGTGTTGATGGAGAAGAGAAAGGGTCCAAGGACAGGAACCTTGGAGGACCCCAAGGTCCAAGGAAAGAGGAAGTGGAGAGCAGACAGAGTATAGGTAACACTGAAGGAGCACTGTGATAGATAGGATGAGAATCAGGAGACAGCAGAGTCTCCAAGATCAAGAGAGTGGAGTGGAGAGGTCTAATAGTAAGAGTATGGAGTAGTGTCCATTGGTTTTAGTAGTTAGTAAATTATCAGTGAGTTTTAGTAGGGCAGTATCAGTGTAGTGTAGCAACCGAAAGCCAGTTTGTAAGGGGTCAGGAAGGTTGTTTTCAGTGAGGTAGGAGCTCAGACTATTTTAGACTACGCAGTCTAGGGGGTCGAAGGTAAACAGGAGCAAGGAGATGGGTCTTAAGTTGTTCAGGTTGGTGGGGTCCAGAGAGGGCTCTTTAAGTATAGGGGTGATCAGCGCATGTTTTAGAGGAAAGGTGCCAGTAAAGAGGGAGAGATTGAAGGTGTGAGTGAGGGAGCATAGGGGTCTTATACTTCGTGTAGTTAGAGGAGCAAGTGAGTCCAGTGAGGATGAAAGTGAATTGTTGTACCATTGGCCACTCAGGCTCAGGGCTCAAGCATTGCATCATTGAAGGAATTGCAGAAGGTCATAGGCCATACCCATAAGCACTGGGTATTTCTGGGGGCTCCAGTGGTGGGATAGAGAGCCAGATGATTGCTTTGAAGATGAGTATTAGTGGGTAAGTGGGTGAATTTTAGAAAGGCAATGTGCCAGATTCTCTGTATCTCATACTGTATATTCTATAGCAGCCTTTCTCAATATTTTTACCCCAGAGAAACCCTTGCAATAATTTAACAGGTCTCAGGGAACCCCTGCTAAGATTTGTCCATTGGTGGTCATTGGGAAAATGCCACTTACATTGGTGGTGGTAAGTGGGAAGAATGCCCCCCTTACAGTCATGCCTATGGCTGTGCCAAGTGGTTTTGGACCTGGAACTATGCAGGCACCATCACATGGGAGGTCAGTTAGTCACTGCTCAAGGAATCCCTGGCCATCTCCAGAGGAATCTTAGGGTTCCATGGAACCCTGGGTGAGAATGGCTGTTCTATTGAGTTAATTTACCAAGGATAGAGGCTGTACCTAACAAAGGGAATGGCCACTTAGCTCAGTAAATAAAGTACAGTTAGCTCATGTGCAAGGGAACAAAACAGGATATTTTGCTTACGTGTGATTGGGTGATTGAAGGGAACACAGCTTTACCTTATTCCCTAAACAGTCTTCGTTCATTCATCATTAACCCTTGAGTGTGATTGCACAACGTGATTGCATTTTGCTTGTGATATCAGCAGCCTCAGCAGACTTAGAGCTGTCACTCAAGTGACACTCTATAATTTTCTTTTCTCTCCTCCCCCAGCATACATGGATAGATAAAATCAAGTCATGCAATGCATTCAAACCTCATTTGCAATGACCAGACCAGCATACATATGTTTAATTAGTATTTTAAAGTACTGGAAGCATTTGTTGCTGTACATCTAGACTTTCCAAAATGTTACAGTATCTTAGCATGACCAGTCCTCTTTTCTTATAGAGAACATGTGCCAGATTTTTGACAGGTGTACATTATTTGTTACAACAGAGAGAGGTGGAGGAAAGATTAGTCTGTCTTGTCCAAAATGTCCACTATGTCTTTTGAACAAAAGTAGGGCAGTGTTTTACAACTTGGCTTAGAAACCCTGAACCCTCCATTGCCCTTTCTACAGCAAGATCAAGTACTAATAATGATATTCTGTTCACCCTTTATAAAACACAACTATATGCTAACCAAAGCTATCAGGGTAGATTACTCTTATGTTCCTGCTGATTGACCATCCCCACAGATGGAAGATGGCATGTGGGTGAAGCTTAAACTCAAAGTCAATAAACCCAAGTCCCAATGCTGGCCTCACCAATTACAATCTTCTTGTACAATTTCTTCACAGACTACCTTATTTTTTTTAATGATGCATTGTGAAGGCCTAGCCAAGCAATGCATGCAAATTTTATACACTCAGTTATAGTACATTGTAGTTAGTAAATCCAATGGCGATTGAACAGTCAGACCATGACATGTGTGGCAAGCCTTAGTAAAACAAGGAAAGATCTTCTGGCCAACAAAGACAATTGCTCAGGTTTAAAGGTCTGCAATAGCCATTAGCATTATATCAAAGTGTATCGAAACCAAAGAACAAAAAAATAATATATTAAAGCTTACCAGTCCTTTGATGTGGTGGCTGCATTCATTATCTTTTGTCAGTCTTTCTCCTTTGATTTTACCTGGTGATTCTGCTAATAACATACTTCTGGTCTTAAGGTGATAGCGCTCACTTTTTGTATTGTATTGGAGCAGAAGCGGCATTGTTATACAAGGACAGGTAGTGGTTTAAGACTATAGAACACCTCCCTCTTTCACCATCTCTATAATATGGGGGGGGGTTCTGTAGTAAGCAAAAAGCACTAGGAACAATGCTAACACCCTGGTCGCACAGGGTGTGACTTGGTATGCGATTTGCATGCCATGCGATTGCAAATTGTATGTCAAGTCACACCCTATTGTCCGCAATTACAACGGTCATATCGGTGCGGTTCCGACTTGGTCGAAGCCACATCGATTTCTAAAGTAGTACATGCACTAGTTTTGGTGCAATTTGCATAGACATCTGTGTCAGATGTCTTGCAAATCGCACCTGAAATTGGCATGTCCCCCAACTTTGAAGTCGTGCGACTTCACTGTAATTTTCACGATTTAAAAGTCAGGCTTGATGCGACCGGGATGTAAATGATAACAGGCTCAGGAAGAGAGCACAAAATGTTATCAGCTGACAAGATATCCGGCAGGTATTTTTTATCGTACTATTTGATCATATATAGCAGAACAGATCCAAATTCCTGAATAAAAAAACAAAATTAACGAATACATTTGTTTCATTCAGATGACATCACATGATGCGATAGTAGTTCAGACCCATGGAGAAATGAATAAAATTTTCGAATTTCTTCGATAATTCAGATTTGGAAAACAAATGGATCCGAATTTCATTCATTTTGTTAATTCAGATGCACATGACACCACTCAATACTGTCCAATCAGCTCATGCCATTTCTCTTGGTGGGTTTGACTAGAGTCTAAAAATATCAAATTTGTCTGATTCAAATCTGTCTGATTCAATAATATATCAAATATATAGCAATCTTCGGAAAACCGCAACATTTTTCAAATCCACCCTGACCAACGAATATACAAAACAAATGCAAAAGATACAAAATGAATTCTGAAAATAAATCAGGTCAACAAAACAAAGTTCTTCAATGAACAAATCCGAAACAAACAAAATTAAAATTTCCAGCATGCACATGTCTACTTTATAAAACAACCCCTTCAGTTTAAAATAGAATTGCAAGACAAAACAATTATGTATATAAAAAAAGAATAATAAATAAATTCCTTTTTTTTAAATTAGTAATCACAAGACCTCTGTTCTTGGCTGCACAAGTGGTTTAGAGAGGTGGGGGTGGAGACTGTAGGGAGGGGTGTCAGCAGGAGGCAGAGAAGCCGCAGTACACTGATCTTCCCAGTAAAGATCTGTGCAGGGGACATGTCAGCACTAGTCTGACCATTGGAATACAGGCAGGCTGAGCTCCCAAGTAGAATGTAAAGAAAAAAACTGACTACGCTAGGATGAAAGAGCTTTCATGCCTAGCATGGTCATTCTGAAATAGGAAAGCAGGGGGACTGGCAGGATCTTCACACAAAGGAAGCAATACAAAGAGAACAGAATACTTTTTATTACAATTACATGGTATCAGACACATATCAGAAATATGAAATGGTGGGGTAATATACACTATAACAGAACAAAAGGGAGCAAATAAAGGAATGTGGATGAGCTTTGGGTTTGAGTCATGCATGGGTTTGCTGCGAATCAAACCCATTTGATGTCTATGGAGCTAGAAAACTAATGCGGCCATTCATCACCATAGCAACCAACTTACTACTAGTAATGCAAATCCTGAATTGCTTAGGGAGGCTATACATAGCTAGTCTTTTTTTTATTCAGTTGGTGGGCCGAATGAAACTAAATTAAAAGAGAATTAGTGTTTTGTTTTTTTAAATCATCCTTACCTAGTTGGATGCAGCATCGAATCGATGCTGCATGTGTTCCCTACTGGCTCCAAGCACAAGAAATAAGTGATAAGACATTCAGTTCTCCCTGCCGCTCTCAGCAGAGAGCGGTGACTGTCAGTCACCTCCTTCTGCTCTGCCCCCCAAGCGCTGGTCTGTGGAGGGGCGGGGGCAGCTGGCTCAAGCTCTCGGCGGCTCTTCATTGGTTTGAAGTTAATTACCTTAACTATATTTTTTAAAAGTACTCACCTCGTCTTTCCTTCCTAAATTTTGGCCTAACCAAGGTGCTTGCATACTGTCCAGCCACTGAACAGTATATGTGGTTATTGTCTCTAATACATTCTAAGTTTATTGCAAGACAAATTCTGCCTTGTCCCTTTCAACTTGATGCTCATTCAAATGCTCATGTACTGTCCTGATGCTGGTCAATTTCTACCAAACACAAAGTCTATATTTTGAATAGCATTTAATAATCTTTTAAGAAATTACAGTGCAGTACTGCTATAATAGAAAACTGTTTTGCCACTGACCAATTGGTTTGAAGTTGATGGCCTTAGTTTTATTAATTTTATAGAATGCTTTTTTTTTCTTTAGCTGTTGTGGCAGCTACTGTCACCAGTCAATTCAGGCCTATTGCCGCTGGTTAAAAAAATAAGGTATCACAGCCAACTCTACCTAAAAAAGCCTTTTTTCAGGTTGTAGTCAATCAGCCTGGGTGCTGCTGTTGTATTTAAAGTGGTTCTCAAGGCTCAAGGTTTTTTACCTTCATGCCTTCTATGCATGAAGGTAAAAAACTTACTGGGTGCAGCAGCCGCCCCCAGCCTCCCCCCTAATGCTCACCTGAGCCCTATCGCGTTCCAGTGATGTCCATGAGAGTCTTGGGTTGCCAGGGACTCTCCCTCCTCATTGGCTGAGACAGCAGCGGGAGCCATTGGCTGTCAATCTCAGCCAGTGAGCCATATATTTTTAAATATATTCTTCAGATTTTTTTTAACATATAAAAAAGTAATTTTAACATATATTTTTACATACATTTGTAAATGCCTTCCAAAAATGTAGATTTGTATTTTTAAAGACATGCAGTATATTTGAAATGTATTTTTAAAAATATTTTTCATATACTTTGTAATAAAAACACATTTCAACATGCAGTATATATATTTATTAAAATATATTTTGAAATATATTGAATATGGCCAAAATTGTAGTATTTAAAATATATGGAAATATATTTGGGAAGAATATTTTTAAAATATATTTCAAATATATTTTTCTTCCATCTGGGGTATTACTTTGAGCCAAGCAATAAATATCCCCTATGGCAATGCCCAGTTCCCCCCATGCTCTCTTTGGACAATTCTTTGCCTCCTAGCCTTGAAATAGTCCAGAACTATTTTTCAAGATTCACTCCCTATATACTTTAATGGGGTTTGGTTTTTAATTTTGCAATTTTTAGGCTCTAATATGGGTCTGACAAAAGCCTTACAAACTGAACCCAGACACATTTTCCCATCACTATCAGAGAAGCTCATTCATTGTAAACCTTTTCCTAAGCTGAACCTATAAATGTAACTACTTATCTAAACCTTACTAATAAAGTTTACATTTAACATTATCTTAACTTACAAAACTAACCCTTTATATCAGCTAAAATTTATGTTGTCACAGTGATAAATATTAAGGTTGTCATACTAGTGTGTAAAATACTATCGTGTAGTAAATGCCACCCAATAAATGCTTTGACACCATTTTAAAATGAGCCACCTTATCAGTGCAGAAAGACCTGCTATGTAAATTGTGCACCAAAACAAAATTATGCAGGTGGTTAAATGAACGTATCAGCAGCCTCAGTACCATTACTAGGGGCACAAGCAGGGCCGTGGATAAGGGGATACCACCAGATTTCCTGTACGGGACCCAGGCCAGCAAGGGGGCCCAGGCAGCTGGGTGATTCTGATGTGGACAAGGAGGGTGATCAGCTCATTGTGGAGGGCAGTTAGTGGAACAGATCCCCTGTATGGCTCTCTCTGCAGCAGCTGAAAGTTGGCTTCTTCTTCTCTCCCTCCCTCTGGCTTTCAACTGCTGTAAAGAGAGACATATGGGGGATCGGTTCCAGTAATTGCCCCCCCCCACCCCCACCGCTGCACCCATGACCATCCCTGTTCACCATACGTTTCCCTCTGCTGTGCAGGCACCCCCACCCCACAGTGCCACTGCCTCCCTCCTCTGCTTCCTACCAGCAGCTGCAAGTACGTAATAGGATCCTTCAGGATGGAGAGTGGGAGAAGGGTCCTGTAAATATGTCACATTTACTAGGCCCTTCCTTTCCTGAATGAACACAATGAGTGATCGGTACCAATCACTCACTGTGTTCATTCATAACTGAAGCATAGTAAACTGTGTTTGTTATTTGGGGAGGCCCTGTCAGGTTGGCTGTATGGGGCCCCGTGGTTTCTAACAGCAGCCCTGGACCCAACTGCTGAATGAGGTATAAACAGTGCAAGTGTCGCAAAGTTATCAGTCCAGTCCTTGAGTGGCCCATTATGATCAATGAAGTCGATTATTTATGAGCATTATAATTCCAAGACCAGTATCAGTTAAATTTAAACATCACTGAGGCTTCACTAAATTCTTAAAAAAGGAATATTCTTAATGAGGATGTGTATGCACAAAACACACTGCTGTAACAGTTTTAGTTGACATACTATCTTCTAGTTACATGGAAAGTGTTTGTAACTGATTTTCATTTCTCTAAGGCTCGGTTCAAACTTATGGCAAGACTTTGCCAGGTGACTTCCTGCCAACTTCAGTACTACTTTGATGCGGCTTTATGCGACTTTGAAGTCACTTTCATGACATGTGACTTTACCTGTGGCCAATCAGCTACAGGTAATCTTCCTGTAATATCGAATCCAAATCACATCAATATAGATGAGAATCCGACTTGGAGGAGACTTCCATTAACATCTATGGGTACAAGGTGGACAGAAGTAGTACAGGAACCTTTTCTAAAGTCGGAGCGACTTCAGTAGTGCTAATTAAGACAGCTCTCATTGACTAACATGGGATTTCACATGTCATGTGCCTTGGGGGGGTCTCACAAGTTAGATCCCAAGTTGCGCCAGTGTGACCCGAGCCTTACACAAACTAAGATCCTGGTTCTTAATGCTCATAATTCCCATACCTTCTATTACACAGGTACAATATTTAATGTGAAATATTGTTTGAAGGATGACATTTAAAAAGAGTGTAAACATACCTTAGAAAAATTGAGATATGGAGGAGAAATCACCAACTGCCTGGAGTTTGCATGTTCTCCCTGTGCCGACGTGGGTTTCCTCTGGGAACTCCGGTTTCCTCCCACACTCCAAAGACATGCTGGTAGGTTAATTGGATCCTGTCTAAATTGGCCCGTGTATGTGTATGTAAGAATGTAAGTTAGGGACCTTAGATTGGACGCTCCTTGAGGGTTAGGGACTGATATGAATGTACAATATATCTGTAAAGCGCTGCGTAAATTGACGGCTCTATATAAGTACCTGAAATAAATATATAAATAAATAATCCGGGTCTCAGTACTATTACGATTTCAATACCTGTGTTTTATTTCTAGGGGTAGATAAATGTGTGCCATGATCACTAAACATAATTACATATTTATATTAGGTAATTAGCTTAACATGCAACTGACGTTGCATTTAAATAGAAAGAGGGGAGTCCAGCAATTGTACTTTGATCTTCAGCGCTACAAGGTTTATTGGTTGAATTTCAATGATTGCCCACATTCCCAGGATCCAGTTGCTGACAGGAAGGATTCTGCATATGTACTTCTAGTAGAAGAGTACCGTAGTAAATTTCTGTATGTTTTTATTCCTTCTGTTTTAGATGGCTGTTTTGCATGAATGTACTGTATGCCTATTTTAACCTTGGTGTCATGTAGCTAATCTTGCTTCTGCTAGAGAAGCAGAAATGTGCGCTTGCAAAAATCTGTGCGCAAACCTGTTAAAGAGACCCAGTTGCCATATTAAACTTTCCAAGGCATACCTTTAAAACAATAATGTACATACTTACCTTTTTTACCACCTGCATCTTTTCAGTAGAAAACTGCCACTGGAAAACTGACATTCCCAGGAATGCTGATCTCCTTGGAAGGAAGCTCTCACTGGTTTCTCCTGTTGACCTCTACATTACTACTGTATCCTGTATCAAAGTTTGGCTGCCTAGACAGCTGGAAAGGTAAGTATGTACACTTTTGTACACTTTTCTTTTACAGGTATGTCTTGCCTTGGGAAGTTTATTGTAGCAACAGGGTTGCATTACCTACTAAAGAACATTTTTTTGACTAGAAGTGTTGGGAATGTGAGAATCTTCCAATTCTATAATATGTGAGTGGTAGCAGTTTACAGGCCTGAGCTTATATATGCTTGTGGGGATAGAGGGTAAATCCAGAGGCGTCCCTAGGGTTGGTGTCACCCGGTGCGATAACACTTGGTGACATCGTCTCCGACGATCCCCACAGAATTGATCGGATCTGCAGATTGAGCATAATGAATCGGACTCCGATCCATTATGCTCAATCCGCAGATCTAATCTATCCTGCCGGCTTGATTTACAACTTACCTTTTCGTGGAGAGGGTCCAGTGTCACCCCGTGCGGCGCGCACCCGCCCACCTGCCTATCCTTCCCACATGGGGAAGGACTGGGTTGACAAGTGGCGCATCTGTGTAAACCCATGGGAGACCCACCAGGAAAATTCCTGAGGCTGATCTAGGCCTGTGAGGAATAGGGGGTTGTTAACAATAGGCAAAATAGGTAAGTGGGCTCAGGTTTGTGGGGCAAAGTTTATGTGAAAGCCGGAGACGTTCCTGTATTGAAAGGGTATCAACAAAGTTTTTAATCTGTAAATACCTAAATATTTACGGTGGTGGAGTTTCATGTAAATTTTGAAAGGAGGGGAAGCTAATTACTCATGACAGGGTTTCTAAATCATAGATTCTATATAGACCCTGTGCCAGCCACCACTTTGATCTTGTTAACTTTGTAAAATCTGGAGGAAACAATTGGTTGCGAATGATGGAGGCTATTGAAGCATAAGGAGACATTCATTTACCAGAAAATGTAATACCATCCCAAACTTGCAATGAATGAATGAGGGAGTTAGTTGATCCCTTTACGTAGGTAGGGATATCCAAAGTAACAAAATAGGGTCTATTTCAAAATCTTATAGTGCTAGCCTCAAAGGTGGATTTGACATTTTATGGTAAATGGAAAGTTGAGCTATTTGTGCTGCTGTATTAGAGTTGTACTGACAGCCCTCTATTAAATTTCAGTTGAAATTTATTTTGTTATCAATCTAGTCTTTATTAATCTGGTCTGTTACCCCAGGTGTAATTCAGTATCTGTCCTTTAAAGGATGATATAAGATATATGAGATGATATGAGAGGAGTTTCTGACCAGCAGTACATGGAATAGTTATATGGACTTTGGGAGGTATGTCATTTTACATGCCACAATGTGGCCAAGCCAGGATATTTGGTATCGTTTCTAGGTCCAAAAAAGAAGATGAAGTTGGTCTGATAAAGCTGGGTAATTGGCCTAGAATATTGTATCATAAGGTGAAGAAAACCTCTAGGTAGAGGAGGCCAATGGTATCCCAATAAAAAGGGAGATCATTCTGGACTTTTGACAAGATATCTGAGTATAGGTTGATATTCAGAGCTCAACATTTATTGTCATTGATTCGAAAACCTGGTAATTGTTTACATTTGGGTAACACGGCTAACAGATTAAGCAAGGGGATGAGTAGATTACCTAGGAACATTATAACGACATTTGTAAATAGACAACATTTTTTGTTATATCCTGATAACTCCAGTCTTTTTCAATTTGATTACCATTGCCAAGGACTCCATTGCCAAAGTGAACAGGAGTGGAGACAATGGGCAGCCCTGTCTGGTTCTTCTACCCACACAAAAATTATGCATAATGTCAAGGGGTGACGGGGTGTGCTGGAGAGTCTATTGATGCTGGCTGCTGAGGGATCTATTGTTGCTGGAGAAGATCTATTTTTGCAGAGGGGGATCTATTGTTCCTGGAGAGATCTATTGTTGCTGGTGGGGAATATGTTAATGCTAGGGGGGTCTTATGTTGCTGGGTGGTCAGTTGTTACTGGGATGGATCTATTGTTGCTGGAAGGGTATTTTGTTGTGGGGGGGTTTATTGTAAGTGGGAAGGTCTAATGTTGCTGGAAAGGATCTATTGTCACTGGCTGCAGGGGATCTATTTTACTGCTTTTCTTGCTATCATTACCAAATCCCATGCAAATTATTTAGCACCACTAATTATATATACTTGGGTTTGTATTCTATAAAAGGGGCTGTACTGGAGGTGGGTAGGGGGTTGACCCAAGGAACGGTCCTTGGAGGTGGGTAGGGGGGCGAAGACAAGAAGTAACTCAGAAGGGGGAAGTTCCTGCACCTGTTCTCTGAGAAAAAAAGCCCTGCTTTCATGTATTTATCAGTTTCTTTTATTCTACACAGCTTAATTTATAGCAGGATGATTTGCATTATCCTTATTTTTTGTTGTTGTTCCAAGAGTCAAAATCAATGGGAATGGCTTTAAGCAGTCAAAGTGAGGGTCCTGATTTTGAGATTACAATTATTTTTCTTTTTTTTACCTTTTTTGAGCGATTATGCCTCCTACTGATGCAAACTTGTTGGAAAAATTAACTGCAAATAAGCCTGTACTGATAATTTGCTATGGAGCAGAGAATAGGATTAAAGTACTGTACATGTGACTGTAGTAACCAGTGGGAAAGGATCACAGGGGGTGTCTACACATTTTTGCCTCCCTATACTTCTTAAGCTTTAAAGGAGTGGACAGGGGTGGACACATGTTGTAGCAAAAATTATCTCTCCCCCCCATGTCAATAGTGCTAGTCACATCAGCGGTTGCTAGGGACGCTGTGGGTACAGCAGCACCTACTACTTACTTAGAGATCATTGGTAGCAGGAAGCTGTCATATGTAGGAGCATAGAAATTCTGCTTCTATATATGTTACTCAGCTTCTGCCAAACAGTGGGCCGAAATTTTGGGCATTCATTCAATTGCCCAACCTAGGTTCAGTCCAAACTGTGGCTCATCACTACTCCACACCAAGACCTGCATTTTATTAATGAGTCATAAAATGTAAACACTTCAGTATCCATACTTGGCTGTAAATAGATAAATACATAAATAGGTCTTAAGGATTGGACGTTCACAACTTTAGGACTCAAAATATATATTCACAAGATAGAGGCCAGCAATCAGATCAAGAACTACGTTTTGTAGAATGATGCCTTTTGCATAAAATGCACATTTTGCTCAGTTGTCATGTAACCAACACTACTGAAGCTAAAATTAAGATAAGTAACTTTATGAAAGGAATTCAATATCGACTGATTGAATTCAATGTTTTGTTTCAGTAGTAATACAATGGTACAAGAATATGTAAGTAGGTGTTGCAAGATTCACTTTATTATAAATAAGGGAAGAATTGAGGTGTTACGAGCCTGTCTTCTTATCCTCTATAGTTCACAGCAACTTACATTGTACATACTGGAGGTTAAAATATTACTCGCAAAACTTTACTATTCTGCATTTCAATTTGCCATCCCTAGCAATGAGGTGGATTTTATACACAAAGTAAGATGTGGAGAGGTAAGAGGAATAGGTATAGCAGCTTCAAACTGAATGGACTGAAGTATGTCTCATGAATGTGCTGAATGGTGAAGCTGTGGGCACACACAACAGTGGGCTCTTGGTAAGACCACACAATTCGCACATAGCTAAGTCATATACAGTATTTTTCCAGCAATATATGGCTGCTGACAGCAAAGGCTTGGATTGCACATTTCAAAGTATTTTTGGCTTCACTCTATATAAACAATAAAACCTGGCATATATTTATTGATACCAAAAATGTTATATTTATAAGAGTTTGACATTATTCATTTACTGGAATCAGGGCTGGCATGCACGTACTAATACTAGAAATTGACATTATATTTTATAGACGTCTATAAAATATAATGGCAAAAGAGTGACATAAATTGGGCTGTACTTTGAAAAGTATAATCCAATTTATGTCACTGTAAATGCACTCAGAATACAACACTGAAAATATATCTAGATAAAGCTAGTAGGGTTAAGGTGTCTAAAGACATTAGAGAACTTTTATACAATCTGGCCATTTGTAGTCAAATTATAGAAGATAGGCTAGCACCCACAGTGCTCCTCGTAACCCAAAAATGACATTTAAGTTCAAAATACAAGGCATCTTATAAATTGAAGGGGCTGCTAAATAAGCAATCCCCTGTGGACAGCAGGTTTTGATAAAATGGGTAAAGGTTTGATCCTCTTTCAAGGTTTTATGGCTGTCTGTGGTCCCCATTGAGGAGATTCACCCTCTGTTTGTCTCTTGCGTGTTGTCACTAAGAAAGAAAGTGAGGGGAAATCTAATATTCTAGAGTTGCCCCAGGAACAAAAGGTAAGGGGAAATATTCCAATGGGGAACCATGTTCTGGTGACAGCTGTCTAAGAGAGGGGGAACTCTTTTAGCTTTAGATTACTTTCTGTTGCATCTCTGAGACTGGAAATTATGGTGAATTCCCCTGATGGCACACAGACAGCAAAAAATAATTTGGCAGGGGATTTAATCCTTCACTATGCTATAAAATAATAATAATAATAATAAAAACTTTCACTACATGTTCACTTTTAAACCAAAGTTGAAGTGTTATCCCAGTGATTTCTTGACCTAACCTAATAGAATGACTGTTTGTATAATTACCTTTTAGAGGGTCTGGGTTTCATTCAAGCTCCCTCCATCTCCTGTTCCAGAACACAGTCTAGGTGGGGGACAAGAGGTGGATGCAAACACAAGCACTAATTGTCTGATTCTGCTGGAGCAGCCAAGTAAGTGCATTCGACTGCAAACAGATTGCCCCCTCCACCTTGACTTCATCCCAGAAAGGCCAATTTCTGGGATGTCAGTGCTCTGAAAGTACACTGAACATCTTAAATAGTACATATTCCAGTGGCTTGCTACTAAGTTAGAGAGCAGTATGGGGAGTGATATCCAAATCTTATTTTCAGGTTAGTATGGGACTCTCTAGTGGTTGACTTTAATACTGGTGTTTATTGATCCACTTGGTAATTAAAAGATAAAAAAAAATCCATGTGCTATAGAATGAACCTTCCAATGTTATCACCTCCTGTACCAGGAGTATATTGTCCTATATGTTGCTGGGATATAAAACTGAATCATAGCAATGCATTTTTAACCTTTTTTTAGCTCTAACACCTAACTGATCACTCTTGGCTCTCACACATGAACGATAAATCAGAGTTGCCAGATTCGGCTACACATAGGCATAAGATAGTGGTCTTATGAAATGTATTTTTTTAAGGTAATTGATCATTAATTGAAGAGAAATTGTGCTGCTTTTCAATCCTTGCAACAGACCAACATTACAATCATTGTAATTGGTCATTGGTCACTAAACAATGGGCTTGCACATAGTACTTTTGACTGTTACAACATATCCTGTACCGGGAATCAAGGTTGGGCACATTCACATGTGTATTGTGCATGGGTCATTGGCCCAGAATTAGTATGAAGATCAGGAATTTTCCCTTTAATTTTCCTAATCATCATGTTTGTTGAGGCTTGGTGATTCAGAAAGTATTGAAGACACACAACCTGACCCACTCACATTTTCAGTAGGAGTTCTGCTATGATAGTATCTATAATTTTCTCGATATAAAAGTCCTTTTAATTTAAAGTCCTACTAATGCTTTCCATAGAAATGACAGGATAGTTGCCGGACACTGACATTTTTGCCCAAATCATGTGATAATCTCATGTCTATAGGAAGCCTCTGTCTCTTCTAGCTATCCATTGTCTGAAAACCTACACCAATCACTGTTGCTGTCTCTGAGATAATATATTCCAGCATTATCTGCCAGTACCACTCTTCTCCTTCCCCTTTCTCTTTTTATGGATTGTGAGGACTTAGCTCGGTAGCGGGCTGTGCATGACTCCCTGGATGAGTCGCAGCATGGTGAAAAAGGCACAGCAAGACAGAAGGATCTTAGTGAAACACAAGTGTGGTTTATTTACAAAGTCAGTGTTCACAAAATGCAGGTATCAAAACAGCAAAATAAAACAAAAACTGAAAATAAACCTTTGCTACATTGGACATCTAACTACAAGCACAGGACTACTTGTCCTGAAACAGCCTACTTTAGATTCCTTGGTAGGTGTGTATGTATGATATAGATTTTACTTTAAAAGATCTGCAATAATAATAAGATCTATAATATCTGATAGGTTTTCCCTAGAGTATATTAAAACCCAAGAACAAAAATCGAATAAATTGCAACTTACTAGTCCTTAGATACGATGGTTGCGTTACCTTTATTTTCTTATGTCTATGAAGGTTCTCATTTATTCAGATCGTGGTATATCTAGTAGTAGTTAGTCACAATCAAATGGACCATAATGTTGAAGATGGCTTGTAGTTGTCCAAAACGCTTATTTGGTTCCTAGAGTGACAAGAAGATACCCCAGCACTTATATTAATGCATTAGGACATCTTAACCCAATCACCATGGAATTTGTAAATGTTGAATGTCCAAGAGCATGATGTGAATGTTGTGGTGCCATCTTGTCCTATTTACATAACCCAATAGTTGGTGTCAGTAAGTCTGCATAGGTCTTAGTTCCTTGAGTTACATGGCTAAAAGTGGGAATTGTTGTCAGATTGCCAGAATATTAAAACAACATTACATGGAAGAAAGATGGTGACAAAGGCCTCCAACCCATCCAGGGACTGTTGTTCTATGACGTAGATGGTAGATGGCCTCTTTCGTGTCTCTTGCAAGCCTGTTCTCTTCTCTGTCTAAAATGTGCACTTCACTGTCCTCTAAAGAATGTCCCTTTTCTTTAATGTGTAGAAAGAATTCTGAGTCTTGGCCGCTAAAATTTTCCCTGGTGTGTTGGGATCTTCATTTGTTGTGAGATTGTTCTATTTACCCAATCTACAGGTCTTTAAATTCCACACTATACTGCACTGCGTATACCAAGTTTGGATACTGGATTCTTAGGATGTACAAAGTTCTGTCTCAGTTTACAAAAGTAAATGTACACCCAAGCAATTAAAACTCCCCAAAATTTTGAGCCACCCTGCCCCCATACATGCACATATGCAAAACAAAACTTGTGTTACATATTGCTGTGCATGTGAGAACAATAATTCTAGGGTCATTACTCATGGTTGACTCTAAACCAATGGTCTCCAAACTGCAGCCCTTTGCTTACCTTTAGGGCACTATTCCTCCCACTGACATTAACAATGGGGCATAATTCCTCCCACTAATACCAATGATAGGGTACTATTGCTTCCACAGACACCAATGATGGGAGAGTATTCCTCTCACTGATACCAATGATGGGGCATTATTCCTCCCACTGATATCAGTGATGGGGCACTATTCCTCTCACTGACACCAATTATGAGGCAATATTCCTCCCACTGATACCAGTGATGGGGCACTATTCCTCCCACTGACATCAGTGATAGGGCACTATTCCTCCCACTGACACCATGATGGGGCACTATTCCTCTCGCTGACACCAATGATGAGGCATTGTTACTGACATCAGGACAGTTTCTACTCCTACTGGCCACAGTCCGGCCCCTCTAAATTCTGATGGATAATAAACTGGTCCTATGTTTAGAAAGTTTGGAGACCCCTGCTCTAAACTGATGACCTATAAGAGCTTTTAAAATGTCGACGATGCAATTTTGGGTACCAAAGTTTGTCACTATATCAATTGGGTATCAATTTTTTCAGCACAACCTCATCTTTTATATTTTACAAAAAATATTAGGTAATATATTGCGTTTGTGTGCACTAAAATATACTTTACTTTTTACTGAAAATTTGCCTTTGATACACTCTATTATCATGTGACATAAACATTGGAACTACCACCATTTTATTCTACAGGGTCTCTGTTTTTAGAAAATATATACTGCTTGGGGGTTTTAACTAATCACATTCCTTAAATTGATTAACGTGTACAAAAAAAGGATCTGTCAGTGAAAGGGTTAACCAATAAATGGTAACAATTTCAAGTTAATTGTTAAGGTTCATATACTATTATTAAAACATGTTGCCAACTGCAGTAACCCATACTATCCAATCAGGAATCATCTTTTATAGCTCTGACAGTTTTAAAGTGATGATTAGTTTCTATGGGTTAGTGCACACTAGTGCTCTTTGCCCTGCTTGGTTAAATAGCCAGAGTGTGTTTAACTGGTGAGATCTCTGTAACTGCTTTTACAAGGTTCATATAAAAATGTTTAATCTGAAATATACTACACTCATGGGCAAGCAGTATATCTAGCCATTGTGCATTTAACACAATGACATATATCATACCTCTTAGTAAATTATATTGAAAAATTCCATATACTGAATTCCCATTTAAACAAATACATTGCATATAATGCTACCCAATCATTCTGCTGCCTGAGGCAAACAGGGAAAATGTGCCATGTTTTTATTAGTGCAGTCGCTTTATTCATTATCGGCTTAATAAAGAAATCACTATTTCAGACAATGGCAGTGAAATTTTAATTGCTTCTTTATAATGTATTTCTCCACACTCCCAAGATCCTCAGCAAGAAAGGTCCTCTCCAGGCTCAATCCTTCCATGGATGTTGCTTTATGGCTGACAGTTCTTCTGTGTGATACAGCAGGCTTGGGACACCGGCTTGAAAAATTAAATAATTTGTTGAATTGTTTTGCTGCATCCGTCACCCAAAGGGAAACACAGAGCGCTGTTTATGGCTTCAGAAATGGTCATAATGAAAGGGTGTCCCTGTTTTATGCTACATGTTCTAGCCCAATTCTAAATCTCTTTTTGAAGAACATTACACTAAAATAATTAATTATATTGTTTCTAATTGATGCTTGCACATCAACATCAGTTTTTTTCTACTACCATCAGACAAATACTCTAGGGGGGGGGGGGGGGATCACAAAAGCCTAAGGCTTCATTCTCAGCATTTTCTTATTTTTCAATATACAATTGTATTTGCACATTTTTCTTCCCTCTCACATGTACATAATTTAAATAGCTTTTGAAGCAGTTATAATAATTTTTTTGCATGGATTGACAAACTGGGCATGCTTTATTTTAGCAGTCCATTTACAAGTTTTTTGTATGTCCATTCAGGCTGTCAGGTTTACTGCATATAGTGAAACATGGATTTTTCTACTACCAGAAATACAGCATTTTATTTTAGGTACACTAGCAAATGTGTGCTTATTTATAAATGGAGTAAATTTAGAATTCTCCACAGATTTTTTCATAACCCTACAATAATTCCGTAAGGCAGTTTAAAATCGTAGTTTGGGAATATTTTGACTTGCTACATATGTGTTTGTTAGTTCTTTTGAATGTTTTCCAATTACAATCATCAACTGCATTTAAACAATGCTAATTAAAAACACAACCCATCAGGAATTATCCAACCTAATCATTCCTCTTTCAATGTTATTTTAAAAAAATTGAATGAACGTGAAATCATAACTGTACATCGCTCAGTTGCAATGGTTCATGGGCACCATTTCTCAAATACAGTTTTCAAAAATGGTGTTTATTATAAAGCGTGTACAGTCCCTTTGGGGGGGGAAGTAAGAACTAATGGTGGAGTGGGAGTGGGAGATGGTGGTGGGGCTATGGTGGCAAGATAAACCTTTAAAATAATTCCTGATTTATGATGATTATAAATTAGCTTCTGAAACTAACCATTGTTCTACTTCTCTTTATGTTTAATGCACATATACCAGGGGTCTCCAAACTTTCTAAACAAAGGGCCAGTTTATTATCCTTCTTAATTTAGAGGGGCTGGACTATGGCCAGTAGGAGTAGAAAATGTTCTGATGTCAGTAACAATGCCTCATCATTGGTGTCAGCAAGAGGAAAAGTGGCCCATCACTGGTATCAACGGAAGGAATAGTGCCCCATAATTGGTGTTAGTGAGAGGAATAGTGCCCCATCACTAATGTCAGTGGGAGGAATAATGCCCCATCGTTGGTATCAGTGGGAGGAATATTGC
Organism: Staurois parvus; assembly: GCF_062004578.1. NCBI lineage: Eukaryota > Metazoa > Chordata > Amphibia > Anura > Ranidae > Staurois > Staurois parvus. The sequence goes on from NW_028317947.1 coordinate 3,704,074, forward strand.
ACCATCATTGGTGTCAGAGGGAGGAATAGTGCCCCATTATTGGTGTCAGTGAGAGGAATATTGTCCCATCATTGGTATCAGTGGAAGGAATAGTGCCCCACCATTGGTGTAAGCGGAAGGAATAGTACCCTATCATTGGTGTTAGTGGGAGGTATAGTGCCCCATCGTTAGTGTCAGTGGGAGGAATAGTGTTTCACTCTTGTTGTCAGTGGCAGGAATTATGCCCCATTATTAATTGCAATTTGAGGAATAGTGCCCTAAGGGCGGAATAAAGGCAAGTAAATGGCCACAGTTTGGAGACCAGTGACATTTACTCTTGAGATATCTAAAGTGTGGAAACTTGTGACCGCAAAGGATCAATGCTAAGTCTTGGGACACTGACTCATATAAGTATAAATTAAGAATATTCAAAAATATCATCTTGCCGCTGTGGTGGAGTGGAAGTTGGCCATAAATGTGGATTTCCCACTATTTAAGCTGACCTACGCAAATTGTAACTGCCCAAAAAAGTTTGACAAAATTTGGTCCAACTGGATAGATGCCGAAGGGATTACTGTCTGATGCCAAATACATTTGCATATTGCTAGTGAACCTGGGTCATGGCTTGGGCTGGACTATGTCCTTCTGTGGCATTTGGTGGGTACTTTGCCGCTGCCTTCAGTCTTCTCCTCTCCCTCTCTGACCCTTTTCTTTTCTCAGCCTTCACACTCCTCCCCCTTCATCTTTCTTACTCCCAGTTACTCTGGAATGGTACGCCTATAATATTCAGGAAAGCGTAGCCTGACAGTTACTACTGCAGTGCATTTTCATGCCTATGCAGTGTATTCTCTTAACTTGACCTGTACTATATGTAAAATCTCAATAAATATTTTTATTGGAAAAAGAATATAAAAAAATAGTGAAAATAGTTAAAAGTGTAGAGGTTTCCTAAAATTATCATCAATTGTCACCAGCATTTCACCATTGACGCCAACATCTCACCAACATCTGACCATCACTACCGACATCTGACCAATGACCAAAGACTATATGACTTGCATCCATTCTATTATAAATACTTATGTCAATCATCAAATAAATCAAGAATGCTTCAGCATACACTTGGTGTTCGTGTCTGACCTCCTATACTGAAGTACACTATATTGCCAAAAATATTGGGACACCTGTCTTTACACGCACATGAACTTTAATGGCATCCCAGTCTTAGTCCATAGGGTTCAATATTGAGTTGGCCCACACTTTGCAGCTATAACAGCTTCAACTCTTCTGGGACGGCTGTCCACAAGGTTTATGAGTGTGTCTTTGGGAATGTTTGACCATTCTTCCAGAAGCGCATTTGTGAGGTCAGGCACTGATGTCGGATGAAAAGGCCTGGCACACAGTCTCCGCTCTAATTCATCCCAAAGGTGTTCTGTCGGGTTGAGGTCGGGATTGTGCAGGCCAGTCAAGTTCCTTCACCCTAAATTTGCTCATCCATGTCTTTATGGACCTTGCTTTGTGCACTGGTGCCCAGTCATGTTGGAGCAGGAAGAGGCCACCCCCAAACTGTTCCCACAAAGTTGGGAGCATGAAATTGTCTAAAATGTCTTGGTATGCTGACGCCTTAAGAGTTCCCTTCACTGGAACTAGGGGGCCAAGTCCAACCCCTGAAAAACAACTCCACACCATAATCCCCCCTCCACCAAACTTTACACTTGGCACAATGCAGTCAGGAAAGTACCGTTCTTCTGGCAACCGCCAAACCAAGACACATTCATCAGATTGCCAGACAGAGAAGCATGATACTTCACTCCAGAGAACACATCTTCCCTGCTCTAGAGTCCAGTGGCACTGTGCTTTACACCACTGCATCTGATGTTTTGCATTGCACTTGGTGGTGTAAGGCTTGTATGCAGCTGCTCGGCCATGGAAACCCATTCCATGAAGCTCTCTATGCACTGTTGTTGTGCTAATCTTAAGGCCACACAAAGTTTGGAGGTCTTTAGCTATTGACTCTGCAGACAGTTGGCGACTTCAGCATGCGCTGACCCCGCTCTGTCATTTTACATGGCCTGTTGCTGTTGTTCTTAGATGCTTCCACTTTGTTATAATACCACTAACAGATGATGGTGGAATATTAATTAGCGAGGAAATTTCACAGATGGACTTATTGCACAGGTGGCAACCTATCATGGTACCACACTCCTGAGAGCGACCAATTCTTTCACAAATGTTTGTAGAAGCAATCTGCATGCCTAGGTGCTTGATTTTATACACCTGTAGCCATGGAGGTGATTTGAACACCTGAATCCAATGATTTGGAGGGGTGTCTCAACACTTTTGACAATATAGTGTATATATCTCTGAATTAGGTCTCACTGACTAACTATGGACATGTACTTCCAAATAAATCTACAACATGACAAGGAACGGAGGTTGATAGTGGATGGGAGTAAGGAAGAGGGCCAAATGGCAGGAAAGAGGTTGAGATTATTGGTGGACATGGGTAATGAAGGTACAAAAATAGGATATGTGAAAGTTGGTAACAGCAGAGTCCTTACTAAGATTATGGAGAGAGTAGGGATAGTTGTTAGATACAGCAGCCTGAGGGTCAGAGGAAGGTAGCAGTCATAGAAGGGTAGTGGAGAGAGAGATGGGAGATTAGAGAAGGTGAAGAGGACCTTTGAGCAAAAGAGAGGGGTCCTTTGTAACGAAAAGCATACAATAGGGTGCCAGCTAGACTGGATCATCTATGAGCAGTTAGGAATCAGCATGCAGGAATGCATTGTGGATAGGAGAGGGAAGGAGAGGGAAGGTGCAGACTGCATACAGCAGAAGAGCAGTCAGTTGTGAGAGATGTGGCTTGGAGGGGGGCAGAGGAATCAGAAGAAGCAATGTATATTGGGAACCATAGAGGAACACTAACGACAGTGATAAAGAAAGAGCAGGGAGCTCAAAAGAAGGAAACAATAATGCAATTGCAAAGAAGAAGCAGAGTTGGTTAGGAAGAGTGACAATAGAAAAGTGGAAGTGCTGAAGGATGGATCACAGAACTGGATTACAGCAGTAAAGTGAGCCTACCGAGGAAGAAAGCAGCAAGAAAGTTAAGAGTAGCCAAACAGCAGAAGAGAAAAGACACTGAAGCTGGCCACACACTGGTACAAGCCACACAATTTAATTTCAATACACTACTTTTAATAATGTTCATTTGATTTTCTAATCATTATTGGGGTCAAATGATTGTTCATTAATAACTGTAGTAATGAGAAAATTCAAAAGAGCAAGATGGAAAAATGTTCTATACAGAAGCAAATTTCTAACAGTGAATATGGTTTTCATCTAAGAAAGTCCATTCATTCTAAAATCGAATGCTAAAGCAAACAAAATTTCAACTTTTGCCAAGCCATCAAATGTTTATACACATGTTCGTACCAAAATTTGTTTGCCAATCTACTAGTGTATGGCCCCCTTAAGGAGAATGGAAAGGTAGGAGAAGAATGACGGTAGAAGATGCTACAGTGGAAAAGAGTGCAATACTAAGGATGAGAGAAAGTGGGAAGATATCAACTAGAAAAGAGAAGGGAACAATGAGGGAAAAAGCAAACAGGGAAGTAGTGACACTTGTTAAAAAAATTAGAATAAAAATATTAATATGTTTTATATTTTATTTAAAACACTTTAAAAAATATGTTAATGTCCATTAGCCAAGGGCAGCGAATTTTAATCAGGTTTATTACACTGAATTCACACATAAAAGCTAATATATGAGTCTTTGTGGATTCTGTGTGCACTTTGGTATTAAATTAGACTGGAACATGTGTTTTTGTTTAGGCTTAGTGCAATGGTGAACTTAAACGGGTTGCTTTATCAGTGCTTTCAAACTCCTTTATACTGGAATTCTGTGACAGCATAATTTACCATCCTTTTAATTAATTTATTTTATTCATTTATAGAGCACTGCTACTTTTTTCAATGTACTTCACAGAAAGCCTTCACATTGACATCTGTGTTATAACTGAACTTTGTTTTGCAATAGGTGACCATTAGCACCACATGCCCAAGATATTCTGTATATTGTAATAGATCCCTTACAATGTATGTAAACCCTCACTTTGTAAAACAACCCATTCAGTTTATAATAGAAATGAAAGGCAAAACATTTGTGTATAGATATAAAAAAAACATTATAAACAGGTTTTTCCCCTTTTCATAAGTGACCACATTCCCTCTGTTCTCAGCTGCATAAGAGCTGGGGGAGGAGAAACAGCAGCATACTGATGTTCCCAGTGAAAGGCTGTACGAGGTGGGGGGGTATCAGGACAACTTTGATCATTGGAGGAAAGCAGGCTGAGTTCCTTACATAGCTAGAGAATTGACCACACTGTGCTCTCCTGCTTAGTGTGGTCATTTTCTTAATAGGAAAGCAGAGGGACTGGCGGGAACACCAGGGATTTCACACAAAGGAAGCAATACAAAGAGAATGGGATACTTTTTCATACAAGTACATGGTACAGCAGGTACATATCAGGAATATGAAATGTTGGGTTTACATATTCTTTAACCACTTGCCCTCCAGAGGATTTACCCCCCTTCCTGACCAGGCCATTTTTTGCAATACGGCGCTGCGTTACTTTAACTGACAATTACGCGGTTATACAACACTGCACCCAAATTAAATTTACGTCTTTTTCCCACGAATATAGCTTTCTTTTGGTGGTATTTGATCGCATGTGCATTTTTAATTTTTTGTGCCATACAAAGCAGTGTACAGGAGCTGACAAGGGAGAGATCTGTATTGTTTACATACAAGTTTCTCCTTTGTAGGAAATCCTATGAGACCGCCGGTTGACGGCAGGGAATCACCGGCCGGGACCCGGTGATTGACAGCCAAGGCTATATATGGTGGCGTGGGTAGTATATATATATATATATATATATATATATATATAAATTAATTTGTTTATAAACGTGATTTTGCACACCTGTGCCACCCTGTAACAGTATTTCTGCTATAGGGCGATGCGGAAGAGGTTAATAAGGGTAGGACATTTAGGGTGCCGAAACTATAAGATAAAAGTAATAAACTTACAGCTTCAAATAATGGTAACACTAAAACATCAAAACAGGACAATTCCATTGTAATTGCCATTTTACACACATTTTGTAATGTAGGTTTCATTATTTATCTTGCTTCTCAGCCATCTGTAAATACATAGGGGAGTGCCTGCAAACTCCCTCCACAACTGTATAGCGATTTTGCTTATTGCAGAAGTCCACTTGATATATAACATATAAAGGAGGGTTCTGTGCAACGCTTCACTGTCCACAAGAGGAGGCGGCAATATAAAAATAGAGACAGAGCAGCTAGTTGCCAAAATCCAGTGGGATCAAAGTTGCACCTGCAGTATGGAGAGAGTAAGCACAATGACAATGACCTCAACATCCCCAAGGTAATTCCAGCAGGTGTCATCATTATTTAGGAGAAGGCCAGCTAGATGCCTTCAACCTAAGAGTCCAGAGTCTTTATCTAGTGTAAAGGACTCTAGCATCGATCCACTCCTTTTACTCTATAATTGCTTATACCAGTGATGATCACTGTTATAAGCAATCATTTCTATGAAAGCTCTATTGTGAGAGCTGTGATTGGCCACAGCTATAACATAATACAGATGTGCTCTGATTGACCCTGTCTGTACCATGTGATCACTGTGCTCAATCACAATAGCACAGAATGAATGGTTATGAAAGCCATTCATTCATAGCGTACAACTGTCCTGTGAACACAGTGGATGACAGATTCCGTTACAGTGTGGCCACTAGGGCTCGCATGAGGCACAAAACTCTGAGGACATCATGTGACATGCACCCAGGATGGAAAAGCTCCCGTTCAGCCATCACTTGTCTATAGGCCTGGCAGGGAGCAGGTAAAGAGGAACTTCACCACTTTTTTTAAAAACATAAATGTCAGCAACTACAAAGACTGTAGATGCTGATATTTAAAACTGAGGTACTTACCAGTCCCTGGAGTCCAGCATTGTCTTCTTGCAGCCAGTTCTTCTCACTGCTGTTGGTTCCCAGTGCTGCCATCTTGTATTTGGAAGCTGGTTGTGTCTTTCGGAGGAATCACAACTGGCTTCCCACTGGGCATGGATAAGATCGTGTGGCACTGTGGGACTGGTTGTGTTGCCTCCTGGGACTCTGCATCACAAAAGCCAGCAATTGCCATCACAAGATATTCAGGTACCACTGTGAAGCCCACAAGTCTCTGTTAGCGCATACAAATATCCCTGAAGAAGATAGAATCTATTCCCCCAAAATACGTTGGCTCGATCTGTACATTTCTATACTTTCAATAAATTATTTTAAGCTCCCAACAAGAGTTGCATTAGAGTTGACACCAGGCGCTCCTTCCTCCCCATTCAAGTATTGTTTTTGCTGAAGCAGCAGCTCCATTGTACCAGTAAGGTAGCAGCCCAAACCTCCAAAGGGGGATCAGCACCATCACTCAGAACCACCTAATATCTATCAGTGACCATTCAAATCAGTTCAGTGTGGTCTCCAGCTCAAAATTGTCAATAGAAGGGGGTACTTATCAAAAGTACCCACCTCCTGCTAACAAAAAAAAATAAAAATCACAAACTCGAACGTCTTAGTGGTGGGGGGTGGGGGTGGGTGGAAGGATTAGCGGCACTTCCACTTTTGAGCGAAGATCGTTTCTTAAAGCGGCATTACACTGCATCTAAGCAGCACAGACCAAAAACATTATTTAATTAATTTTTAATATTCAAAGAAAACTCAGTCATCCATGTCTCCATGATTCATTTTGCTGAGAAATCATTTTAAAAAAAGATCTAGCATTTCTGGCTGTGGCCATCTTAATGGCAGATGATTCATGTAGAATTTACTTCCTGGAATCCATATGCCCTTAGCCCAGGCATTCAGGCTGGTGGGTGTGCTTAGCTGAGAAAATCCCTACTCCCCTCCTGAAGACTCCTGGGATGTATGACATCACAAGAAGTAACTGAAGAAATAGTAAAAAAACAAATAATTATGATATACCTTCCTATCTATTTACTAATGTTAGCAGAACAAGGATTAAAAATAGTCAATGTTGATTGAGGAAGTGAAATTCCGCTTTAAGTTGTGTTGTGTGCTCATAGCAAAAATAATTCAGTGCATAACCTGCACATTAGTCCTCATCAGGGGCGGACTGACAATTCATGGGGCCCCCAGGCAATAGGGGATCGTGGGGCCCCTGTGTCCTTGGCCAAACTCAAAAAAGCCTATGAAAAAGGTACCAGGGGCATCTCATGGGGCCCCCTACTGACCCCGGGCCCTCGGGCAGTGCCCGAGTTTCCAAATGGTCAGTCCGCCCCTGGCCCTCATGCACACTGGACGTTTTGATAATGCTGGTAACGTTAGCTGTGTAAAGTCACTTTAAAAAAGTAAGTTTTTCAGCTTTTTTTAGCGTTTTTGCATTGGCGTTTAGCAGCGTTTTCCCGCTTTTTTCCGCGTTTGTGTTTTTTAAGGTTTTTTTTTACCAAAGAAAAAATTTTGGGGGAGGGTAAAAAAAAGTCCAAAACCTCTGGTTTGTAGCGTTTTACAGCGTTTTGCCGCATATTTCAGCGTTAGAGCGCTTTACAGCTTAAAAACTCCTCTAGAAACTCACTAGTTCTGGGTTCTTTTTCCAGCCAAAATACGTCCCTGCCAAAAAACATGGATTACAGTCTATGTGTGCACGGACACATAGGATAACATGCTGGTTGGTTTACTGACTGTGGGAAAAAAAACTTCAAAAGCCAAAAACAACCGCTGTAAAAACATCCAGTGTGCATGAGGACTAAATATATAATTCATACAGAGTGTTGTAGACACTTTATTAGAAATTCTATTGTTTCTTTTTGAATTTGTCTCAGCCATGGCAACACAATGTAAAAGTATCATACTGATAAACTACCTGAAATTGTTGCACGCATCAGAAACAGCAATGGAATGGTCATACGTTTGGCACAGGACTTTGTGTTACATCCATACCCCCAATACTGCTGTATTGAATCACCCCAATAGTCTCTTACATTTCCATCCACTAATGTAAGGCTTTGGTGAAAATTCCCAGAGCAGGCTTACTGTTAACTCACATAACAATCTGTGCATGCTTCATTGCTCAGCATGAACCCCCCCCCACATCTTTTAAACAGAAAGGGGTGGTTGTGAGGCAAACATTACAGAGAGCCTTTGACTGACTCCTGCAATATGAAGAGAGCCATGGCCTGGACACTAACAACTTTATAAGTAGTTGTGTTTTGCATGGCTATTCGGTGATCCATGTCTAAAGCAGCCTTTTACAAGAGCATAAAGTAAAAAACAATATATTTTTTTAAATGGACAGTTATCACTTCTGCACTCTCAAAGGGGGCAATGGAACACTGGGTTCATTATTCCTTTCTAGCCCAGGAACTTTTCTTCTACTTTTTATGCTCTGAACATGCAGTGCTTTGAAAAAGTATTCATACCCCTTTGTCATGTTTCACATGACTGTCATATTGACTGTCATATGCCTTTAAGAGTTTCTGCATTTGTTTCTGCTCCTCCCTTTCCTTTGGTTTAGTTAATGCTGTATAGATAGCCCTCCCCCTTTCCCAGAAATGCATTGCAGCTCTAGCCTCATGTCATGGAGCAGGAAACATTATGATCTTTTGACTTATCGAATGTTCATTGTTGTAAGATTCTCTCAGTTTATGGAATAAACTTCACAATATCTACAAGATGTCTTATCGATTGAGTCACTGACTGTGGTATCCAACTGAGGTTGAAGTTATCGCTATCTCATCACAACTGTAAGTTACAGAGATCACTCTATCAATGCTTAGATTGGAGAGACAGAACACCCTTGAAATTTTCCACATGTTGTCATGTTACAACCAAAAACGTAAATGTATTTTATTGGGAGTTTATGTGATAGACCAACACAAAGTGGAACATAATTGTGAAGTGGAAGGAAAATGATAAATGGTTTTCAACATCTTTTATAAAGAAATATCTGAAAGCGTGGAGTGCATTTGTATTCAGCCCCCTTTACTCTGATACCCCTAACTAAAATCTAGTGGAAGCAATTGCCTTCAGAAATCACCTAATTAGTAAATAGAGTCCACCTGTGTGTAATTTAATTTCAGTATAAATACAGCTGTTCTGTGAAGCCCTCAAAAGTTTGTTAGAGAAAATTAGTGAACAAACAGCATCATGAAAGCCAAGGAACACACCAGACAGGTCAGTGATAAAGTTGTGGAGAAGTTTAAAGCAGGGTTAGGTAATAAAACATACCCAAAAGCTTTGAACATCTCTCAGAGCACTGTTTAATCCATCATCCAAAAATGGAAAGAGTATGGCACAACTGCAAACCTACCAAGACATGGCCGTCCACCTAAACTGACAGGGCGGGCAAGAAGAGCATTAATCAGAGAAGCAGCCAAGAGGTCCATGGTAACTCTGGAAGAGCTGCAGAGATCCACAGCTCAGGTGAGAGAATCTGTCCACAAGACAACTATTAGTCGTGCACTCCACAAATCTGACCTTTATGGAAGAGTGGCAAGAAGAAAGCCACTGTTGAAAGAAAGCTGTAAGAAGTCCCATTTGCAGTTTGCGAGAAGCCATGTGGGGGACACAGCAAACATGTGGAAGAAGGTGCTCTGGTCAGATAATGGTGTGATCCTCCTGCGCTCCTAACTAAAGTACCTCCTAACCTTTGGGAGCTGTTAACACCTAATCATATACCATGTGACAAGTGTAAATCATAAATGCAATGGTGCAGCGCTGACTTGATAATAAAAATAAAACTGTAAGCTATAAACAGTAAACAATAAATGTGAAAATAAACGTGAACTTTATCCTCGGAGGGATCTTATTAGTGAAATATATTATTAACCAATGAATTCAACCAAGTCAAAATGGGACTAGAAACAAGTGTGTACTGATCCACTTTGATATCACCTGGGATCCCTAGTGGATCAGTACACACTTCTTTCTAGTCCCATTTGGACTTGGTTGAATTCATTGGTTGTTTACTGTTTATAGCTTACAGTTTTATTTTTATTATCAAGTCAGCACTGCACCATTGCATTTATGGTCTGGTCAGATGAGACCAAAATTGAACTTTCTGGCCTAAAAGCAAAACGCTATGTGTGGCAGAAAACTAACACTGCACATCACCCTGAACACACCATCCCCACTGTGAAACATGGTGGTGGAAGCATCATGTTGTGGGGATGCTTTTCTTCAGCAGGGACAGGGAAGCTGGTCTTAGTTAATGGGAAGATGGATGGAGCCAAATACAGGGCAATCTTAGAAGAAAACCTGTTAGAGTCTGCAAAAGACTTGAGACTGAGGTGGAGGTTCACCTTCCAGCAGGACAACGACCCTAAACATACAGCCAGAGCTACAATGGATTGGTTTAGATCAAAACATATCCATGTGTTAGAATGGCCCAGTCAAAGTCCAGACCTAAATCCAATTGAGAATTGCTGTTCACAGACGCTCTCCATCTAATCTGACAGAGCTTGAGCTATTTTGGAAAGAATGGGCAAACATTTCCCTCTCTATATGTGGAAAGCTGGAAAAGACTTGCAGCTGTAATTGCAGCGAACGGTGGTTCTACAAAGTATTGACTCAGGAGGGCTGAATACAAATGTACGCAACACTTTTCAGATATTTATTTGTAAAAAATGTTGAAAATCTTTATTATCATTTTTCTTCCACTTCTCAATTATGTGCCACATTGTGCTGGTCTACCACATAAAATCCCAATAAAATAAATTTACGTTTTTCGTTATAACATGACAATGAGGAAAATTTCAAGGGGTATGAATACTTTTTCAAAGCACTGTATCTGTTAAAATGGTTTGCACCGCAGACATATTTTAATATTTCAGATGTTACTTAGCCCTTATGAATAAGTGTCTTAACATGTATGCAGTTACCCCAAACTCAGCAGATTATCCTAAAACTATGTGTACATTTTATGTAACAGACAGTTTAATTTAATTGGTCCCACAAAATCTTCAGAGGAAATGGTATTTTTCTGTTCCAGAGAAATTTGGTTAAATGTATTTATGATTTAAAAAAAAATCACTTTTTTATATTCAGAGATATCTCAAATAAGAAGATGGCCCTTCGATGGTATTCTATTGTTACAGATTGATAGTGTAAGTGCAAATACATATTTGGCCCATTCTGTGATTCAGGGCTTTCTTATCGCACGGGTACCCCTGGGCAATGCCCATGTGCATGGGGGAATGGGGCCCTGCAGCATGTGGACACAATAGGTGATCAGTGCATGAAATTTACTGGAATCGATCTTCTGTGTGGCTCTTATTGCAGTAGCTGAAAGACAGCATCTCCTCCTCCTTCCTGTTGGCTTTTGATTCCAGTAATTTCCCCCACCCCTGTGTGCCCCCCTTCTGAGCCAAATTACCAGCTTCCCTCTTCTTCTCTCCTGCTTGCTGCTCTGGCATATGTATCAGGATGGAGAGGGTGGAAATGACCCCTAAGTATGTAATTTACTGGACCCTTCCTTTTCTGGATTAATTGGTTCCAATCACTCCCTGTGTTCATTCATGACTGAAGCATGGTAAACTGTGTTTACTATGCTTCAGTTTGTGTCTGAACAGGATCCTCTATCTCCTCTTCATTCATCTGCAGTGCAGCTGAGACAAACTGGGGATTGTGTTTCCTCCCTTTCTCTGTCTCAAAAGTGAGACTTCCGGAATCTATTAGACCCCTGATGTCTCACAAAAAAAACCCCAACAGCGTTGTGAAAAAAATGTATTTTAAAAAATTGTAAAAATTCTATAAAGCCACTCCCAATGTGTAGCATCATTTAGCCACACCCACTGTTTAGCGCACAACAGATCACCATCTCCCTGGTAGAGGCCCCAATGCATTACTTTGCCCAGGGACCCATGATGCTATTAAGATGGCACTATTGTGATTGGCTAAGGAAGGGACAGCAGCCCACTGATAAGATCATCTTGGTACAGGGTCCATTTGTTAGACACACAGCACAATGTAATGTAATGTGGGTTGATTGGCTTACATTGCTGTCCCTTTCTGTCTCTGTTTGAATACTGATACATAGGAGATTACAGAAGGCTAGTACAAAGACATATTGAGGTAATATTTAAAATACATTGAAGGATTTTAATGAATTCATAGCTGGATTGGAAGAATTTCTTTTATATCTATCAACTGTTACATATTTACTTTGTGTCCCTATTGTGATAAGGAATCATTGACAGGAGTGGAAATCTAATAAAATGTATATTGTTAATCTGCATATGTATAATCTATTAACCATAACATATCCAGAGTAATGCTACAGGGGTAATAGTAGAGTAATAACTTTGGGCCTCCATTGGTACTTTATGACGAGGTCCCTGCAGGAACTTTACCTTTCAGCAGATCTTTGCTCCAACTGTGATCACTGCAAGTGCTGTGAGAGTCCACCAAGTGACCCTGGTAAGCATCACACCTGCTATGCAGATCTCCCTCTCTTTTGTTGGTCCTTCCAGGAATCTTCTGGTTTGGCTGTATCATTTAAGCTTTGCTGTCAATTCCAAAAATGGTCCCCAAGCACTGCCTAGGTCACTTTGTCATGTGATCTGGTTTGAATCATACTAACTCAGTAGAGTTAAGACTAAAATATTACCATTGCTTAATAGTTTTTTTAGGATCCCATTCATGTCATCCAAAATAATGTGATATGCTGTTCTTGAACTTGAGCTTCTTGAATTTTCCTAGGAAGTATCTGGAAATGGAAAAGAACTAAGACAGAACAGGTAGAGGAGAGGGAGAAAAAGGGGAAACCAAAAAAGTCCCAAATATGGCTCACAATGAGTGACTCACTGACAAAAGAGGCAGACATTTCTGTCTTAGGATAAAACATGATCGTTTGGTCTATTTACAGGGCCTTATCTTGTGGGGTACGAGGGGACTTGGCCGTGTGTGCGGATGTTCATCCATGACCAATTTGACCTCTGTGTGGATGCTGCTGCCCTATATTACCGCTCATGTTGACATGTGAGTCTGTAGAGAAGGTTTTTCTTTATAATGATTTTTATAACAATTATAATTGTATGACTAATGTTGTATATATGTGTGTATATGTATCTTCCAGCTAGTGCATTGGACTTCTTTGCCTCCAACTCTTTTGGGGTTCTGAAGAAGCTAATAAACGAAACGCGTCAACCTCTGGAGGACTTAGATGTCATAATACATAATGCTGTAATTTATTGGGCTGACTAGCCACATACTGTTTGATGGTAAAATTTTGGAAGATATGTTTCAATAAACATGTTTTATACATTAACATGAGGTTGTCCGTTTTCTGTACTGGTAAAGTCCCATTAGTTTTTTGTGGTTCTTTATACAATACATTAGGGATGAGGTCCGTTTGCAGTCTGGTTTATATAATCCTATAAGTATATAGTGTGATCTGTAGCACTGCAAATTGCATTTCCTTTAAAACTACTCTGTACTATACCATTTACCTTCAGAAAACCCACAATGTGTGGATGTACATATTTCATATCATGTATGGGCGGGAGTCTGCCATGCACACTGTAAAGGATAGGTGGGTCTATAGGTAAAGGGAGGACAAAACAAGTTAACACACACTATACATACAGTCACGAGTAATTTTGCACAATATTGTCAGACATTTATAAAGGATGATTTAGTTTTTTCTTTAGCAAAAAGAGCCTATGATTTGCCCATTCAGGACAAAAAGAAGAGGCTTACTGAACTGCCACCGTCCTCTGCTTCACATACCTTTATTTTGCACAAACCCTACTCCATATGGCTGCCAGGAATGAAGAAGCCACGGATAAGTTCCAGATTGCAAATTGGAGTTTAGGGACTGATGTGACTGTACAATATGCTGTATGTGTAGAGCACTGAGTAAATTAACAGCGCTCTATAAGTACCTGTAATAAATAAATAAATGAACTGGGTCTAAAGACTGTCTTCCGGCAACTCAAGTGTTGGGGCAGCGAAATAAAGACTGTATGTGCAGCTGGCAAGTGTGGTCAATCTGCATGGGTAAAGCACAGGTTCACTTTAATTAGCTAAAAAAAAAATTATTTCTTCTTAAGCAGGTTAATATGAAAGACAGCTTATTAATTTTTATATTCATAATCTTCTACCAGCAGGCATTGAGTCCAGTGCAACAGAGCCGCCTAACCATCAGGCTGGTTTACTACTATGCTGTGTGGGAGAATAGACATGATCATTAGAACATCAGATTACACATACACAGCTGAATGAGTCGGAGGAAGGACGTGTCAGCAGAGAGGATGTCCATGTGGATTTATAACTCAGGAGCAACTAGCAGGTGCAGGGCTAGTGTTGTGCAAATGAAACAAGGGGGCCCAATAAAGGGTTTCATTTAAAACATGCTGTGAAATTTATGCTCAATAAAACAGTAAGCGGTGTGTCTTCTTGTTTCTTTGCCTATTGAATGTACTAAAGGTGGTACACCCAGGAGCAATGGGCACTGCCTTTTAACACTTATATATGTTGGAACCAGCAAGCTGGGTTGTGAATCAGGTGCTATAGTTAGGAGCAGACACATAACTATAAATAACAAAGCCTCGGAGTGAAATGGAGCCCCAGTCCCAGCGGCACTTCACTGGTTGCCAGTGGCATATATTGCACACCTAATAATAATGGTCATAAAAAATGACACCCGGGGCAATTTTCTCACCAACACTACTCCTCACTCCTTTTCCATTGCAACCAGACAAACCAAAGCTGGTTTTGAGGACTGATGCACAGAAAGGATTCCTCGCTTTTCAACCCAAGCTTTGACTTTTTTTCAGCAAGAAGGAGAGGGGGGTAATGATAACAACAGGGGATATTATTTTGCAAACCATTTACAGACTCCAGCAGGGGATAATGCTGCATAGCAGCTGCTGAAACTGCTGTTGCAGAGTCAATGTTTAGCAGATCTAGTGCTGGGCTTTCTCACTGAACGACTCAGCATACTCTGCAAACACTGCATCATAGAATTGCCTTTTACATTGCAAACCTAATAATAATCTTTATTATCGAGGGTCATTCTCTCAAGCAAAAATTTAGACAAAGGGGTGGCTGTGGATTTAGTGCGCTTGGACTTTAAAAAAGCATTGACATGATTATGCATGTTCTGGAATATACTGATATAGCAACCTTGCAAATACATTTGTATGTGACTGTTTCCTGTATCCTTTAAAACTTTAATAAAAAGTTATCGAATGAAAAAAAAGCATTTGAGACAGTTACCCACACATGGCTAATGTGCTAGTAGATCTTGTGCTAGGCTTTCTCACTAATGTGAGAATATTCTGCAAACACTGCATCATGGAATTGCCTTTTACATTGCAAACCTAATAATAATCTTTGTTAATGAGGGTCATTCTCTCAAGCAAAAACTTAGACAATGGAGTGGTTGTGGATATAGTGTGCTTGGGCTTTAAAAAAGCATTTGACACAATTTCCTACACTTGGCTAATGTGTTAGCAGATCAAGTGCTCCCTCCTCCATCATTCGCTCCCTCACCCACATCTTCAATCTCTCCCTCTCAACTGGTGCATTCCCCTCCACCCTAAAGCACACGCACATCACCCCCATACTCAAAAAACCCTCCCTGGACCCCACTGACCTGAACAACCTTAGACCCATCTCCCTGCTGCCACTCACTTCCAAGCTCCTTGAGTGCTTAGTCTACAATCGCCTAAGCACCCACCTCACTGACAACAACCTCCTCGATCCACTACAGTCTGGCTTCCGTCCCCTACACTCCACCGAAACCGCCCTACTTAAATCACTAACGACCTGCTAACCGCCAAAGTTAATGGCCACTACTCAGTCCTCCTACTCCTCGACCTCTCCGCAGCCTTCGACACAGTCAACCACCCCCTCCTCCTTACTAAACTACACTCTCTTGGCATCAGGGACTCTGCTCTCTCCTGGTTCTCCTCTTACCTATCCCAACGCTCCTTCAGCGTTACCTATAACGCTGCCACCTCCCCCTCTCTCCCCCTCTCTGTTGGGGTCCCTTAAGGCTCTGTCCTTGGACCCCTTCTCTTCTCCATCTACACCTCCTCCCTTTGCAAACTGATACACTCCCACGGCTTCAACTATCACCTCTATGCCGATGACACGCAAATTTACGTCTCCACCCCTCACCTCACCCCCTCACTCTCCGCCTGCATCACCCACCTCCTAAACGACATATCAGACTGAATGTCGCTCCATTTCCTCAAGTTAAACCTTTCCAAAACCAAGCTCCTAGTTTTCCCCCCAGCCCGCGCCCCCCCCCCATCCTCTCCATCATGACTAACAACGCCACCATCAATCCCACCCCATACGCCAAAGTCCTAGGTGTCACTCTGGACTCAAACCTTTCCTTCCAACCTCATGTCCAATCACTATCAAATTCATGCAGGCTCCACCTCCGCAACATCTCCAAGATACGTATGTTCCTCACCCCAGTCACCACTAAACAACTCGTACACTCCCTTATTATCTCACGCCTAGACTACTGCAACTCCCTTCTCACCGGCCTACCCCAACACACGCTATCCCAGCTCCAGTCTATCCTGAACTCAGCGACTAGACTCATCCACCTCACCAACCGCTCCACTTCTGCCACCCCCCTCTGCCAATCCCTTCACTGGCTCCCGATTGCCCAATGCATTAAATTCCAATTACTAACTCTGACATACAAAACCATTCATAATGCTGCCCCAAACTACCTTGCTGACCTGATACCCAAATACCACCCTACCCATGCCCTTCGCTCCTCACAAGACCTCCTACTCTCTAGCTCCCTGGTTTCCTACTCCCAAGCCCGACTGCAGGACTTCTCCAGGACTTCCCCCATCCTCTGGAACTCCCTACCCCAATCCATCAGACTGTCACCTACCCTCCTCACCTTCAGGTGCAACCTGAAAACCCATCTCTTCAGGGAAGCCTACCCCACCCTCACCTAACAGCCGTTCTCCTCCACTCCTCCTACCACTCCATCCCCCACAGACACTTCCTCCTGTACCTCAACCCCCTCCCTCCTAGATTGTAAGCTCGAAAGAGAAGGGCCCTCGTACCCCTTGTGTATTGTGTTGTTACTGTATTGTCTCATGTACTGTCCCCCCACTTTAATGTACAGCGCTGAGCAAACATTTTGATGCTATATAAACACTGTATAATAATAATAAGTGCTAGGCTTTCTCATTGAACAACTCAGCTGCAAACACTGCATCATGGAATTGCCTTTTACATTGCAAACCTAATAATAATGGTTAACACTGAGGGTCATTCTCTCAAGCAAAAATTTAGACAAAGGAGTGGCTGTGGATATAGTGGGCTAGGACTTTAAAAAGCATTTGACATGATTATTGTTCTGGAATATACTGATATATCAACCCTGCAAATACATTTGTATGTGACTGTTTCCTGTATCCTTTAAAACTTTAATAAAAAATTATTGAAAGAAATAAAAGGCATTTGACACAGTTACCGACACATGGCTAATGTGTTAGTAGATCTAATGCTAGGCTTTCTCACTGAACAACTCAGTGTACTCTGCAAACACTGCATCATGGAATTGCCTTTTACATTGCAAACCTAATAATAATCTTTATTATTGTGGGTCATTCTCTCAAGTAAAAACTTAGACAAAGGAGTGGCTGTGGATATAGTGTGCTTGGGCTTTAAAAAAGCATTTGATACAGTTCCCTACACTTGGCTAATGTGTTAGCAGATCAAGTGCTAGGCTTTCTCACTGAACATCTCAGCATACTCTGAAAACACTGCATCAAGGAATTGCCTTTTACATTGCAAACCTAATAATAACGGTTAACACTGAGGGTCCTTCTCTCAAGGAAAAATTAGACAAAGGAGTGGCTGTGGATATAGTGGGCTAGGACTTTAAAAAGCATTTGACATGATTATTGTTCTGGAATGTACTGATATATCGACATTGCCTATACATTCGTATGTGGCTGTTTTCTGTATTCTTTAACACGTTAATAAAAAAATGTTGAAAGAAAAAAAAATAGCATTTGACACAGTTACCCACACACAGCTAATGTGTTAGCAGATCTAGTGCTAGGCTTTCTCACTAAACAACTCGGCATACTCCACAAACACTGCATTTTGGAATTGCCTTTTACATTGCAAACTTAATAATAATGGTTAACACTGAAGGTCCTTCTCTCAAGGAAAATGTAGACAAAGGAGTGGCTGTGGATAATGTACTTGGACTTTGAAAAATCATTTGACACAATTTGTACAATGTGTAAGTCTACACAGGCTTAGAAAATGCAGTTTGTAAATGGATAGAAAACTGTCTGTATTCAGAAAGTAGTGATTCATGATTCCTACTCTGAATGGTCTATGGTTATTAATGGGGTACCCCAAGGTTCAGTGTTGGGACCCTTGCTTTTTTACATATTCTTTCATGCGAGTTTGAGATTTAATACCATTTCAGTGTTTGTAGATGACACCGAGCCATGCAGTGGAAAATTGTCCTTACAGGATGTCTTCAACTTACAAGCCAACCCCAATACACTATTTAATTGGCTAATTATGTGGCAAATTAGGTTTATTGTTGATAAATGTAAAGTTTTGCACTTAGGGGCTAAAGACATTTATGCATCATACATGCTAGAATTACAACAGCTGAAGGAGTCAGTGGTGGAGAAGGATATGGGTGTTCTGGTAGATCATTGACTTAAAGTGGTTCTAAAGGATGAAGGTTTTTTTACCTATGCCTGAAGGTGAAAAAACCTTTTGTGTGCAGCTCCCACCTCAACCCCCCATTTGAGCCTGGTAGATGTTCAATTTGGGGCACCAATTCACAAAAATGATATTGTGGAGCTTGAGAAAATGCAGGGAAAGGCAACCAAACTGATAAGAGGCATGGAGGAGCTCAGCTATGAGGAAAGATTAGAGGAATTCATTTTATTCTCTCTTGAAAAGAAGAGATTAAGGGGGAAAATTATCAACATGTATAAATACGTAAGTGGTCCATATAGTGAACTTGATGTAAGGTTGTTCACTTTAAGATCATCATAGAGGACACAGGGGCACTCTTTACGTCTGGAGGAAAAGAGATGTGACCTCACACTCCACATATGGAAAGGCTTCTTCACAGTAAGAACTGTGAAGCTGTGGAATAAACTCCTTCAGAAACATTTATAGATTATAACATCAGAGACTGTTGATCCAGGAAATATCCAATTGCTTTGGGGACCAGGAAGTAATTTTTTTTCCTGCTGGAGCAAATTGAACCATGCTTTATAGGATTTTTTTTTTTTTTGCCTTCCTCTGGATCAACTATGGGTCCTGTAAATTGTGGTTTTCTATTTAATTATCCTTTCTCTTTTTTATTTTGTCTTCTGGTTAAACCAGATGGTTTTGTTTCTTTTTGCAGCCCGACTAGTTATTATTCACTCCTTTTTCATTGCAGCCAAACAAAACAAACTTTTGTGGATTGATGCACAGAAAATTGTCCTTGCTCTACAACCCAAACCTCCAAACTTTTTACAGGAAGAAATAGAAGGGGCAATATTTACATCCAAGGGTTGTTATTTTGCAAACCATTTAAAAAAGTGACTCCAGCATTTGCTAAGGGCAAGCTTCCCTCACCACATTCCAAATTCACTGCAGTTGCAATCTGCAGCGGGTGTCAATAATAAGTTAATGACACCAAAAACACAGGTTGCAAACACAGTGCGTTTGCCTACACAAGATCACAAGGTAGAAAAGTACCATGCAATCCAGTTGCAGTGAGTTTCTAAAAGTAGTGCATGCACTACTTTTGGTGTGGTGCAGTCCAATGTGATTTCAGCCCATTCAAAATGAATGGTCTGAAACGCATCTCACTGAACTGCATCTCACTGAAAATTGCACAGGGCATGAACAGGGCATTCCTGTGCGATTGCTTGTGTGAACCTGCCGTAATGCTTCATAACAGCTGCTTAGTTTGCCATTGCAGAACCCTTGTGTTGCAGATCTAGTGCTAGGCTTTCTCATTGAACAGCTCAGTATACTTTGCAAATACTGCAATATGAAATTGCATTTTATATTTTTTATGTTATTTTATACAATTATGAAAAAATTACATAAAGCACCACTTTGATATGAATGTGGCCACAGGGCGATTTCTTCATATACTGCTCTATTAAAGATCCATATTGCTCATAAAGTAACAGTCTCAGTTTCTCAATCCCCCATTGTTTGCCACTTATGCCACTACAGGACCATCTTAAGACTTCTGGTAAATGTTTTGTGGAACTATAGTCTTTTATATTTATTTATTTAATACAGGTACTTATATAGCGCTGTCAATTTATGCAGCGCTTTACATATATATTGTACATTCACATCAGTCCCTAACCCTCAAGGGGCATACAATCTAAGGTCCCTAACTCACATTCATACATACACATACTAGGGACAATTTAGAGAGGATCCAATTAACCTACCAGCATGTCTTTGGAGTATGGGAGGAAACCAGTGTACCCGGAGGAAAATCCATGCAGGCACAGGGAGAGCATGCAAACTCCAGGTAGGTGGTGCCGTGGTTGGGATTAAAAAAAACGACCCTACTTTTTTGCTGATGGTGGTGGAGTTTCTGTTTACTTGTAATATTTATTAGATGGACTGCTTCGAAGCTTCGAAGGGGGCACAATTTTTGCCTTTACTTGTCTGTAAAAGGCTGGTGTGAGTAGCTCAACATCATTACAAAAGGGAACCCATCTGTGGATGATATTTTTTGCTATGGTCATTCCATTGGCAACTTGCTTTTGGTTTGGAGGGAACCAAAGGAAAGAAGTTAGAGGAGTTCTTGGATTACATCAATAAATAATGCAAGTTTATTCTTTAACCCCTTCATGACAGAGGGTACAACAAATTTTAATGCCTGAACACAATTGTTCAACTTTGACATGGGTTAGCAAAACTGTGCATATCATCGCAACTACTTTGTGTATCCAGGTGAATTATACCTTGTTTCTTGTGGAACAAATTGGACTTTCTTTTGGTGATAAATGGTAATGGATATCTCCTGAAGCTCAGCTTTAAATCAAAGATAAGTTTCCTGGAGTTCAGCTGTAAACCAGAGATGGGATTTAAGATTACATTTGAAATTGATGTTTGATTATTCTGAAACTTCGTCCTTATCCTTTTGGTATTAAACTTAGGGTTGTTGTATATCTTCTAGCGTATATGGAAGAATTGCTGTGTGCTGGCATTCATATCATCCCATGTATGTTGACCCCATGAAGAAGACTTTGACTGTGCATTGCACTGGCAAGTGCAGAGTAATATTGGTGAGGTTATATAAGGTTGAGTGGTGTACTTGGTTAAGTAAAAACATCACTTTATCAACTACTGTATGTACTTTTGGGGAAAAAAAGCATTTCAGAAAGAGGTCAAATTGGCAGCCTGAATATTTCTCACTGGAAATGTTTTATTTTAACAGTTTTTTCCTTTCTTGTATATCCCCTTATGAAAATAAGAATTTTTCTTAACAACCATCAAACATTATGGGATTTGTTTTATGGGTGTTTCTTTAGGCATTTTGGACTAAGTTATTTTTTCTTGTTGATAATCTGTGAATGCAACATATCATTACTCTGTTCAGTTTCACTATGGTGTCCGTTTATGAACCAGCGGTAATAGATCGCTGCTCAGCTCTCCGGCATTCTCGGAGAACACAGTTCTCCTGTGAATGCAGTTTATGAAGCAGTTCTCCGAACGAAGGGAGAACGGTCTCCAAACGCTGGAGAACAGTCTACAAACTCTGGAAAATGGCTGATTTTACTATAATCTCGCGAGATTACAGTAAAAGATCAGTTTACTAAACAGAGGTAAATTATCTCTGCTTAGTTTGCGGTCCCTCCGATTCTCCAGCTCTGGGCTGGAGAATCTGGAGGGAGAACACAGATCTCCAGCAAAGGGCTGACATGATCTCCTGAGTGTCATAAACTGTGAATGCCCAGAGAATAGCTGAGATCTGTTGAATCGCAGCTATTCTCTGTGTCATAAACGGACACCTGAGCTCTTTATAACTTCTAATGACCCTTCTGCTGCATCTTCACAATGATGCACTCTGTACATTCTAATGTCTATGCATACAAATGTTTGAATTGGTGCTTCTATTGGTGTGAGCAGAAAGGCCCTATTTTACCTTTTGAATAGTGTTCAGAGTTAACTCTTTTTGTAGGCCACTGGATTTGCTAGCAGTCATAAAGCAACCCTTTCATCAAAGGCACAAGTGGGCTGCCATTGCCAATCCTCTTCTGAAGATAGTAGTCACCTGGGTAGTATAATGATCACATTTTTATTTTTTTTTACATTTTCCAGAAAAGATATTACAGAAAACAATGTAAGTCACTTGACATGTAGCCCCTTTTACTGGGTTTTTACACCCAAAGTGCTGGGAAGGTCGGCCTGATCCCGACACCACTGTGATTAGCTGTGGTTGGCAGCTAGGTCACTGTGCTGGAAGTGTGCAGTGAGCACACTCTCAGAACTTCTACCACCCAAGGATGCATATGTGTGGTGTGTGGGAATTAAAGCCTCTTCATCAGAGCTCTGTCCTTGAAATGGGTAAGCTCCACTCCCAATTGATTGGCATCACTTGAGTACTGTTATTAAATTTTATTGATGTGCTTGACTTTGCTTACATTTGTGAGTATATTGGAATTATTTTCATTTTAAATAAATTGTTTTTATGGTAATGCACAAGGCTGGTGCACTCTCTCTTCTGTTTTTGTTCCAGCCATTGTGTTTAAGGATCCCCCAATCTGAAAAGGGCAACAAGGCCAAACATTACCTGTGGAATTCATGGAGGAACTGCTTCTGGGACGACAATAGAACAGTGATCTCCAAACTGTGACCTGGGGGCCAGATGTGGCCCTTTGCTTGCCTTTATCTGGCCCTTTTGGCACAATTCCTCCCACTGATAGCAATGATGAGGCACTATTCCTCCCACTGACACCAATGATAGGGCACTATTCCTCCCACTGACACCAATGATGAAGCACTATTCTTCCCACTGACACCAATGATGGGGCACTTTTCCTCCTACTGAGACCAATGACGGGGCAATATCTCTCCCTCTAACACCAAAGATGAGGCACTATTCTTCCCACTGATACCTGTGATGGGGCACAATTCCTCCCACTGACACAAATGATGGCGCACTAGTCCTCTCTCTGGCACCAATAATGGGACATTATTCCTCCCACTGACACCAAAGGTGGGGCACTATTTCTCCCAATATAACTAACGATAGGGTGTTTCCTACTCCCACTTGCCAGTGTGTCCCCCCTAAAACCTGAAGGACAGTAAACTGGCCCTTGGTTTAGAAATTTTGGAGACCCCTGCACTACCAAAAACCTTCTTTATTACTGACTTCATTATTACAGGGACTGGTTTTGTCTGCTGACTTTAGTGCTGTTGGATAATCAGTCATTGCTGGGTGTCGCATGTGTCCTTGTACTTTTAAGGAGGGGTGCTCCAACTTTGGAAACTCTCAGAATTATAGAATTAGGACTGCAGTACACTGGGGTGCCTTGATGTGGCCACTGCAAAATATACATATATTTGCATATGTGTGCAACTAAACCCCTTGTTTTTTACGTGAACTGTTAGACAGGGTCAATTCAGTTTTGTTGCAGGCTGGCTGGTAAGTGAGCTGGGAATTTTTGTTTGTTTTGCATTGCCCTTCTATATGTTCCTTGCCGCAAAAGCTTGTTATAGGTTGGGGTGGTTGCCATTTTTTTGTATAATCATGGCTACTTAGGATGTCCCAAAACTATGGCCATGAAAGGAGGGAGACACTGCAACCACCTTCAGGTCCAGGCACTACTCCACAGCCCACAACACTCTGTGGCCAAAAGCCTTCAAGTCCACCTGGTAAAATCTTTTAGGACCAGTTCACACCATAGAAACGCAGTCCAGATGCGTTCTGGATGTGTTTTTGCATGTACGTTTTTTATATGTTTTTGGCGCATTTCAGTGTGTTTTTGATTTGTTTTTGACTCATTTCAGCGCGTTTTTCATGTGTTCCGGTTCATATTTCCCCCTCTCTTTTTCTTCCATTTAAATAGGAACCTGTGCATTGCAGTGAATTTGTGTGTTTCAGTATGTTTTTGATACATTTTACTGCGTTCCAGTACAGTTATGTGCAGGACAAATGCAGCCATTTCTACTTTTTTTCTGCAACCGGAACGCACTGGAACTGCAAGCACTGATGTGAACTATGACATTGACAACCATATAGCCTACTTTCTGTGCATTTTGGTTGCATAAAAAAAGCAACTGAAACGCATGTAGTGTGAACTGGCCCTTCTCCTAGATTGTAAGCTCGAAAGAGCAGGGCCCTCAATTCCCTCATGTTTTGCATTGTATTGGTATTGTTCTGTCCCCCTTTGTAATGTACAGCGCTGAGCGAACTATTGGCGCTTTATAAATACTGTATAATTATAATAATAATAATAATAAAAAAGGTGTGTTCCTTGTTTGCAAACCTGAGACACTTACGTCTGACAACAGATAGTCCAAGGAGGCTTCCGCGCCCCTGGACATTAGTTGGGGTCATGTGTACTTCTCTAAGCACACTTCAAATCCCATAGTCCATCTCAGGTGTGAGCAAGAGAGGGTGGCTATGTTCCTACATACAGTGGGACCATAGAGAACAAATGTAGCCAACCTCCAACAGAAAGTCAGATCATAGCAGCAAAATCAAAGGAATTTGGAGATTTGTAGAAGGCTCGGAGCAATAGAAGGTACTTGTTTAAGTTAAAGTATATCTAAAGGCAAAACTTTTTTTAAAGTTTTGGATAGAATTGTGAGGGATTAGAACACCCGCCAGTTGTTATTGCTGTCTGTGCCCCCATTAGGAAGATTCGCCCTCTCTATTTGTCCTGTTTACGATTATCATCAAAAGTGAAAGTAAATGAAAATCCAAAATTTTGGGTTGGCATCAGAACAGGAATAGAGGAGTAATCTTCTAATGGGGACAATAGTTCTGGTGACACCCTGGGATCCCCTCATGTTGGAGGGATTTACTCTCACTTCCTTTTTTGGCTATGGGACAGGAAGTAATGGGAAATCTCTAAAATCTACACTAAAACCACGGCTATTGTAGTTGTAGTATTGTACTGTTCAAATTCCGGATGACCCAGTCAACAGTTCAGTGGGTGGTCCTGTTGGCTGCCTCCAACCTGACATTCCTCGACTGAGAAATCTAAGGAGCCAGGCAGAAAATTGAACAATAGCTGTATCCAATCAGATGCAGCCCCTGGTCAGATATTTTGACAGCCAGTGGGGCAAGCTGTCGGAATACAATACCAGCAACTGCAGAGGGAGATTCGTTCATCTCCATTGCATAGTGTGGATGGAATAATCTTTTCAATTTTTTTTTCAACATTTATATGCCTATGGCCTGCTTTACTTTGTTGGTTGGCCTCATTGGCCCTCAGTTCCTCTCCCATACACCTCATCTGTTACACTATATAAAACTATGTAATTTCAAAACTGAATAATTTCATGCTCTCTCCATTTTACACAATAATTTACAAAGTGAGGGACACTTTTTTTTTTTTTTACAGGTTAAGGGACGCTTATTTTTATTATATGATGTATGCAAAAATGACATGCACTTTTCTTTTTAGCTCTAAAGTTGCATACGGTAGTTGTAGTGTGTTCAAAATAATAATCGCATCTAAATAAATGTATTTTTCCAGTACCCAATCTTGTACACAAGCCTTTTCAGCGTCTGTATTGCTTTAGGTTTGTAAATACCTCTTCTCTCCCCACTGTGTCTTAGAATGAGTTCTCATTTTCAGCCTCCAATTTGTGTCCAGCTCACCCCTGATGGTTGTCCCTAGGAATAGGCAGCATGTCCCAGCTGTGGGAATTAATACTGTCACCACTAAGTGGTCTTGTCAGCACATCTGTATAACTCAGAAGGCCCTGTCCAGACTCGTTGCTTTTAGCTCCTTCAAGACTCGAGATGATAATTTCTAGTTCCCCTTACTCACTGATTTTTGCCTTCCTCGCTAGGCTCTGAACATAGATTCTTAGCGGAATGCACAGCCTTCCAATGACCTCT
Organism: Staurois parvus; assembly: GCF_062004578.1. Lineage (NCBI taxonomy): Eukaryota > Metazoa > Chordata > Amphibia > Anura > Ranidae > Staurois > Staurois parvus. Next base: position 3,730,211 of record NW_028317947.1, read on the forward strand.
TTGATGGTGTCATCTGTCCATGACATTTCAGTTAGATGCAGCAGACGTATCAGCAATGTATCCAAAAATGAGGCGAGGAAGGAAATGACCGCAGTAGAACAGAAAAGGAGCAACTGCTTCATTTATGATTTACCAATTTAGCGGATCTGTTTTACGATGGATCCATGAAAGGGCTGATGTACTAAAGAAATTTCTAAACTGGTTTGGGTCTTCCAGTATTCAGTTTTTTTTAAGTGGACCTATCATCAGATATATTATTCATTTTGAAGTGTATGTATAGCCAAAGCCTGCTTTTATTTATTTATGTATTTATTTATTTCATTCTTTTGTATTAGTTTAGATTTTAATGCAAAATTATACAAAAAAGTACAAAAGGTGTCTTAAGAAAAACACAAAAAATTGAAACATTACACAGTTTCGGCACTATCGGTGCCTAACAAGGAGTTAAGAGTACTCTGCTCCATTGTCTACTGTCTATGGGCATAGATAAGAAGTAGCAACAGAAACTCAAGGTACTAAAGACAAAAAAATTGCAGGTATAACAACGGCAGTAAGCATCTACTGTAGACCAGGGGTCACCAAACTGTAGTCCATGGGCCAGATGTGGCCCTTTGCTAGCCTTATGCAGCCCCTGGGACACTATTCCTTTCACTGACACCAAGAGTGGGGCATAAATCCTGCCAGTTATATCAATGATATGACAATATTCCTCCCACTAACACCAATAATGGGGCACTTTTTCTCCTACTCCCACTAACTAAAAGCCTCTTCATTAGAGCACTGTCCTTGAAACGCATAAGCCCCACTCCCAGTTGATGGGCATCACTTGAGTATTGTTATCAGATCGGTTATTAAATTTTATTGATGTGCCTGACTATACTTACTTTTGTGAGTATATTGGAATCTTTTTCATTTTATATCAAAAGTTTTTATGGTAATGTACAAGGCTGATACACCCTCTCTTCTGTTTTTGTTGCAACCATTGAGTTTAAGGATCCCCAAATCAGAAGAGGGCAACAAGGCCTATACATTACCTGTGGAATTAATGGAGGAACTGCTTTTCGGATGACACTAGAACAGTGCTCTCCACACAGCGACCTGGAGCCAGATGTGGCCCTTTGCTTGGCTTTATCCAGCCCTTTGGTCACAATTCATCCCACTGATAGCAACGATGTGGCCCTATTCCTCCCACTAACACCAACAATGAGACACTATTCCTCCCATTGACACCAATGATGGGACACTATTCCTCCCACTGACACCAATGATGGGGTACTATTCCTGCCACTGACACCAAAGATGGGGCACTATTTCTTTCAGTGACACCAATGATGGGGCATTATTTCTACCACTGACACCAATATTGGGGCACTATTCCTTCCATTAATACCAGGGATAGGGCACAATTCCTCCCACTGACACCAATGATGGGGCACTATTCCTCCTCCTACTGACCACAGGTGATGTGTCATTTTTTTACTCCCATTGACCAACAATCCAGAGACATTGTCTATTCCCACTTACACTAGGACATTTTTTACTTCAGATGGCCGTAGTCCAGCCCTCTTAATGTCTAAAGAACAGAACACTGGCACTTTGTTAAAAAATTTGGAGACCCCTGATATAGACTCAATTTGCTTGTTGCATAGCAGAATGAGATGTGTTGAAATGGGGTGAGAAGAGAAAAGAGAAATTTATGGAGACATCTCAGCTCTGTAAGGGATCTAAAAAAAAACATTGGGTCTATGTATTCAGCTAAGAGAGAGCAGTCAGGGTGAGGCAGCTGAATCAGAGGACTCAAGTCACAGGGACCATATGTTATTGAATTTAGTGGGACACTTTATAGGCAACTTTTAAAATGGTCATGCAGAATCTACCAAACCTTCCAACAGCCTAGAGTGGGGAGAGCTCTATCCTTCCACCAAAGAACAATCGCCTTTCTGGCATAAAAGAGCTAAAGACTAAATAAATTTCTAGTCATCTTTTGGTTGGCCAGAGGCTCCACCAAACTAAAGAGACAGACCCCTACATCTTGAGGGATTAAAATGCTGGAAAGATCAGAGTATTGGGTGGAAAGCACACTCAGCCATGCTGGTGTGAAATAACGACAGTGTACCAATTCATACTGTATGAGTCTGTCCCTGGCCGAGATCAAATGTTGGAATGGATAATCCCAGACATCCTCTCAGTCATCGTTATCTAAAGTCATAAGGTCTCAAGCCCATTTCTCTCTCTACATTTTAGTATTGTCAGATGGGCAGGGTGGTGCAATGCCTTGTAAATGCTGGAGTGAGCCTTAGGAAGGGACTCGGATCTCATTAGAGACTCCCGTTCTTTTATTTTGGATAGTGTGGTGATGGGTGAGAACCCTTATCGTATTCCTATTAATGTGTGTCACCACTGAGGAGATTTAGCTTCTGTATTTTTCCTGGTGAACACTGTTACTGAGACAAAAAGTGATGGGAATCCAAAAATGTACAGTTGTCACCAGGACCATAGGTAATTTTTTTCCGGGAGGGGGGTTCCGCTCTCAAACTGCAAGAGCGACACAAGATGGTTTCTCTTGCACTGCACAGTAAGGTTGGTTTCTGAAAGCAGTGGACCTGCGTGCAAAATCATAAGTGTCCTGCCTGTGAAAAGGAAAGTGTGGCACGCTCAGCTCATTGTGGCAAATATTCGGTGTAGTTCGCATTGTGCTGAGTATTGACTGTGCCTTAAAAGAACACAGGATAGGGGGCGGGTAAGCAAACACTGCACAGTGGCAATCTGACAGCCAGTGGCATTTCTAGTGTGGGCCCTGACACTGAGATCCTATAGCTCTCTATAGCCCCCTATATTCCTTGGATTTTTAGGGGGGAGGGGGAAGGAGGGGATTTTTGCTGACACATAATGCTCAAACATTGGGGGGTGCTGTTTGGTATCTTCACCATGGACTCTAGGTGACCTTGTCCTGGAACTGCCAAGATCTGTAAATTAATTTAGGTGTTCCTCTGGAGTAAAAGGGTTGATAAAGGCCGATCTAGCTTGTAACCATGTGTACCATTTTCCATTTTACTACTTACATTCAGTTAGTTGTTCTTCCATGGCAGCCTTTGGTGTGTTCCCACCCAGTGCTGCCAAAATGTCTACTACCTTATTTGAAGTCACATATTTCCAGTCATTGTTTCATTCACTAGGTGGACCTGATTATTTTCACAGTGAACAGGTATGTGCATTTATTGATATCACTTGACAATGTAAGTTGGTCATAGAGGGTTAGATTTTCACTCCAATGTTTGTATGGAAATTCTGACAAATTGTCTGCTAGAACATTCCTTCTTGCTATAATTAATTGTGTTTGCAAATTTTGCCCAGACTTGTCACTTGTGTGGAATCCCAGACCTACTAAACAGTTTCTATTGCAATATACGATTTTTTCTCAAATAAAAACCACATTCCCCATTAGAATTTCATTCCATCCTGCTCCTTTGAATTTTCTCACCACTACAGTCAAAAACAAACTTCAGCTTGATCCTACTAACCTTTAATAAAATCAAACATTCTGAAAACTAAAATTTTCTAATGGAACTTTACCAGTGTATGGGCAACTTTAGGGCTCATTCACATGTACATATGCATATTGTGTACATACACTATAATGCCAAAAGTATTGGGCCAGCCCTCCAAATCATGTGATACAGGTGTTCCAATCACCTCCATGGCCACAGGTGTATAAAATCAAGCCCCTAGGCATGCAGACTGCTTCTACAAACATTTGTGAAAGAATGGGTCGCTCTCAGGAGCTCAGTGAATTCAAACATGGTACCGTGATAGGTTGCCAGCTGTGCAATAAGTCCATCCGTGACATTTCCTTGTAACTAAATATTCCACAATCAGCTGTTAGTGGTATTATAATAGTATATATAATATAAAAGTGAAAGCAACTGGGAACAACAACAACTCAGCCACGAAGTAGTAGGCCACGTAAAATGAAAAAGCGTGACCAATCACGCTTCTCTGTCTGGCAATCTGATGGGCGTGCCTGGGTTTGGTGGTTGCTAGGAGAATGGTACTTGCCTGACTGTATTGTGACAAGTTTGGTGGGGGGGGGGGTATGGTGTGGGGTTGTTTTTCAGGTGTTGGGCTTGGCCCCCTAGTTCCAGTGAAGGGAACTCTTAAGGTGTCAGCATACAAAGATATTTTGAACAATTTCATGCTCCCAACTTTGTGGGAATAGTTTGGGGATGGTCCCTAATTGTTCCATGACTACGCACCAGTGCACAAAGCAAGGCCCATAAAGACATGGACAAGTGAGTTTAGGGTGGAGGAACATGACTGGCCTGCACAAAGTCTGGACCTCAACCCTATAGGGATGAATTAGAGGGGAGACTGCGAGCCAGGCCTTCTCATCCAACATCAGTGCATGACTTCAAAAATGTGCTTCTGGAAGAATGGTCAAACATTCCCATAGACATGCTCCTAAACCTTGTGGACGGCCTTCCCAGAAGAGATGAAGCTGTTATAGTTGCAAAGGGTGTGCCAACCCAATATTGAACCCTACGGACTAAGACTGGGATGCCATTAAAGTCCATGTGCGTGTAAAGGCAGGCGGCCCAATACTTTTGGAAATATAGTGTATGTGCCCAAAATACTCAAATACTACACTTAGGCATGTACAACGTTTAGAAGCATGCAATTTGTCTAAGAACTCATTCACACAGGCATGTAAAGAACTCGGTCACACAGGCATCTAAAACATATAGTTCTGTACACATCTAAATGCCATACTATCGGAATCAATGGGGCCATACACACAGCTGCATTGCCAAATGAAAATGCTCGCCATGTTTAGGACAGAGCTGCATCTTGGATTGTACATATCTGTAGATTTTATGTAGGTACACGTATAAACACACGTAAACCCATATATGCATAAGTGCTTAAAGTTGTGAGAAGAATGGTTAGGCTACATGCAAATGGGTGCACTGCAAATTTCTGGTGTCCTAGAATTGTGTACAGCCACCCAAAGACCAGAATGCTTAAGACGGCTCTATACAGCTACGTGTCGCTATCTGCGTAACATAGCACATGCGCACGGATGTAATGTGTTTGGTGCATTACGTCTGTACACATATGCTACTTTATGAAACAGCTGTAGACAGCAAGGTTTTTGGAAGTCCATTTACAAGTGCTGTTGGACCTCTTATAGTGTTGAGGTCTGAATTTATGCTAAGAATCCATGATACATTTTTGGTGGTGGAGGAAGTCTTTGTGGTGAAATCAGTTGTGAAGCACTTTGGATTACATATAAGTTTGGTATATATATATATATATATATATATTGTTTTCTTTATGACGTATGTTCATTCACTTGTTGATTCGGTTTAATGTGGAGCGCTATATATAGATGAACCTCCAGTTAAAGTGGTTGTAAACTTCAGACATAAAATATGAACAAAGCGTTTCCCTCTATAGTGTGTACTTATCTCAGTTAAGAACACAAAGGGGTTAATTTACTAAAACTGGAGAGTGCAAAATCTGGTGCAGCTGTGCATGCGAGTCAATCAGCTTCTAATTTCAGCTTGTTCAATTAGACTTTGATAATAAAACCTAGAAGCTGATTGTTTCCTATGCAGAACAGCACCAGATTTTGCACTTTCCAGTTTTAGTAAATCTCCCCCCATATCATTTCTGTCCACTGCTTCATTCCTCTGCTATCATCATGAACAGGGGTGTATTTGTCGCGAGGCCTACAAGGCGTTTGCCTAGGGCGGCACTTTTCAGGGGGGCGGCAGCACCACTCCCCCCATTTCCCAAGGGACACATAGGACAGGGGCTGCTGTATCTTACCTTGGATCATGATGTGGGTGGGATAACATGCCGCCCCTCTCATCTGGCCACACCCCCAGGATCACTGGGCAGCCTATGGCAGCCTGTCCCTCCCTATCCAAGCTTCTCGCCGGTGATTGGTCGCCGGACCTGTAGCTCAGGGAAAGCACACAGGCAGAGAGGAGGAGCAGTGCAAAGATCGAAGAAGCTGAGGGACCGGCTGGAGCTGATGAAGAAGAGGAGAGCGGCTGATCGGTAAGGTAAGTGTCTGTGCGGCCGGGATCTGGGCAGAGCAGATGGTGCTGCAGCAGCCAGGTATGCTGGCTATGGATGGGAGAGGGAGGGAGCCCGAGTTGGAGCAGGGGTCAGCAATGTAAGCATCATTGGTGTCAGTGGGAGGAATAGTGCCCCATCATTAGTGTCAGTGTGGGAGGAATAGTGCCCCATCATTGACACCAATGATGATGAGAGGTGCGGGATGAGAGGTGCGGCTTTCACCACCCCTGTCACTATCTTCTCCTCCTCCGGTGTGGCCAGAGAGGAGAAGGTAGCGAGGTTCACACCTCTCTGCAGAAAGGTGCGAACCTCCTGCAGGGATGTTCCGGGCCACGGCGTCAGACTGACGCCACCCCGGCCCTGTCATCCGCAGCGCGGGCACGGGGAGTTCCCGCACTTGTGGATGTCCCTGGACAAAGGTCGCGGTCACAAGAGCGCAGCCCGTGTCCAGGGGGCGTGCCTCATTGCCAGGCAACAAGGCCCGCCGGCCCGCCCCCAGTTGCCAGGACGACCGGAGAGCGTCCTGCATCAGTTTTAAGAGGCTGATGCCGAGCTCTCCGGTCAATCTTTCTCCGCTGCGCAGCCATCGAGGAGCCCAGCTGCGGCGGGACGCTCGTGGCTAACTCTGCCAGAAGCCCCAAGGATATGGGGGGAGACCGCACCAGTTAGCCTGCCTGAGACCCCCAGCCAAAAGGGGGAGACCTCACAAGCCAGCCTGCCTGAGACCCCCCCAGCCAAAGGGGGGAGGAACATACTGGTTGGCAGCGGTGGGATCAGAACACTAAGGAGATGGCAGACAGCGAAAGACAGCTGATGCTGGACCAGGCCCGGCCCAGCGAATACAGAAAGTGGACCATATCGTGTCAGCAGTGGAGGAAGAGATGGCCCTCCTGGGGCTAGACCAGGGGTGGGCAAACTTTTTGACTTGAGGGCCGCAATGGGTTCATATATTGGACCCGGGAGCCGGACCAAGAGTAGATGAATGATGTGTATGTGTCATCCATAGTAAGTATAGTAATATTCCCCCATAGTAATTAATCCCCCATATAGTAATTCATCCCCCATAGTAATTCATCCCCCATATAATAATTCATCCCCCATATAATTCATCCCCCATAGTAATTCATCCCCCATATAGTAATTCATCCCCCATAGTAATTCATCCCCCATATAGTAATTCATCCCCCATATAGTAATTCATCCCCCATAGTAATTCATCCCCATATAGTAATTCATCCCCCATATAGTAATTCATCCCCCATATAGTAATTCATCCCCCATAGTAATTCATCCCCCATAGTAATTCATCCCCCATATAGTAATTCATCCCCCATAGTAATTCATCCCCCATATAGTAATTCATCCCCCATAGTAATTCATCCCCCATATAGTAATTCATCCCCCATAGTAATTCATCCCCCATATAGTAATTCATCCCCCATAGTAATTCATCCCCCATATAGTAATTCATCCCCCATATAGTAATTCATCCCCCATAGTAATTCATCCCCCATATAGTAATTCATCCCCCATAGTAATTCATCCCCCATATAGTAATTCATCCCCCATAGTAATTCATCCCCCATATAGTAATTCATCCCCCATAGTAATTCATCCCCCATATAGTAATTCATCCCCCATAGTAATTCATCCCTCATATAGTAATTCATCCCCCATAGTAATTCATCCCCCATATAGTAATTCATCCCCCATAGTAATTCATCCCCCATATAGTAATTCATCCCCCATAGTAATTCATCCCCCATATAGTAATTCATCCCCCATAGTAATTCATCCCCCATAGTAATTCATCCCCCATATAGTAATTCATCCCCCATATAGTAATTAATCCCCCCTATAGTAATTCATCCCCCCTATAGTAATTCATCCCCCATAGTAATTCATCCCCCATATAGTAATTCATCCCCCCTATAGTAATTCATTCCCCATATTAATTCATCCCCCATATTAAGTCCCCAAGTCTCCCCTGTGTCAATTCACTTACCTTTGCTCCGCGCGTTCCTCTCGCCGTGTTCCCACGCCGTTCCGGTGTAGCATGAAAATCTGTCTCCTATGAGGATCTGTCCCCCCTCGACGTATCTGCGCATGTGCCAGTTTCAGGCATTAGCAGCCGATCGGCGATCTCCGGCACATGCGCAGATACATCGAGGGGGACAGATCCTCATAGGAGACAGATTTTCATGCTACACCGGTCTTCAGGGCGGACTGTGAGAGGTGCCTAGCTGGAGCCTAGCTCCGCGGGCCGGATTAAAAGGTCCGCCGGGCCGTATACGGCCCACGGGCCGTAGTTTGCCCATTGCTGGGCTAGACGCTACAGTAGAGGACAAGCAAGAGGCTATCCGGTGGGTGCACGAAAGAGAGAGCCAAGGGAGCCACAGTGAGCTAAGCTGTCCTTCCAGCCCCAGGACCGCGGGTTACCCCCCCTCCCCGTGTCAGCCGAAAGGACTTTAAACCCTTCGGCGAAGCCACCGGGGATGTGGAGTGGTTCTTTCAGGACTTTGAGCAGCAGTGCCAGCTCATGGAGGTGCCAAGCATGGATTGGATTCAGCACCTCGTGGGTCTGCTAGAAGGGGGTGCAGCTGCAGCCTACCGCACTCTGGATCACTTGGACAGCCGAGATTACGCCCGGGTCAAACAGACTGTGTTGGAGTATTATGCGGTGACCCCGAAGCGCACCGGGTGACCTTCCCTGCCATGCTGAGCCATCCTATAGAATGTATGCACACAAGATGTCACAGTCCTGTCGGTGGTGGCTAGAAGGGGAGCAGGCCCACACCGCGGAAGAAATCATTCAGGCCTTCCTGAAGGAGCAATTCTACAACCAATGCCCGGCGGAGGTGCGTGGATGGGTTAGAGAAAAAGCCCCTACCACCCTTGCGAAGGCCGCTGCCCTGGCCGACGAGATCCTGGCCATCAAGCCCCATTGGAAACGGGCCTCTGAGCCGCCACGGGCCCCGCCCCCCATCCGGACACTTCCCCATCCTGCCACCACCACTGCCAAGGCGGCCCTCCCACCTACCACTGCCAACCCCGCAGGGCCACCACCCAAAGCCCAGTTCACAGGGCCACCCATGGACCACCGCTGCTACGGGTGCAACAAGCCGGGGCACCTCCAAGCCAACTGCCCCACCTCCCGAAGCCATCGCTCCAACCGTCCTGTCCACTACCTGGAGCTACACAACGCAGAAGAACCCCTGCCCCACCTCCCAGCGAGTGGACGAACCGGGAGCAGGGGCTGTTGTACCGCCAGGCAGGCGCAAGCCACCCGCGACAGCCCCCTGCTATCTCCAAACAACTGGTGGTGCCTAGACGGTTCAGTTTCCCGCTACTCCAGATAGCCCATGACATTCCGGTAGCCGGCTACCTGGGTAAGAGGAGAACAGAGCAGCGGCTGACCCAAGCCTTCTACTGGCCAGGCATCTCCCAGGCCATCGCCCACTTCTGTCGACCTGCGACACACCTCCCACTGACACCAATGATGGGAAACTATTCCTCCCACTGATACCAATGATGGGGCACTATTCCTGCCACTGACACCAATGATGGGACACTATTCCTCCCACTGCCACCAATGATGGGGCACTATTAATCCCACTGACACCAATGATGGGGCACTATTCCTCCCACTGATACCAATGATGGAGCACTATTCCTCCCACTGACACCAATGATGGGACACTATTCCTCCCACTGACACCAACGATGGGGCACTATTCCTCCCACTGACACCAACTTTGGGGCACTATTCCTCCCACTGACACCAACGTTGGGGCACTATTCCTCCCACTGACACCAACGTTGGGGCACTATTCCTCTCACTGACACCAACGATGGGACACTATTGCTACCACTGACACCAATGATGGGATACCGATAACACCGATAATGGAATAAAATAAGAGGTGGAGCTCTAATAGGAAAAGGTGGAGCCTAAAGAGGAAGGGTTTAGTTTAAAGATGAAGGGGTGGGTCTTAAGCAGGAAGGAGTAAGATGAATTTAGAAAGGGGGGTGCCCAATTTTAGTTTTCTAGGGCAGCACAAAACCAAAATACACCACTGAGCATGAGTCACTTCTGACAAGTTTTCCTGACACCAAGATTAAAGTGGTGACAGGGGAAGGACCTCCAGCAGAATGACAACCTCAGCTCTGTTTTTGTGAGCTGTGTTGAGGGAGGAGGGTTTGTCTTCCCTCCAATCACCTTTCAGACCTCTCCTCACTGTGCTCTGCAGTGTGTGATTTCATTTCTCCTCCCCTTTTTTCTGAACGTTCAGATAAGCATTATAAATTCTGGACTTTGAATGGATGTAGAGAAGAGAAGACTGCAGATAAACAGATGCATATTTGTAGAAAGATTTCTTTAATCTCTGTGTATCACCTGAGGCCAGCCACTCCACTGGATCTATGTAAGGATTTACAACTACTTTCAATTTGAATTTAACGCATTGAGCATGGACATTTTTTGGTTAGCTGCGTACACCCATTCATGTCAATAATCAGCCACATGCAGCTCTAAGATATCTTAAAAACGAGTACTTTAGGTACATTTTTTATGCCGAATCTTCCTCTAGTTCTACCATCAACAACCTGTGCTCTGTGCAGAAAATTTGCATATGTTATGTAAATGAGCCCTAACGACTGTACACAGGTATGCATATACACATTTAGGGCTCATTCACACTGGCACTGTCCTCCACGCTGAGCTGCTTACACGTTTTAATACTTTTTTTATATTACGTGCACATGCATAACATCCACAGATATGTATGGTCCCAATGCAGCTGCGTTCTACTTTTTTTTTGTATGCCGCTAAATGCAATTCACATTTTCGTTTGAAAACTCAGCTGTGTGCATGACCCCCTCCATTTCTATATTGCCGCATTTAGATGCGTACAAAACTATATGCTGTATGCATCTAAACGGCATCTTTTAGAAGCCCATATGAATGAAACCTTTTACAGTCCATGATGCCTCCAGGATGGAATTTGCTGCTCTTCATTGTGCAGCTGATAGTATAAATGTACCCATGTTGTTTATTGCTTTGTGGTCTGTTTCTTGACACATTGTTATTAAGAGCAATTTCCATCTATTTATTTTCTGCCTTGTAAAAGCTCTGCAGTGGAAATGTTAATCATGTTATATAAATAGAAATGTTAGTAACTCACCACATTGAGAACTTTTTTTTTTCCCCATGTTCAGCACCTAGCATGCAGTAGCAGATCTGTTTCCATAATTCTGGCCAACCTTTCCTTTCTATGAGGATAATAAATGAAGTTGAAGGACTCCCCGGTCTCAAGGATTGGACCTCAGAGCTGTGACCACTTTCTACTTCTACAAAGACTGAATACTTTGCACATTTCAGCTGCTCACAGAGACAAGGGGACACCAGGGACTGGACAGCTCACCAGACCTGAGCCGAGTCAATAGGAGATGGCACACTCAGTCCAGGGAGTGGGATGGAGGATTGATTGCTGAGGACCATCTCCACTGCCAGGAACTTTACAAGTCATTATGGCTCAGGCGGGTTCTTGTTAAAGGTCCCTATTGATGAAATGTCAATGGCCATGCCTGGAATATACAGGTCTGTAGCCACCTATATCCCAACACTTGAAGGATCTGTTCAAATCCAGAAGGACCAATTCATCATCAGGACAGGCCGCCCTCCCCCCTGACTCTCCCCCAGCCAGAGCTGGTTATATTCACAGCAAGCAAAGGGGATGTCACCAAATTGGGTGGTTTGTGTGCAAAGTGAAGGTTTTTCAGGACCAGCCTTCAAATCTTGGCCAGTCTATAAAGTCTGAGGGTGGCCATACACACTTATTTATTTATTTCAGGTACTTATATAGCGTCGTCCATTTACGCAGCGCTTTACACATATATATTGTACATTCACATCAGTCCCTAACCCTCAAGGGGCATACAATCTAAGGTCCCTAACTCACATTCATACATACAGGAGCCAGTTAACCTACCAGCATGTCTTTGGAGTGTGGGAGGAAACCAGAGTAGGTGGTGCCATGGTTGGGATTCGAACTGATGACCCTAGTACTGCCAAGTGCTAACCATTTAGCCACTGTGCTGCCCTCACCTAGATTTTTTTTTTAGCCAAATAATGTGCAATTCGATCACAGCAATTGAATCTGCAAATGATCAAAATGATAGAACTTCCATTCTGATCCATTTAGACCCAATTTAGATCAGATTCGATCAAACTGAGTCAATTGGCAAGGGCAGAAAAATATCAAGCGTCTTGCATCGATTGACAGCACCAAGATACTTTGATACATTATGAGATTACACAGTGGAATCAAAGACAGGACTGATAATGTACAATTGTGACTTAACTATCTATCGCAGGGCCGTGGATAAGGGGGTACCACCAGTCCTCCTGTATGGGGCCCAGGCCAGCAGGGGGACCCATGCAGCTGTGTGAATCAGATGTGGGCAGGGAGGGTGAGCGGCACGGCGGGTGGAACCGATCCCCTGTATGGCTCTCTCTGTAGCAGCTGAAAGCTGCCTGCATGTTACATTTACCAGTCCTTTTCTTTCCCGAATAAACACAGTGAGTGATCCCTACTGATCACTCACTGTGTTCGTTCATGACTGAAACCTTGCAACCTTTTTTTTTGGGGGGGGGGGGGCTGTCAGGTTGGCTGTATGGAGCCCTGTGGTTTCTAACAGCAGCCCTGATCTATTGATATGCACTTCCCTGTGTGTGGCTTATCAATAGAACAGGATGTGGCCTATAGAGATTGGTCAGAAAAGAAATCCATCATTCATCAAAGATTTTATGGCCACCCGGGCATGCTTTGATTTTATTATCCAATCAAAGTGATCGAATCTGCGAACAACTTCCGTTCCCATCCATTAAGACTTGATTTAGATCAGATTCAATCAAACTGATTCGATCGGCCAGAGCAGAAAAATATCAAGCATCTTGCATTGATTGATAGCACCAAGATATTTTGGTCATGAATATGATTGTATTTCAGTCGGTCAGATTATGAGGTTACACAGTGGAAACAAAGACGCGATTGACAACGTACAATTGTACCTTAACTATCTATCGATATCCACTTCCCCGTGTGTGGCTTATCAATAGAACAGGATGTCGACTACAGAGATTGGTCAGAAAAGAAATCCATCGTTCATCAAAGATTTTATGGCCACCCGGGCATGCTTTGATTTTATTATTTAATCAATGTGATCGAATCTGTGAACAACTTCCTTTCCCATCCATTAAGAATAAGTTTATAGTGGATTCGATCAAACTGAGTCGATCGGCCAGGGCAGAAAAGTATCAAGCATCTGGCATAGAGTGACAGCACCAAGATACTTTGTTAATGAATACGACTGTATTTCAATTAATCAGATTATGAGATTACACAGCAGAAACAATGAAGTGACTGATAACTTTCAATTGTACCTTAAACTGGTTGTAAACCTTTCCATATACCAAGTGAAGTGACTGGCCTCAAGTGATACGCATAGATGAAAACAAATCCTTCTATGTACGTTGTACCTTATTATCTGCAGTCTACAGTACTCTACATCCATTCAAAGTCCAGAAATAATAAGTTTGTCTGAGCTGTCAACAAAAAGGGGGCGGAGAGCTAAGGTTACACTCTGCAGAGCTCAGTGGGGAGAGCTCTGAGAGCTGATTGGGGAAGAGACACACCGCCCTCCACACAGCACACCAGAACAGAGCAGAGGCTGTCAATATGCTGGAGGTCCCTCCCCTGTCACCATTCTTCTCTTGGTGTCAGGAAAACTTGCCAGAATGAATCGGCAGACAGAAATGACACTTAGTTCTCTTAATTGAGACAAGTACACACTATACAGGGATATGCTTTGTTCATATTTTATGTCTGAGGTTTACATCCACTTTAACTAGCTATCGAAACCCACTTCCCCGTGTGTGACATATTAATAGAACAGAATATCGACTATAGATATTGATCAGAAAAGAAATCCATTGTTCATTGAAGCTTGTATGACCACCCAGGCATGCTTCAATTTTATTATCCAATCTAAGTGATTGAATCTGTAAACAATCGCATAGACAGAACTTCCCTTTCCATTCATTTGCCCCTCCCCCCCTTCCCGGTCACACCAATCCGACTTTGACATCGTGCGACTTCCAGTGAAGTCGCACAATTTCAAAGCCAGATATCATTCTGATTTGAAGTGCGACTTGCAAGACATCTGCCTAGATAGATGTCTATGGAAGCCGCAATTGCAGTAGTGCATGCACTACTTTAGAAATCAGTGCGGCTCTGACCAAGTCGGAATCGCAGCAATATGACTGCTTTAATTGCGGACAATAGGGTGCGACTATGCCATGCGATTTGCAACTCACATGGCATGGCAAATCGTATGGCAAGTTGCACCAGGTGTGACTTGGGTGTTATGCAGGCTATACATTGGTCGAATTCTGAACGATTTTTCGTGCAAAAATCGAAAGCGTTGTTCACGCGGTAATCCGATGGTGCCATCAATGATTTAGAAAATCGGCCGACCAAGTCATAAAATTCACCCCATATAACAATATAACAGGCAAAACTTCTGTTGCTTCCAGGTCATGGCTCATACACATATTCTTTTCAGAAAAACGATCGTACGATTTGACCATCATTGAGCAAAAAATTGGTAGTTTTTCATGCATTTCCAACATGCCTGATCACCGAAAAGAAGAGGAACCACGAAAATCGGCTGGTGCCATTGACCCACTAACAGAGTAAAAATCGGCCGATTAATCTTAGGTCCGATTTTCAGACGAAAAATGGGTCGAATTTTGACCCATGTATGGCCGGCATTAGACTCAAACTGAGTTGATCAGATATTGGTGGCCATACGTGATTTTGTGCAGCCCTGCTGCCCTGTAGCAGTACTTCTACTATAGGGCGGTCATGAAGCGGTTAATCGAATCACACATCAATTGGATAATAAAAGCAAAATGTGTATGACGATCACTAATGCTGAAAATTATCGATCATTTTGCCTTGATCGGCAGCATTGAGATGCTTTGTTTGTGATTTTGCTCGTGTTTTATTTGATCAGATTATGAGATTGCATGGTGGAAATGTGATTGATAACTTATAATGGTACCTTTCAACAATTCATCAAAATCCACTTACCTATGTGTGGCATATCAAAAGAATGAGTTGTCAATTTTAGATCGATTATTTCTATTGGACGAGATTGATCAAAAAGCAATTGAACCTTGTATGGCCACCATTAGGTTCAGTTCATAAAAGTAAACAGAGGGGTAAGGATCTTTATTTTAGTCACGTGAGAGTAATTTTTAAATCTCATTTTACTGGGATGAAAATAACTGTCACTTTTTCTTAAATTGGTTTTAAAATCCAATTTTTTTCCCCCTACAATAATAAATGTGTTATAGTTACCTGCTTTGTGCAATGGCATTCCACAGAGCGGCCCCGAGCCTCCTCTTTTGGGGTCCCCCCACTGGTGCTGTCAGCTCTTCCATTTTGGTGTGCCCCCATTGCTATGGGGACAGACATGCGGGCTCACTCCTGAGTTAGACTGTGTGCATCTATTGACACACACAGCGCAACTCAGCCCCGCCCTCCCACTCCCTCCTCACAAGATTTGATTGACTGCAGCAGGAGTCAATGGCTTCCACTGATGCCTCTGTGTCCTGTGAGTAGTGAGAGCTATAGAGACCCGCTAAGAGGCTTCATATATGCGTACCTAAAAATAAACAGAACTGTGCAGAGAACGCGCGCCATGCCCGCTCCTGCCATGTTTACCGGCACTTGACGGAAAGCTCCCGATGTTTACTTGCGATTAGGAGCTTTCCAATCATGTGACCGCTGTAACAGCCAATCACGGTGGTGACATAATCAGACACCCTGCCCCCCCCCCTCCTGGCATCTGAAACCCCTTAAAGGACCAGGAAGCGCTGGTGCCAGGGGGTTAATGGAGGGAATGCATTAGGCTCAAAATGTCTTGCCTTTAGGACCATTTTAGGTATTTTATCATGGTGTGTGTGTGCTTTATAAATTGAGCAAGTGTCCAATCAGCAGAGATTGATCAAAAAAGAAATCGGTCACTTATTGAAGCGTGTATAGCCACCATTAGGTTCACAAAGTTAACTCTTTATTTCAGCCAGGAGAGTGTCATTATTAAATCTCTTTAGACTGGGCTGAAAATAACTGTCACTTTTTTTTATAAGTCTCTATATCCTGGTGTTTTAGCTTTGTGAACTGAACACGTGTCTTTTCAGGAGAGATTGATAAAAAAAAAATCGATCACTTATTGAAGTGTATATGGCCACCATTAGATTCAGTTCACAAAGTTAACTCTTTATTTCAGCCAGGAGAGTGTCATTATTAAATCTCATTAGACTGGGCTGAAAATAACTGTAACTTTTTTATAAGTCTTTATATCCTGGTGTGTTAGCTTTGTGAACTGAACATGTGTCTTTTCAGGAGAGATTGATAAAAAAAAAAAATCGATCACTTATTGAAGTGTATATGGCCACCTTCAGATTCAGTTCACAAGGTTAACTCTTTATTTCAACCAGGTGAGTGTCATTATTAAATCTCATTAGACTGGGCTGAAAATAACTGTCACTTTTTTATAAGTCTTTACATCCTGGTGTGTTGGCTTTGTGAAATGAACATGTGTCTTTTCAGGAGAGATTGATAAAAAAAAAAATTGATCACTTATTGAAGCACGTATTGAAGCATGTATGGCCACTATTAGGATCGGTTCACAAAGTTAACTATTTATTTCAACCAGGTGTCATTATTAAATCTCATTAGACTGGGCTGAAATAACTGTCACTTTTTTTTTTAAATAAGTCTGTATATCCTGGTGTGTTAGCTATGTGAACTGAGCATGTGTCTTTTTGGGAGAGATTGATCAAAAAAGAAATTGGTGCCTTACTGAAGTGTCTATGCCCACCAGGGGCGGACTGACCATTTGGAAACTCAGGCACTGCCCGAGGGCCTGGGGTCAGTAGGGGGCCCCTTGAGATGCCCCTGGTACCTTTTTCATAGGCTTTTTTGAGTTTGGGCAAGGACACAGGGGTCCCATGATCCCCTATTGCCCGGGGGCCCCATGAGTTGTCAGTCCGCCCCTGATGCCCACCATTGGGTTCGGTTCACAAAGTCACCACAGGGGTAACAATCTTTGTTTTAGCCGGGTGAGTGTCATATATCTCATTAGACTGGGCTGAAAATAACTGTCACTTATTTTTATAAATACATCTCCTTATTCTGGCGTGTTAGCTTTGTGAATTGAGCATGTGTCAAATGAGATCCAGCAAAAGTAAGGGTAATTTAAATCTACACGGCCCCCTCCTAAACAACTATTATCGGTTAAAAAAAATCATTCGGAACATAAATCTCACACTAATCTGTTTCATCTGCTTCTAAACCCCACATCCAGAAATCTCATTGTAATTAGAACCTTTCTCCAGACATCTTATAAATGTCCACAAATCATCATAAACCCCATCCAGTATCATCAGTGGTCTATCAGTGACTACAGCCTCAGCAGTGTCTCACATCTGAACCATAATGCTGGAAAATAAATCCCTGTAGCTGCCCATACACACATCAATCTGATTGTATGATGTCTATACAGTGCTCTTTAGAGTTACCAAAACTATGTAATATGAGGACAAACCTAAACAACTGTATTAATTATCAACGAATCAGGCAGGCCATAGTCAATGGTAGATCTGAAGAAAATTGTACAATCAGATTGTATAGTGTATGGTTAGGTTTACACCATCCAATCGACCAATGTCTTTGCTTTTTTGGGGACATCAGTTGTAATTTAGCTCTCAAAATAACTGAAATTCCCTATACGGAGTTGCTGAAGAAGTTAGTTTTAACTCAAAAAAGGTGTTCACTTGCAGATGTTCACTTCCAGTCCAGAATTGTGTAAAAAAACATCTGCGGTAATGGGGGTTCAAAGTGAACAGAAATTAGATTTTCACACGATTGGATCATTTAAAGTGGTTGTAAGGGCTCAAGTTTTTTTACCTTCATGTATTCTGTGTGCAGCATCCCCCCCCAGCCTCCTCAATCCTTACCTGAGCCCCATCATGATCCAGCAATGAGCACAACAGCCTCAGCTGTCCCAAGACTGTGCCTCCTCATTGGCTGAGACAGCAAGAGGGAGCCATTGGCTCCCGCTGATGTCAATCACAGCCAGTCAGCCAATGAGGAAAGAGAGGGGACGGGGCAAAGCCTTGGCTCTGTGTGTGAATGGACACCCGACAGGAGGGAGGGGCCAGGAGAGCCTGCGGGGGACTGGAGAAGAAGAGGAACTGGGCTGCTCTGTGCAAAACCACTGCACACTGCAGCAGGGGTGGACTGACCATTTGGAAACTCGGGCACTGCCCAAGGGCCCGGGGTCTGTAGGGGGCCCCATGAGATGCCCCTGGTACCTTTTTCATAGGCTTTTTTGAGTTTGGGCAAGGACACAGGGGCCCCATGATCCCCTATTGCCCGGGGGCCCCATGAGTTGTCAGTCTGCCCCTGCACAGCAGGTAAGTATACCATGTTTGTTATTTTACAAAGAAAAAAAAAAAAACCTTTAAAATCGCTTTAAGCGAATATTTAGACTATTATTGAGTGACGATTCTCAACTCCTTTAGTTAGGTAGCCTCCTTGTAGCTGCTACTATCACCCCTCGTCCCTCTCAACACACACACATCCAATGAGCACACAATCATGTTTAAAGTTCGCACACTTTCGGGTGACCATACAAACTACAATCTGATTGTACAATCTCCAAAATGTACCAAAATTATGTAATGGAGACAAATCTAAACAACCCATTCCATATTAATCACATTGGCCCTAACTGAGTTGTCGGTGGATCTAATGGTGGCCATACACACTTCGATGTTCATTTTGTGTTAATTTGTAATTCGTTCAAAACAATCAAATCAGAAACTGATGAAATAGTCATAACTTCCCTTTCGATCAATTTAGACTCCATTTAGATTGTATTCGATTAAACAGATTCAATCAACCAGAGTGGAAAGTGACCAATTATTTTGCATAAATCGGCAGCACTGGGATGATCCCGTCATATATTCAATTGTATTTCGATCAATTGTATTATGAAATAGCCTTGTAGATAACTTATGATTGTATCAATCGTATTCCATTTCCCCATTGATGATCGACTTCTCCTGTTGGGAATGATCAGTCTGAAAGTAAGTGAATCATGGCCACCATAAAGTAGATTGTACAACCAGATTGCATAGCGTATGCTTAGCTTTACAATCTGACCAGGAGCGGACTGACAATTTGGAAACTCTGGCACTGCACGAGGGCCCGGGGTCAGTAGGGGGCCCCATGAGATGCCCCTGGTAACATTTTATATAGGCTTTTTTGAGTTTGGGCAAGGACACAGGGGCCCCATGATCCCCTATTGCCCGGGGGCCCCATGAGTTGTCAGTGCCATTGGCTCCCGCTGATGTCAATCACAGCCAGTCAGCCAATGAGGAAAGAGAGGGGACGGGGCAAAGCCTTGGCTCTGTGTGTGAATGGACACCCGACAGGAGGGAGGGGCCAGGAGAGCCTGCGGGGGACTGGAGAAGAAGAGGAACTGGGCTGCTCTGTGCAAAACCACTGCACACTGCAGCAGGGGTGGACTGACCATTTGGAAACTCGGGCACTGCCCAAGGGCCCGGGGTCTGTAGGGGGCCCCATGAGATGCCCCTGGTACCTTTTTCATAGGCTTTTTTGAGTTTGGGCAAGGACACAGGGGCCCCATGATCCCCTATTGCCCGGGGGCCCCATGAGTTGTCAGTCCGCTCCTGAATCTGACTATACAATCTCTTTTAGGGCTCATTCACAACAGCAGTTTGGGGGGGGCAGTAAAACCCTGCGGTTGAGCTTTGCTTTTAATGCCAACCCCTCCCCTTCCAACTGCCACCCTCTTTAACTGCAGAGGCAACGGTACATACAAAGTGTACACATACGAAGCATTGTGGCCACAGCAGGAATTATACCCCCTCTTGCTTGCAAGCGAATGTGGTCACTCAACAACCATCCCACCATCACATGCAATGCATGCGGTTGTGGTGCACTAGTGTAGGGTTCAAGGGATTAAAGCAGGCGGTTAGGAGGCGGTACAACTTCTCCTTGCCGCCTGTCAAATGTGATCTGCATTCCGATCACTCTTTAGAGAGCAATGCTAGTGTGAACCAGCCCCTAGGCTTGGTTCTCACATACAAGGGCGGCTAAGCGCTGGCACAATTCCACGTGTTCACCAATTCATTTTGGCGGGTTGCCCTTTATGTAAGAAACATGGAAAAGAAAATGTGTCGAACTGAATGCGTTTGCCGATGCATGGAGGTGCCATTAAAATGTGGCACTGCCACACGTCTACAAAACAGAATTTTTCTCTGCATGTCGGGAAAGTGCGCAATTTTGCGCGCATTCCTGGTGCATAGTGATTCAATCCCAGCCCCAAATCTATGTAGTACAAGGGCCTGCCTGATTGGGTACAAATTGAATGATGGGTAAAAAAGATCCTCATATGACATAGTTTCAGTCAATAAAAAAGTTCAATGCACAAAAATTGTACAGCCACACAGGGCCTATCAGAGTTCCCTCTTACATCAGGGTCCTCATCACAGTGTCCCCTTACATCAGGGTCCCCAACAGAGACCCCCCCTTACATCAATTTTCACTATCAGATTGCCCCTTACATTATGATTAGATATCCCCATCATAGTGCCCCTTACATCAGTTATCCCCATCATAGTGCCTCTTACATCAGATGTCCCCCTCACAGTGCCCCCTTACATCAGGGTCCTCATCATATTATCCCCTTACATCAGGGTTCTTATCAGAGTGCCCCCTTACATCAGGGTCCTCATCAAATTGCCCCCTTACATCAGGGTTCTTATCAGAGTGCCCCCTTACATCAGGGTCCTCATCAGAGTGCCCCCTTAAGTCAGGGTCTCCATCAGTGTATCCCCTTACGTCAGGGTCCCCTACAGAGTGTCCCCTTACATCAGGGTCCTCAACACAGTGACCACTTACATCAGTGCCCCAACCAGAGTTCCCCCTTACATCAATTGTCACAAATCAGAGTGCCCCTTACAGATGATCAGTTATCCCCATTGTAGTGCCCCCTTACATCAGGTGTCCCCATCATAGTGCCCCCTTACATCAACTGCACAAGACTGGCTCATAGATAAGTGGATGCACTCTCAGAGACCTGAGGAGGGGGGCATGACTAAAATCTGGGGGAAGGGGCACAAATAAAATCGGGGGGGCCACAGCCCACCCTAAATCCAGCCCTGCAGCCAGATTATATAGCGCATGGTCAGATTTACACTCTGACTGTACAATCTCTTTTAGATCCATGTAGCACAAGGGCCTGACTGATTGGGCACAATATGATTGGATGGTTTGAGTGGGTACTTGTATTACATAGTGGTTGATTTACTAAAGGCAAATAGACAGTGCACTTTGCAAGGGCATTCGCTCCATAGCTTAGTAAATGAGGGGAAGCTTCACTTTGCACTGAAAAACCAATGACATGCAAGGATAATAAAAGACAACTGCATTTTTGCTCGCACATGATTGGATGATGGAAATCATCAGCACTTCCCCAACATTTTTGCTTGCCCATGATTGGATGATGGAAGTCATCAGCACTTCCCTGGCATATTTACTTGCACATGATTGGATGATGATAGTCGTCAGCACTTCCCCGGCATTTTTGCTTGCCCATGATTGAATGATGGAAGTCGTCAGCACTTCCCCGGCATTTTTGCTTGCCCATGATTGGATGATGGAAGTCATCAGTACTTCCCCGCCATTTTTGCTTGCACATGAATGGATGATGGAAGTCATCAGCACTTCCTGACATTTTTACTTGCACATGATTGGATGATGGAAGTCATCAGCACTTCCCCGGCATTTTTGCTTGCCCATGATTGGATGATGGAAGTTATCAGCACTTCCCCGGCATATTTACTTGCACATGATTGGATGATGGAAGTCATCAGCACTTCCCCAGCATTTTTGCTTGCATATGAATGG
Organism: Staurois parvus; assembly: GCF_062004578.1. Lineage (NCBI taxonomy): Eukaryota > Metazoa > Chordata > Amphibia > Anura > Ranidae > Staurois > Staurois parvus. The sequence goes on from NW_028317947.1 coordinate 3,752,365, forward strand.
ATGATGGAAGTCATCAGCACTTCCTGACATTTTTACTTGCACATGATTGGATGATGGAAGTCATCAGCACTTCCTGACATTTTTACTTGCACATGATTGGATGATGGAAGTCATCAGCACTTCCCCGGCATTTTTGCATGCCCATGATTGGATGATGGAAGTCATCAGCACTTCCCCGGAATATTTACTTGCACATGATTGGATGATGGAAGTCGTCAGCACTTCCCCAGCATTTTTGCTTGCATATGAATGGATGATGGAAGTCATCAGCACTTCCTGACATTTTTACTTGCACGTGATTGGATGATGGAAGTCATCAGCACTTCCCCGGCATTTTTACTTGCACATGATTGGATGATGGAAGTCATCAGCACTTCCCCAGCATTTTTACTTGCACATGATTGGATGATGGAAGTCATCAGCACTTCTCCGGCATTTTTACTTGCACATGATTGGATGATGGAAGTCATCAGCACTTCCCTGACATTTTTACTTGCACATGATTGGATGATGGAAGTCATCAGCACTTCCCCCCATTTACTAAGCTCTGGAGTAACTGCCCATACAAAATGCCACTGCACTTACAAAGTACACAGTAAATTTGCCTTTAGTAAATCAACACATAGTTTTTGGTACATGAATAGTTAAAGTGTTACTAAACCCAGGACCCTTCATTCACTATATCTGGTCTCCCACAGTACACAGAACATGGAAATGCATTTATTAAAGTAAATATAAACTGCTAAATACCTTTTCTCATCAGCAGTTAGAGCAGTCTTGTGACTTCTCTCAGTGTCCAGCAGAGCACTGGTTAAAGCTTGTAGGAGTTTGCATTTTGCTCTAGGATTTGGATGCAGAACCTCTGACCCTCTGTCTGGACAGTGCTGATTGGCCCTGTGCTGATTACATGCACTCACCCAAGAAAAAAAACTCTCTAGCAATATACACCAAACTGAGCATGTGCAGTGTCTCCACACAATATGTGGTATCAGGGGATAAGAGGGGGGGACATGTGGAAGAAGGGGAGAATCAGAGAAGGCAAGATCAAACAGCATTTTTACACAATGCAGAGGATTAACCCCTTAGGTTTCACAGTGAGTATATCAAGCATGCTTTAATGCATATACAAACTGATTTTACTGTTGTGGATTTAATAACATTTTAATTGCACAAACATTTTAATATGTATGGTGAGCTAACAACATATTTTTCTTTTCGGTTATTTAGGAGCTAGAAATCAGCTCACAGGGAGCCTATACAACACATGCTTTCCCAGCTCTGATTTCTCCATCAAACATTGAAGGTAAAGGCTGGGCAGGTTGCTGAGTGGTTAACAAAGCTCCAGTTTTCCAATGCAGGCCTGGTAATGTAACCAGCTGAGCTCCATGATATATGCACATCGGAGTTAAATCCATCAATATAATTTATGTGAGATCTGAATAGATCCGAATGCCCCAATTCCTCCATAATATAAACATTTTACATGAGACTTGTGTATATCCGGACCATAAAATGGGTCTCAGGGGGGGAATTTGCAGGCTATTAATATTTGATGCACAGATGTTGTGTAGATTCTGGTTTACAATGTATCCCACACCGACTAAGCTGGACCCTCTAAAGAAAGGAGAATGTCCCCCTTGACTGATAAACGTCCCCAATAAGACAAACTTCCCATCCTGCGCTGCTCCTCTATTTGGCTAGGCTTTGACTTTTATGACAAAAAAGCCTTGATTTTTTTTTTCTTTTCTGTGTCTGTTTAGCAGATCTGTGCTGGGGCTGTGTGTGGGTGTGTGCATGGCAGATCTCATTGTCTCTCCTCTTCTAGCAGCGCCATTTTGAGGGCCCTTATGAAATGCCTTCTCCTCCTGCTGGGTCCAAACACACTAATATTCTCCATATGTTCAAAGGCAACATCAGAGCTTCCAATGCCTACATGCATTTACATTCTTCTCTTGCAAAAAGTGTATCTGTGAAATGTTACATTGTTGCATGCAATTGAGAATTAGATTTTCTTTGTAGCAATTAGTATGACAACCTTCAGTTATACAAACAAGCAGAGAAAAAAAAAAGTCTGCCCTGTTCTGAACTCAGACTTCAAAATAAAAACAAAATATATTACTTCCCTGTAGGCAGCAGTAAGATTATTTTATCTTTATTTCAATTTAGTTTTCTTTTCTTATTACTATTCATTATTTTTTTTTAATTGTATTTATTCTTACTCTAAAAATTTTTTTGCACGTTCTCATATCACAATGTAATTTATAAAAATATAACGATCATGCATTCTCTTTATTTAGGTTCTAAAATGTGTTTTTCTCATTCTCATATCCGAAATTAATTTTTAAAAATCCATGCATCATGTATTCTATATACTTAAATTCGAATACGTGTTTTATACTTTCTTATGCCAGAATTCAATCTTAAAGTAAAAAAAGAAAAAGATCGTACATTCTATGTACCTAGATTCTAATATGTGTTTTGCACATTATCATGTCAGAATTTATTTTAAGCCAAAAATCATATATTTTATATTCTTAACTTTTATTATGTGTTTTGTATCTTCTCATGTCAATATTTAAATAAAAAATATATAAGGATCATGTATTCTGTGTATTTGTAAATTATAGTATGTGTTTTGCACATTCTTGTGTTAAAATTTAATTACAAAAAAATCCAATGATTATGCATTCTATATACTTAGATTCCAAAATGTCTCGTATGTAAGAATTTAATTTAAAAAATCCAAGGATCATGTATTCTATATACTTGATAAAAATTTATTTTGCACAGTCTTACGTCACAATTTATTTAAAAAAAAAATCAAGGATCATTTATGCTATATTTTTACATTCTATTATGTGTTGTGAACATTCTCATGTCAGAATACTAAGAAAAGAAAAAAAATCCAAGGATCAGGCTTTCTGTTCACCTAAATGTGTTTTGCACGGCCTCGAAAAAAAAATACACAGCGATGCAACGATACAACGTATTAACTATATCCAGATTGGTGGTTTTAAATCTTCTAAAAAAAAAAATACAACGATCATGTGTATTAGATATCCAGATTAGTGGTTTTCAATTTTATAAAAAAAAAAACAAAAACAACAAAGCAGATATGATCGAAGCATTAATAAAAAGCTGGACCAGATTTTAATTTTTATTAACATGGTAAAATTTTGCACACGAATTATTATAAAGACAACTTTGTGAAAATAAGGACCAATAAATTATTATCAAATAATTAATAAATTGAAAGGAAACACTGAGAAAATAAAAAATATATATAACATAAGACTTATAATATGTACCTAAATCTAAACGAACATTTTTGATTCCTGAGACATCGCTAAAATAATCTTCAAATCAACTGATTTGTTGCTCCCCCTGAATGGTTCTAATCGACAATTAAAGTACAAAAAAAACATGAATTTAATTTAATAGCTGGCGGTGGATCAATAAATATAATAAATAGTATAAATAATACCCTCGCACGCTGGAGGTGAATACTCTGCAAGAAAAATAATGAGAAAATGCGGCTATTAAAAATCTAAAGTGTGGAGATCCTTGCTGCAAAGTGTGCTAGTGAGAAAGTCGAGATCTTCTTGGGAGAAGTGAACAGGACTATTGAGGGAACCATCTGAAATGTGTAGGCAGGAGTCTGACGGGAATAAAGTCAGCTCTGACAATAAATTGTCCTGGCTTTCAGAGAGGACATTGTCCATGCTACCCACCTCTGCACTGGGATCAGTCTCACTGGTGGGTGTTGGGTAGAGGGGGCTTCTGGATGTGGATTCCTTGCCTGAAGGAAGCTGTTGACTGATGGGCAACTTGGGAGTCTCAGGCTTGTATGGGTCTGACTCCCTCAAAGAGTCATTGGCATCTACTCCTTGGTGGTAGGCTGGGCTCTCATCTCCATCCTCTATGGGGTCGCAGTCTTCTAAGTTGGAGAAACTCAAGTCCCCATCCTGTTGGTCTTTTTGTTGCGTCTGTCTCTTGTGCTTCATCCTGCGGTTCTGGAACCAAACTTTGACCTGTCTCTCTGTGAGATCTAGCAGAGCAGCAATCTCCACTCGCCTGGGTCTGCAGAGGTACTTATTGAAGTGGAATTCCTTCTCCAGCTCCAGCAGTTGGGTGTTGGTGTAGGCTGTCCTCAGCCTCCTAGAGCTGCTGTTGGCGTCCTGGATTCCTGTCGGTTCTGGAAAAGCAATTGCTTACGTTATAAATCTACTCACACACAGCCATTTCTTTAGCTAACTAATTAACCCTTCTGCTGCTGGAGGGCAATCAACAGTGAGGATTGCAATGCTGCATGGACGCCTATGGCAGCATCAGGGTTAAATTTAGCCAGGAAACTAGATTACAAATCGTATTGTGACACAGATCAGAATAGTCATAAATAATCCCGAGCAGGTTAACCTGTTACTTTTATCTGGCTGCCATTTATTTTATCAGAAATGTGAACACCCACCACCCCCATATTCCTTCCTGCCAAAAAAAGATACCCCCTTTACAGCAGTACATTGCATGCAGGAACAATGCACCACTGCTATGTCCTTCTCTCTACTGTGATTTCAAGGATCCAGAATCATTAAGGACATTATCATTTTTAAAATAAAACGATGGCCTCCTAAACCCCTCAAAGATTCAAGGATAAATTGACTAATATCGTTATTAAAATTAAAATGATGGATCCACGAACCCACCAAGATCCAGGAACAATAGGAACACAGAGACTAATATCATTATTAAAATGAAATTATAGACTAATGAACCTCCCCAAGATCCAAGAACTATAAGAACACTATCATTGTTAAAATAAAACGATGGACTTATGAACCCACCAAGATCCAGGAACAATAACAACACATTGACTATATAATTATGGAAATAAAATGAAGGTATCATGGACCCAGCAAGATCCAGGAACAATAAGAAAACATTGACTATATAATTATTGAAATACAACGCAGGACTCGTAAACCCACCAAGAACCAGGAACAATAAGAACACATTAACTAATATTGTTGAAATAAAATGAAGGACTCATGAACCCACCAAGATCCAGGAACAATAAGAACACAGGGACGATTATCATTATTAAAATAAAATGATGGACATATGAACCCACCAAGATCCAAGAATTATAAGACCACAGTCGACTATATCATTATTACAATCAAAACGAAGGACCCATGAACCCACCAAGATCCAGGAACAACAAGAACACACTAAAATTACTCAAACAAAAGGAAAAACCCATGAACCCACCAAGATCCAGGAACAATAAGAACACACTAAAATTATTCAAATAAAATGAAGGACAAATGAACCCAGCAAAATCCAGGAACAATAAAAACACACTAATATTATTAAAATAAAATGGACTCATGAACCCACCAAGATCCAGGAACAATAAGAACAAACTAATATTATTGAAAGGTTGGACCCATGAACCCTCCAAGATCCAGGAACAATAAGAGCACACTATTACTATTGAAATAAAAGGATAAACCCACCAAGATCCAGGAACAATAAGAACACACTATTACTATTGAAATAAAAGGATGAACCCACCAAGATCCAGGAACAATAAGAACACACTAATATTATTGAAAGGTTGGACCCATGAACCCACCAAGATCCAGGAACAATAAGAGCACACTATTACTATTGAAATAAAAGGATGAACCCACCAAGATCCAGGAACAATAAGAACACACTAATATTATTGAAAGGTTGGACCCATGAACCCACCAAGATCCAGGAACAATAAGAACACACTAATACTATTGAAATAAAAGGATGGACCTACCAAGATCCAGGAACAATAAGAACACACTAATACTATTGAAATAAAAGGATGGACCCATCAAGATCCAGGAACAATAAGAACACACTAATACTATTGAAATAAAAGGATGAACCCACCAAGATCCAGGAACACTTTAATATTATTAAAATAAAACGAAGAACTCTTGAACCCACCAAGATCCAGAAACAATAAGAAAACGTTGACTTCATGATTATTAAATAAAACGAGAGACTCCTGAACCCACCATGATCCAGGAACAATACAAACACACTAATATTATTGAAATAAAAGGATGTGCCCATGAACCGACCAAGATACAGAAACAATAGGAACACAGAGCTTGATATCATTATTAAAATCAAATGATGGACCCATGATCCATGAGTGATGGACCCCAAGACAGACCTGCTGGTGACCCCCCTGCAGACTCAGGCGTTGAGAGGGGAGCTGGTGGGGATCCTTGGTTGCTCTTCTTGCCTGATTTTTTTTCCTTCATCCAGGGGAACTCAGTAGCCAAATGGCCAGGCTGATGGCTAGACTGCTGGAGCAGGCCATTATCTGTCCGTTTTTGGCTCCTAGTCCTCGGCTGGCCACCGGAGCCCGGATTCAAGCTGGGGATGGTTTGCTCAAAAGGAGGAGGAATTAATGTCGAGTCCTTGATTGATGAAGTTTGAAATGTCTCCAGGACAGCAGGGAAGGACGTCAGGCACTCTGCTAGCGATGGCTGGCTGTTGATGAACCCGATCTCCCTCTCAAATTCAAAATTCATGGCTTCCCCGGGCCAGCCTAGGGGTGGGAAAAGGAAATATTAGGATCCCAATAATCCCGAGGCCCTATTATTGTATATTGCTGATAAATCAGGCGTATGGGGACCCTGATGTATTAAACTGAAGACTGGGCGACTTGCAGCCAATTCCTGGTCACGTGACTGCGGCTGACCAATGGGGACAGCAGGCCTGCTGAAAAAGAGTGCATTATCAATGCGAATTAATTCCTATAAATGTATGGGGGGGCTTCCCAAAAAAATGCTGCATGTACTAGTTGGCAATGTATAGATCAAGAGAAAGCGGTACTGAGGATGACCAAAGCAGAGGCAATGAGTAAACCAGGATAGGCACCATTTAGGATGGGGAGAGAGAATGTACTCCAGCCATGATTACAGAGGATGACCAAAGCAGAAGCAGCTGGGAAGCAGAATAGGCACCATTTAGGAAGGTTTAATAGGGAGAGAGAAGGTACTCCATCCATGATCACAGAAGATGACATTGGAGGTCATCTGCAGCCCAGTTGTGCTTTCCAGGATCACTTAGTGAAACTCCAGAATAAATCCTTATGGAGAGGCTGCTGAGTAACAGGGATGATTCCTGAGCCACATCACAAGAGGAGAGTGATCAATCTCTGGGGTGGAGGGGCAGTGTCAGCTGAGAATTCCTCCCTTTATGACTATGGGAAACCGAGGACTCCACAAACGGGTAATAATGTGTCCAGACTCCAGCAGTAAAACTGGGGCAGAAAAGTCACCAGAAATCCTGACTCCTTCCAAGTGGCTGGGGGTTGTGATCAGCAAGCTGCTGGGCTGCTCGTGGAAACTTTTGTCTGATAAAAATCTGCGTGGGTGGTGGGTGTAGAGCAAGGCACAGTCCCAGCCATGATCAGTGAGGAGGAGAGGGGACAAAAAGAAGAGGGCTTGCTGGGACCTGGACACTCACATTGTCACCACAGAGGACATCTTTCTTTACTCCAAGAGCTTTATTGCTGTACATATTTTGCTAATGGTTATCAAACGATATTTCCTTTTTTTCACTGCAGAGCAAGAGATAGAAGACCTTGGCCTCCTGGATTTTTTTTCTGCTACAGAACCTAGAGGAAAATGCCATGGATTTTTTTTTTTTGCATTCGTTTTGGGGGTGTGTGTGTGTGGGGGGGGGCTGGCAGCCTGTTTATTCCATTTGGTGTTACTTAAAATGTGAGGTAAGAGATGATACATAGATATGAAGGGTTAATGGCAGTGTGTAGCCAGCAAAGGCAGCAAGAAGGGAAAGATACCTTTTTTATTTATATATTTATGTATGCATATATGTATGTATAGGTCTGCCTGTTCACTATGCACATCTGTTTATAGTTTATTTATTTATTATTATTTATTTATTTTTTAATTAGCTTGTTAATAAAGAAGATTCTGTATATAATGATATTGTTAATAAAGAAATTGAGAATCTTCACACAATAAATTTAATTACTTTTCTCTTCAGTTAGCTAACCATGTGAAGAGCAGATTTCTGGTTACTTATTTCATCTGCACATGATTGCTGTGTGAAGATTTATTGATTCATTTATTTATTATATGAAACTTCTACATTTATGAGAATAAGTCTTTATCTTTATTTCTTCTTTCTTTCTCTCACTCGCTTTCTCTCTATATATTTACACCTTTCTTCATCTCTCTCATTCTCTTTCTAACCCTCTCTTCCTTCATTTTTGCTATCTTTTTTTCTTTCTTTCTTTCTTTCTTTCTTTCTTTCTTTCTTTCTTTCTTTCTTTCTTTCTTTCTTTCTTTCTTTCTTTCTCTCTCTCTTTCTTTCATCCTTCCTTCCTCTGTTTTCTTTCTCTCTTTCATGCTTTCTTTCTTTCTCTCTGCCTTTCGTTCCAATATAGAGATATTGTGTTGTTTAATATATGATAGTTTTTGAATTTTTAATTATAGAAATATAAAAAGGACTCGTATAGAAAAAAATGACAAAAATGTAAAAATAACAGCAACAAGGCTATAAAATAAAGACATTTATTCTGATGCTGAAGCTTTGTTCATTCAGCCTAATGAAAATCTTCCTAATAGATAGATTTCTCCCATGGAGATAGATCAGGATTTGGTAATTCTTGCAGATGAAAGGTTTTGTGAAAACAAAGCTGAACTAAACCATCTGCCTGACTTCCTCCATAACTCGCCATTTTCTGAACAGAAAAAGATGGCGTCTTGTTCTATTGTAGACTGCACTTCTCATAGACACAGCTTCTGTATGTGCTCCTGGGGTTCTCCTGTGCAATGCTGCTTATTCCAATGTTCTTTTATAACATAGCCAGGAGCAAATAGATGTAATTTAATGTACAGACTCTTGTGTGTGTCTGTACAGCTTGAGGATTGCAGATGACACGGGTTTAATGAGTTCTGAAGCAAGCAAGAGCTATTAGATCTTTTTTTTTTGTTTTGGTATATGGCAGAGTGTACACATTTTTTATTTTAAACAAACATGATAATTTGTTCAGATTTTAAATGAATGAGCTTTGATCTTATGTTTCACACTGATACTAATTAAACGTTTTATATGCTATAAATACTCTTGTCTCACTGTATGTTATTTATGTTGCTTAAATGTATTTTGCACATTGGATGCAGTCATTTCAAGAGGAGAAAGGGATATCTTTTTCCTTAAGCCCTCCCCTTTAACCCTTTGTGAATCCATCTCATAGAGCTTCTTTGTAATGTATAACCCTCACTTTCTTTCTTTTTTTCTTTCCTTTCACTTTACATAGGCATGTGTCTCTCTGGATCTGCATCCTTTTTTTCGTTATTTTTTTTTTACTGTCCTTATTTCCATTGTCACTCCAGAATGTCACTGAATGCATGTCACGGGCCTCAACTACTACCTTATTCCTTTTTAACCCATCTGGGCCTGCAGTTCCATGGAGCAAATAATAAAAACAGATTTTTGAGTCAACCCTGTTCTGTGCTTTCCTCTGTTCTATGAGTTTGTTTTTAAAAGGTTGTTTCACTGTGTGATATTACAAATGCCCTTAAATTTAAAAAAGAAAGTACTTTCTAGTACAGGTAAGTGGATGATACCCATTAAGCAATTTAACGTTTTTTTTTTACTCTTCAAGGAAGCTTTACTGAAGAACAAGTAGGCCAGTCTTGTGAAACTGACTTTTCTTGTAAACAGGTTGAGGATTATAAAATAATAATAATATAAATTGTTATTATTTAGTAAACTGATAATAATATTTTGTAAAATATTTCTATTAATAATCTATAGTAAAAAAAATATAAAATATAATAAAAATACAGTCATCCATGTATCCTGATTAGGCCACTGAAGATGAAACAGGCTGGCTAAAAGTGTATTACCTTTAGTAATTTACACATGTATCTTTGGCATTTCTTTCCCCTCTAAGCTACTGGATTGTGTAATTTGTAGCTATCTGCTCTCTCATTTCTCTTTCCTTGTGTTTGTAATTTACTGGAGAATATTCAAACAAGCAGAACATTTACTCAGATACATAGCCAGCAGTAGACATGATTCTGGGGGTTCTTTGTACAATCCTGGGCATACAAAAAACAGACCAACCTGCAGTGATTCCATACAGGCAGCTTAATAATTAAGAGCAAATATTGACATTCTTCAGTACAAACACATCTAGAATTAAAGCAAGCTGGCTGGTGAGGAGTGATCCAACTCTTGTCCCCACAACTACACTAATACAACAGGAATGTTTTATAACACAAAGTTTATTCCATGATTTTTTTTTCCAACAGACAACTTAAAAAAGAAAATAAAAAAAGGAAAATGACCTACAAGGAACAAAGAGATCTCCAGAGGGTGTTGTGCAGCCTCCCTATTCATGGCTAGACAATAACTGTTGGATGGGTTTTCCCATACCTCCAGTAGGACTAGTTACATTATCCATTATTACAAGAAAACAAACTAACAATTTTTTTTCCTAAAATACTAGAATTAAATAGGCATTATTGTACAATGACAGGGAAACACAAACTTTAGAACAAGAAAATACCAAAAAAGTACAATTTCCTTAATTATCATAAATACGTTAATATGCTGGATAAATAATACAAAAAGGAAAAAAAATAATTGTTTCAACCGGCTTCCATAAGCAGCATTAATAAATAAACTCTACACATGACCACACAAGCCTGGAAGGCTCCAGGTTTGAGTGAGTTGGGCCCTAGGCTGCTCTCACCCTTTGTAAACTCGAAGTGCAAGAGAGATGTCCACACAGGTAGCTTAGCAAACACTGAGCAGAATTCACTGTGCTTAGATTGGTGAGTAGACATCTCCTAGTATAGTAGATCCTATACTATATACCCTGTATTCATGTTAAGACGAAAGAGCAAAGATTACTCAGGTGCCTAACCTTCACAGAGAAGTGACATCAATGGCAATTATCTAGAAAATGTAGTCAGCAACCCCCTTTATCTTAATGCCTAGGCACCTACCACAGCAATATAACAGTTCTCATATGCTAGTTTAATGTACAGATCACATTCAAATAAAATAAACACAGTTGAGATCAACTTTGTGCATACATTTTTGCCTGTAACCACTGGGCTGGGACTTTAATAAATATCAAATCCTACAGAAGACTTAGAAGTGGCTATTATCTTATTGTGGTACTTTATTTGTCAACTAGAAGGCTTTTCAACTGGATTGGTGATGTAATAAATGTCAATCTTATGAGCCTATTATATACCATTTAAGATAATAACAGGTACCTCTACAGCCAAAAATACAGCCCTGAGAAGCACTTGTGTTGATAAGACGGGTTTAAATTACAGTGCAGCAAGAATCCTGTAATACCATCAGTTTGTAATAAAATACAACAAATTAAAACAAATTAAAAAAAAAAAAAACATCAACACAAATGCTTCTTTATGTTCTGAGGCAGTGCCTTAGCTCAGTGCCCCTCAGTCTGCCAACATATTTCTTTTCTAGGTAATGCTGATTTCTTCTTCACAAATGGGTCAGTTTAGGGGCTTCTTGGATCCTTCCCTGATGATGTGAAGAGAGCTCTGTGTAGGTTGGATGAGATTCACAAGGTGCATGATGCTGGTTGGTTGGAATGGGTGGAGCTCCACTGTAGTCCATATTGTTGGTCTGGTGTGCAAGGTGGTTCAGACCATACAGAGAAGGGCCTTGTGCTGACACTGAATCCACATAGTTCCCCCCAACATACACTGGGCTCCCTTGCATATTAGGAGATACATAACTACTCCCATTTCCTTGTAGGCCATGATGGTCATATTCTGGAGCAGTGTTTCCATACTTCTGCTGGGAAGGACAACCTTTTGCAGGGGTCTGATAGTAGGCATTTTGGTGGGGTTTGTTATTAAAGGAAGGTGGTGAAGGGGTCTCATAGTTAGCAGTCATTGAATGCATGGATCCCAAGAAGCCTGCAGAAGACTGCATGCTCAGGGGTGGAGTGCTGGTTGGTGAAGGTCCTCCAGAGGATGAAGACAACCCTTTTACCTTTTGATCTTTCTTGTACTTCATCCTGCGGTTCTGGAACCAAATCTTAATCTGCCGTTCACTGAGGTTCAGCAGATTTGCCATTTCCACCCTCCTTGGTCGACACAAATAGCGATTGAAGTGAAACTCTTTTTCCAGTTCCACAAGCTGTGCGCTGGTGTAGGCCGTGCGTGCTCTCTTGGAGGCAGAAGAACCCGGGGGGCTCTTGTCACCACTGCAGCTCTCTGCCACTTCAAATGAAATAAAAGATAATTACTACACTCAGAAATTGAAAGCATGATTTCATAATAAATTCTCTTAGCCATCGCCTCTATCTGGTCTTTCCTGCATTAGCCTGCACTTCATAAGCCTGGCATTTATTAAGAGCTCTGCTCCCCAAAGCTGCCCTGGTTTATGGAGATTTGATCAAGCAATGTAGACAGTTGCTTCATGACCTTTTATCTATGATTAAATTATTATTTCTGCACAGATAAAAACACAGTTGAAAAAAATTGCCTCAGGTATTACATAAAAGAATGGTTCCCAACCTCAGTCTTCAAATCTTCAAGTACCCTCAACATATTATGGTTTTAGGATCTCCTTCATGGCTTGGTATTTTATCTAAAAGAAATTGCCAAAACATAGCCTGTTGGGGGTAGTTGAGGAATGAGGCTGGGAAACACAGACATAGAATATAACGGAAAGAAGAGCATTTTTTTATTTGCATTGACCACTGAAGAGGATAACCATCTTTGAGCAATCTTAAAAAGCAAGCATCTGGTTGGATGCCATTGGCTACAGCACATGTAAAATAAATTGCAAGTTGTATTTTCCTAAAGGAGTTGACTTCTTATTCAAGTCCTCCCCAATAAATATGCAGTATATGTGATACGTTGGTGCAGTCTTAAAGTACCCTCAACAGATCATGTTTTAAGGATCTCCTTCAGGGCTTAGTATTTTATCTAAAGGAAATTCCCAAAACATGGCCTGATGGTGGTACTTGAGTAATGAGTCTGGAAAACACCGACCCTCAACAGATCATGTTTTCAAGATCTCCCTCATGGCTTGATATTATATTTTAAAGAAAGTGCCAAGATATGGCCTGATGGTGGTACTTGGGGAATGAGGTTGGGAAACACTGACCCTCAACAGATCATGTTTTAAGGATCTCAATCATGGCTTGGTATTTTATTTAAAGAACATTCCCAAAATATGGCCTGATGGTGGTACTTGAAGAATGAAGTTGGTAAATGCTAACCCTCAACAGATCATGTTTTCAAGATCTCCTTCGTGACTTGGTATTTTATCTAAAGGACATCCCCAAAATATGGCCTGATGGTGATACTTAAGGAATGAGGTTGGGAAATGCTGACCCTCAACAGATCATGTTTTCAGGATCTCCTTCGAGGCTTGGTATTTTACCTAAAGGAAATTCCCAAAACATGGTCTGATGGTGGTACTTGAGGAATGAGTCTGGAAAACACTGACCCTCAACAGATCATATTTTCAAGATCTCTCTCATGGCTTGATATTTTATTTTAAAGAAATCGCCAAAATATGGCCTGATGGTGGTACTTAAGGAATGAGGCTGGGAAACACGGACCCTCAACAAATCATTTTTTCAGGATCTCCCTCATGGCCTGGTATCTTAACTAAAAGAAGTTGTCAAAACATGGCCTGTTCAGGGTACTTGAGGAATAAGGCTGAAAACACTGACATAGAATATATCAGAAAGGCAAGCTATTTTTTTGCATATGGTTGTTATGTACTACAAAACACAGACCACTGAAGAAGACAATCGTCTTTGAGCAATCTAAACCCAAAACAAGCATCTGGTTGGATGCTGTTGGCTACTGCACCTGGAAAATAAATTGCAAGGTTGCATTTTCTTAAACCAGTTGATTCTTTATTCCAATGCTCACCAATAAACATGCAGTATAAGAGATGTTGGTGCATGGAAAAGGAGCAGGGCCCTCCTATCCCTCTTGTATTGAACTGTATTGTCTCCCTTTATATTGTAAAGCCCTGAGCAAACTATTGGCGCTATATAAATCCTGTATTATAATAATAATAATAATAATAATGGAACACATTAATGAACCACTACAGTACACCATGGGTTACTGATACTAGAAAGCAGTAATTGAATGAGGAATCCAGTACCTGTGGTGGGGGGACTGGATTTCTGCTTGGAGTTTTGCCTGGACTCTTTCATCCATGGGAAGATTTGTTTGCTGGCAGGACTGCAGGTGGCCTGTGTTTTCACCAAGGAGGACTTGTTGGCTCCAGACTGGGCACTGTTGCTATTGTTATTGGGAGTAACAGTGGGGTTCTCTTGGGGGGAGAGAGAAGAGGGCTGGTGGTGCTCAGAAGACAGACTAGAACGCATACAGCTCCCATTTAGGTTTTTCGGTTTGGCCAGTGGCCCATTGTGTCCCAGGGATTGCAGGGAGCAAGAAGACCTCTGGAAGTCATTGTCGAGGTGGGGTGAAGCTGCAAAAGCCTGCTGTGGCCCTTCATAACCCAAACCACCTCCCTGGTATGAGTAGCCTCCAAACAGACTGGGGTTGTCATAGTAGGATGCTTTCTGCATCTCCCGGATCCCCAAAATGTATTGTCACCTAGTCGGAGGGTGTCCCCACCCTTACAGAATAACATTGGCACCCCACAGTCACCTGGCACGGATATCCTTTGTATTGTCTGAAGGCAACCTAGGAGATCAAAGACACAACATAACAAGCAACTGTTAGAATTGTCACATCAAAAAGAACTCTAACACTGCATATAAATAAGGAATGTAAAGGGAAGTGTATATATGGACAACTTATTCTACATTTCACAAATAGTTGCTAATTTTATTTCATGGGTAATAACAAACATTGTATTGCATTTACTGAATTGTAAAAAAAAATAAAAATGTGTATTTAAAGGAACTATTAATACACACCTCTAGATAAAGGAGGAGACATGATGTGTGATCCCATATGCATAGACTGAAGATACATTCCTATATGTGAATTATAAACAATAAAGTTCCCCAGTCTCTTTATCTCTCCCTTTTTTTTCGTTTGCCGAATAAAACTCCTAAACCAGAAAAACAGGCAGAGCAGCCTGAGCCCGGAGCGTTCAGCCGGAGCAGAAGAATTCCGGATAATAGCTGCTGTCCTGAGCCCACAGCTATGATGTATGAGGGTCAACCGAGTAACCGGGAGACCTCAAACAGCTCACAATTCCTTTTATCCTGCATCGCTAGAAAGACACAAGTGCATTCTCTTTGTGTATTCCAACATTCGGGCTCCAGGTCTCTCCTCATTTCCTTTGCTCGAGAAGATATATGGCTAATATTCACTAAAAAAAATCCAGTGAAGGTTCATATTCTACACCAGACAAGAAAACACTCTCTACTGGTATTATTATTGGATGGAATTATTCCCTTCCATCCATCTATCCTGCTACACGGCTCATACACACAAATGCTAATGTATATTATATATGGGATGACATTAGTATGTATTTGTATGTATATATATGTGTGTGATCTATCATCTGTCTATCCATCTCCCTATCTATCCCTTGCTACACTGTTCATACACATAGATGTGTGCCTGCATATATATTTTTGGATGGCATTAGTATGGTTGTGTCAGTAATTTTATATGTGTTAATATTTTAATGAGTGTGTGTGTTATGAGTAATACTCTATGTTTATCTATCTATCTATCTATCTATCTATCTATCTATCTATCTATCTATCTATCTATTAATGTATTGCTATACTGCTCATACATGCAGGTGCTTAATTGTGTGCCATATATATATATTTATGTGTGTGTGTGTGTGTGTGTGTGCGTGGTGTAGTGTGTGACCCAAAAAAGTATCTATACATACACATATATATATATATATACACACACACAATAAAGATATATACACACACACACACTCATATATCTTTTATTTATTTTATATTTTTAATTATTATTTATTTATTATGTGTGTGTGTGTGCAAAACAGTAAGTATATATACAGTACAAGGAGATATATATAAACATATATATAGTGCATGTGTCTGCAAAAAAAAGCACGTATATAAACAATATAAAGATATTTATATAGTATGTGTGCAAAAACATATGTATATATACACTGTGATGAAATATATATAGTGTGCGTGCAACAAAGTATGTATATATAATATAAAGAAATATATATAGTGGGTGTGCAAAAAAAGTATGTATATATACAATAAAGAAATATATACAGTGTGTGTTTGGTGTGTGTGTGTGTGTAAAAATGATGTATACAGAGGTTATAAAGAAATATATATATATAGAGTGTGTCCAAAAAAGTATGCATATATACAATATACTTAAATATATACAGTGTGTGTGCAACAAAGTTTGTATATGCACTACAAGGAAATATTTATATAGTGTGTGTTTGTGTCTGCAAAAAAGCATGTGTATATGCAATATAAAGAAATATATATAGTGTGTGTGCAAAAAAGTATGTATTTATACAATATAATGAGATATATATAGTGTGTGTGCGCAAAAAAGCATGTGTATATGCAATCTAAAGAAATATATATGGTGTATGTGCAAAAAAAGTATGTATATATACAATATAATGAAATATATATAGTGTGTGTGTGCAAGAAAAGCATGTGTATATACAATATAAAGAAATATATACAGTGTGTGTGCAAAAAAGTATGTATATATACAATATATTGAAATATATATATAGTGTGTGTGTGCAAAAAAAGCATGTGTATATGCAATATGAAAAAATGTACATAGTGTATCTGCAAAAAAGTATGTATGCATGCATTATAATGAAATGTATATAGTGTGTGTGTAACAAAGTTTGTATATGCACTATAAAGATATATATATATACATATATATATATATATATATATATAGTGTGTGTGTGTATGCAAAAAAAAATTTACATAAACAATGTAAATAAATATATATATAATGTGTGTGCAAAAAAGTATGTATATACACAATATAAATATACATAGTGTGTGTGCAACAAAAACGTATATATATAAACATTATATAAACAAATGTGTGTGTGTCTGTGTGCAAAAGGTAGGTATATATACAATATACAAATATATATATAGTGTGTGTATGTGCAAAAAGTATGTATACATATTAAAAATATTTCCCCCTTGAATAAATAAACCCCACCGGTGTGTCTTGCAATGAACAGACCCCAAGTGCAGAGTATTCTGGGCACCCTGTTGTTGGGATCCTATGGGGCCTTGTTTTTTTTGCCCCCCCATATTTTGGCCACCTGAGTAGTGTCCCCTGCCTGGCAGATAATAAAATGTTTGGAGAGCTCTAATAATGGCAGATAGGAGAGGAGTCTGGTCTGAGCAGCTTTTGTAGCTCGTCTCTCCACACGTCACAAATGTCGCTCATTTATCTTTGTCGAAGTCCTAATTATTTACTCCAAGGAATTGTTTAAAAAAAAACCTCTCTACCTGAATAATAAATATTAAATGCTATGGTGTTCCAATTAGCTGACACTGCCCCCCATCTTTCTTATTTTAGAAGTGAATTTTGAATTTATATTTTCCACTCCAAGAATGTGAATTGTGTCATAAACAATAATAAGTGAACCCTCTGTCCCTTTTCTGAATGGAACTTTATAGCATGTTATATATCCTTCCTATAAAATCCTCTAACGAAAAAAAAGATTTATTTATTTTTTAACTATTTATGTCAACGTCGGTGTCTTAGAATCAGCAATAAATCATGCAGTTAGGAAAGGCTTATTTACTAACAGGAAAAAAAAAGAAACGGATGTATTGAGGAACACAAGGTAAACATCAATATAAACAACGCAACAACAAAAAAGAAAATAAAAGCAAGGTGTGGGGTGACAACGCTAAGGACAATAGCTGGAAAGCTGCGCGCACCTTGACTTGCCTGTGACAGACACAAAAAAAAAAAAATTGCGACAATTTGTGCTCCTTGTAGTTTTCCGATGATTCCAGCTAAACAGATTGCGGTAAATAGATGTTTAATGAGCAGCTAAGAAATATGGAAAGTGTGTGTGAGCGGAGGGGAGCTTAAGGCAGCTGTGAACTCTTCTTGAACCGAGATTGCAGTCATATGGTCATAAATCACTGGGACACAGACTCCGCCATTCACTGATAGACTATTTGGGTCCAAGCTTACCTTAGCAGACTCTGACGAGCAAACCTCCAGCAGACATGCTATAGATCCCAGTCCGAGCTCCGATCAATAGGCAGCCGGGTCCTGGGGAGCGGCAGCATTGGGGGAGCCCCGGAGGGAAGAAAGGCTGAGGAAGGCAGAGCTGGAAAGGAAGATCCGTGCTAATCGCAGGGCTTTCAATGGACAAGCTGAAGCTTTCAAGGCTGCCCTATACACCGCCCTACTGCTAACAATGGCCTCAGCTCCTCTGCTGGATCCAACCGCAAAAAATCCCCCAAAACTCCGCCATTGTCTTCTCCAGCGATCACATCATTATTATCATCTCCCCATTAAAAAAAAAAAAAAAAAAAAAAAATCACCATTTGCTTTTTACACCCCAAGCTGCTATGGCTCCAAACCCAGCGTCACCACTGAGGGATTATGCTAATGACAGACGTGGACACAGGCCTAGGAAGGTAGCAAAGACTTCTGCTGCTCAATTAGGTGCCAGTCTATGCTAATAGACCGTTTGATCTCACCTACATACAGCCTGCTTCTTCTCCTTTTTTTTTTTTTGTAATCTAGTTGTTCTCGGTTTAACCCCTGAGCTGCCAGAGAAGGCCAGCACCACCTTCCCCTACACTGCCAGGAGAGATCACCTGGTGATGCCAGGGTTAATGGACAGTGCCTGTCACTCTCCTCTTGAATATTTGCTACTTTGGAATATGGAAATCATTGCTGGGTTCTAACTAGGGTGTCAGGTGTCAGTCAATACAAGGGGGTTAGTTCTACAGGACTGGCAAATGATGCTGCACAGGAATGGAAGACACCAGCAGACACTGGAAGGGCAGGCATAGGATGATAGGATTGGGGCAACTGAAACAAAAAAAATATATATATGGAGGGTGCAGGGGGGAGCTACAGGTTTCTGGCTGCTGCAGGATTTCAGTTTGCAGGAGTTTGAAAAGTTTGATTTGCTTGTTGAAATTCTAAATTCAGTATTTCTAAAGCTGGACACACGCATAACAATCTGGTTGTACAATCTCCCTTTAGGTCTACCAAAAAGTGTGTAATGCCAAGGCCTGCTTGATTGGATATAGGTTGATTGGCTAATTTAAGGCTGGTCATACATTGTACAATTTTCCTGCTTGGTTGGATATAAGTTGATTGGATAATTTAAGGCTGGCCACACATTATACAATTTTCTTGCACAATTTTCCTGCTTGGTTGGATATAAGTGGATAAATTAGGGCTGTCCATACATTATACAATTTTCTTGCACAGTTTTCCTGCTTGAGTGAATATAAGTTGATTGATTGGTTAATGTAAGGCTGGCCATACATTATCCAATTTGTTTGAACAATTTTCCTGCTTGGTCGGATATAAGTTGATTGGATAATTTAAGGCTGGTCATACATTATACAATTTTCTTGTACAATGTTCCTTTTGATTGGATATAAGTTGATTGGATAATTTAAGACTGGTCATACATTATACAATTTTCTTGTACAATGTTCATTCTTGATTGGATATAAGTTGATTGGATAATTTAAGGCTGGCCATACATTATACATTTTCCTTGCATAATTTTCCTGCTTGATTGGATATAAAGTGATTAGATAACTTAAGGCAGGACATACATTATACAATTTACCTTTAGATTTATCAAAACCATATAATAGGAGGTCAAACCTAAACCCAGGAAGCTGAAAAAGAAAATTGTATAACGTATGGCAGGCTTAAGTATTTCCTCATATTACACAGTTTTGGTAGTTGATTGTACCTAGATTGTATGGCGAGTCCTACATTTTTTTAATGATACCTGGTCAGATCTTTATAGCACTCTTTGCCACACTGGCTGTAATATCATTGTCACGTTGCCACGTGGGATATAATATATAACTCAATGCCACATGGGATAGGATATATACTTCAGTGTCACATGGGATTTATGATATAATTCAATGACACCTATGATATAGAACTCAGTGCCACGTGGGATATAATATATAACTCAGTGCTACATGGGATAGGATATATAATTCATTGCCATGGTGGAATCATTATATAATTACATGCCACGTGGGATATATTATTATGTAATTCAATGCCACGTGAGATTTATTATATAATGCAATGCCACGTGGGATCTATTATATAATTCAATGCCACATGCGATTTATTATATAATGCAATGCCACGTGGGATCTATTATAAAGTTCAATGCCATGTTGGATTTATTATATAATGCAATGTCACGTATAATTTGTTATATAATGCAATGCCAGGTGGGATTTATTATATAATGCAATGCCACAAGGGATCTATTATATAATGCAATGCCACGTGGGATTTATTATATAATGCAATGCCACATGGGATCTATTATAAAAATTCAATGCCTCGTAGGATTTATTATATAATGGAATGCCACGTGGGATCTAATATATAATTCAATGCCACATGGACTATAATATATAATTCAGTGCCATGTGGAATATTATATATAATTCAATGCCACATTGGATGAAAATATATAATTCAATGCCACGTGGGATTTATTATATAATTCATAGCCATGTGGGATATAGTATTATATCATTCAATACCCCATGGGATATAATATGTAATGCAATGCCATGTGGGATATAATAAATAATGTCCCATGGGATATACAGTATTATACAATTCATTGCCACATATGATATCATATATATTTTAATGCCACGTGGGATATATTATATAATACAATGCCACACGGCATGTAAATGTGGCAGGCAAGAGAATAGTAAAACTTTTTTTAATTGGATTAGGAATTATTATAAACCTGGTCAGTTTTTTTTCATTTTGTGTCATTAGGTAGATTTCTTCTAACTTCCTGTTCTGGAGACACAACAGGAAGTGTGAAGAAATACCCTCTATAGAGTTGTTCTAAACACATCATTTTTTTTAACCTCATTGCTTCATCTGCATTTAGATCAATGTTTCTCAACTCCAGTCCTCATGGACCCCCAACAGGTCATGTTTTCAGGATTTCCCTCAGATGAAACAGCTGTGGTAATTACTAAGGCAGTGAAACTGATCAAATCACCTGTGCAAAATAATGGAAATCCTGAAAACATGACCTGTTGGGGGTCCATGAGGACTGGAGTTGAGAAACACTGATTTAGATTAACCCCCCACCACACACACACACACACACACATCTGGTCCCCCTCATCTGTAAACACTTATCTAACTGAGTCACCAATCCAGTGCTGTCCCGGCTGCTGCACTGCTTCCCTCTCTTCCTGGTCTCACAGGAGGCACTGATAGCTGTGCGAGCCATTAAGTCCTGTTGCTGTCAGTGGAATCCAATGAGAAGAAAATGGGGGGCATGGTTTACCAGTGCTTTGTGTGTCTATGGATGCACCCAGCCCAGCTCAGGTGCGTGCCCACATGGGTGCCCCCTTAGCACCCTGCTTGCTAAGGAGGCACCAGCAGGTAGGACGTGCAGACAGCACTGGCAGGTCACTTCCAAAGAGGAGGTAGAGGGCCATTTTGTGCAATATTGTTGCACAGAGCAGGTAAGTATAACATCCTTTTTATTTTAAAGCTGAACTTTAGTCCTTCTAGATTACTTCAGGCTGGCCCCTTTACAGGTATAGCTATATAAAACGTTAGAAATAAGTGCCTATACTGTTTAAAATCTCACTGCCTTACCCTGCACTGCACATGCTCAGTTGCTATCTATTTGTTTGCATTGTGCTGAAAATCAGAGTCACTAGAGGCCGATCTCTTGGCAGCCTAAATATTTACTGCTGCTGCTGGAGGCAATTTACAGCACACACTCATTTTTTCAGCATACTTATTAAAAAAAATTGAAATTAGCTTTTAATAACATGTTAAAACTAACTAAGGGCAAAACTTTTTTTTTTTTTAGTTCTGGAGATAGTGGAGAGGGATTAGGCCACCTCACCTGTCAGGCTTTTATTTCAGTTTGTGTCTCCAGGAACTCCCTCAATTAGGAGCAATTTCCTCTCACTTCCTGTTTTGGTCATGGCACAGGAAATGAAGGGAAAACTCCCCAGTAGGACACAGATGGCAATAAAAAATGGAGAGTTATAATTCTGCCTTACTCTATCAAAAAGAAAATAAAGTTTTGCCTTTAGATCTACCTTTAGCTGGCCATACACATAAAGATTTCTCAATTGGTTACCCATGAATGCTAATGAATGCATGGATGAACAAATCTCCTGCTCTCGGCTATTATATTGTATGCTAACAGTCAGCACCAGTCGATGTCAGAATGCCCAATTCGTTTCTGCAGATGATTGGCTGCAGTCACTGTTTGGTCAACTTTTTCTTTTACCCTGCTCCTTCGATCTTTCAAAGTTTGTCAAGTCAGGTGGTGTCAGCAGGGCCACCCATGACTTGAATTTCAGCCAATTCAGAAGAATCAGCTGAAATTTTGAGACATGTTCGGTCAGCTTTAGACATCTGCCACTCCTAAACATGTGACCCGATCAGAGATTTCCCATCACTTCCTGTTGTAGTGACAACCATAACATTTTGGATTTCCCTTCACTGTGACAATGATCACCGAGACATTTCGAGTGAGTGAATCTCCCCAGCAGAGGACCAGACAGCAATAACAGCCTGACAGGGGTGCCAGCCATTCTCAATACTATTCAAAGACTACAAAAAGCTAAAGATAAGTTTTAATTAAATGTATAGATATAGATTGCATAAAATAGATTTTATGGAGGAGGTGTAGACAGACTATAGTAGAACAGAACGATCTGTTACTTGTTTAGGCCCACTTTAACCTACTATCTGGGTTGATATGACAAACGTCTAGAGCGGCACAGTGGCTAAGTGGTTAGCACTCTGCCCAGCAGCATGAGGTTGTTGGTTTGAATCCCAACCATGGGATGTGGAGTTAGCATGTTCTTCCACTGCCTGCATGGGTTTCCTACGGGCACTCCAAAGGCATGCTGGTAGGTTAATTTGCTCCTATTTAAATTGTAGTATGTGTATGTATAAAAGTGAATTAGGGATTTTACACTGTTAGCTCATTGAATGCACTATATATGAATGTACACTCTATCATGAATGCTGCTGCCAGACTCATCCACCTTACTAACTGTTCCGTATCCGCCACCCCTCTCCGCCAATCCCTCCACTGGCTTCCCATTGCCCAACGGATAAAATTCAAAACAATAACATATAAAGCCATTTATAACTCTGCCCCAAATTACATCACCGATCTTGTCTCCAAATATCACCCAAACCGTACTCTCTGCTCCTCGTACGACCTCCTGCTCTCTTGCTCCCTTGTCTCCTCCTCCCATGCTCATCTCCAGGACTTCTCCAGAGCTTCCCCAATCCTCTGGAATTCTCTACCCCAATTTATCAGACTATCGCCTACTCTGCTCACTTTTAGACAATCTCTGAAAACCTGTCTCTTCAGGGAAGCCTATCCTGCCCTCAAATAATAATGGAATCTTCTACTCCTCCTACCAGTCCATCCCCCACAGTTACTACCTTTTGTACCACTAGCCCCTCCCTCTTAGATTGTAAGCTCCAAGGAGCAGGGCCCTCCTAATATTGAACTGTATTGTTTCTGTATTGTCTCCCGTTATATTGTAAAGCACTGAGCAAACTGTTGGCGCTATATAAATCCTGAATAATAATAATACATAAATTGATGGCACTATACAAGTACCTGAAATAAATAGAGAGAAAAGGAAATGGATACTTACCTACAGGGGCAATTTAAAAAAAAGCAAAGGTTTTTCTTCCACATGACTGGACAAAGCTAAGTGAGAATTGATTAGGCATATATGAACCCCAATGTCTAATCACTCACATTAAAATTTCTGCCCGAAATTCTGGAAATGTAGTTTTCCAGTTTATTGCATCTATCATGACTGTATATTATATTGCTATTTTTTAAAGTGTGGTTTCAACTTTTCAACTGTCTGCTTATTGAACACTGAAAAGTGATTTACTAAAAAACAAACAGCTAATGTTCACTTTGCAAAGCTGGGTTAACTATGAAAACCCAGTGATGGAGAAAAAAAAAAAAAAAATTGCTTGCACATGATTGGACGATTGATGTGAACACTTAGCTTAGTAAATGTCACTTTTTAAAGTGAACATTCAGTTTAGTAAATCAACCCCTGTAAATTACAGCAGCAGAATTTCCTGGTTCAACAAGAAATTATTTACCAATGGGATTCACTTATCCTTGTACAACACCATTAAATATGGCAAAGGTGTAGATCAGCCTTTCTCAACCAGGGTGCCCAGGCACCCTGGGGTGCCTTGAGGTTTCTTCAGGGGTACCTTGGCAATATGTCTAAAAATTGCCCAAAGCTTCTATACAAGCCAGCGG
This sequence comes from Staurois parvus, assembly GCF_062004578.1. Lineage (NCBI taxonomy): Eukaryota > Metazoa > Chordata > Amphibia > Anura > Ranidae > Staurois > Staurois parvus. The sequence continues at coordinate 3,776,971 of NW_028317947.1, forward strand.
GTGGAACAAGCCTGCCTTTTACTTACACAAAGCCACAGGTTTTCATTGTGCACCATTAGGACCTTCTAGCTATCGGCATTCTGACAGCCAATGACATCATCAGTTGATAAGGAGGATGTTAGCTGACCCTCCCCTGCCCCTCTCCATCAGTGCTGGGGTCACAGTGCCATTAGTGATGGAGAAAACTAAGGGAGAAGAGAAACATTGGAATACTAGTCAGTACCAGTGTGAACAAAAGTGTAATTACTTTGGAAGAATAAATCACCTCTAATGTTGGGTGCCCTATATGTGTGGATGTTGCTGCGTTATATAAAACTATTAGAATAGTTTTTCACATTTTCGAATGGGGTGCCTCAAGACTGTGCATAATTTTAAAGGGTGCCTTGGGACTGCCCACAATTGTAAAGGGTGCCATGACTGAAAAAAGGTCTTGAGAAACACTGGTGTAGATTATATATATATATATATATATACACCAGCCAACTTCTCCTCGTAGGTGGGGAAGGGGATGGGCAATCCAATTAGAAAACCTGCCTTTGAGGTAATAAAGAAGTTATCTAGTGTCTGCTCTAAAACAAGGATATATAGTTTAAGGAGACAATATGTAAATAAAAAAAACATTTTAAAAAGAATATATATATATATATATAATTTTTTATTTTATTTTTTTTATTTATATATTATCTCCTCAAACTATATATCCTTGTTTTGGAGCAGACACTAGATAACTTCTTTATTACCTCAAAGGCAGGTTTTCTAATCAGATTGCCCTTCCCCTTCCCCACCTACGAGGAGCAGATGTCTGGTAGTTATGTATGGGACTTATATAGGCAGCCCGTTGAAAATAACAATCACATATATGTAATAACTAATTTTGTGGAGGAGGGATGACTTGAAACTGGCATGGGCTTTGGAACAATATCTAAAACTCATTCTTTAGTAACTGCCCCTAATGTTAGCTTCAGGGCAACCTATAGACAATCCTTGCTCCATCTAGCTGCAGTAAGCTGGATTGGGTAACTGTTTTCCCATACATATTCATAACTGTAGATTTGAAATTATTGATAACAGCCTGACTGACATGTCTATGGGTTGCTTAAAGTGGAACTTCACTCCAAAAATTAACTTTTCTCCACTGCAACCCTTCATTAGTTAAAGAGGCCATTTTTTTTTACTCTGGCCCACTCACTTCCTTCATTCTTCCCTAGGTGTGCCTGCCTATTCCTGCTGCCTCTTGGGATATCCCTTTCACATATCCCAGGAGGCTGCAGGAACAGGGATGTACAGTGGCTGGAGGGTGGAACTGATGGTGTATTCATCAGGGTTCAGCTCAAGAACCCACAAGAGGCTCCCAGTGACATAGGAAGGGAAGATGATGGTGCAGGACACAGCATGTGCCAGTGGAGTGGTGGCATGCAATAGGAGAAGGCTGGATTTGCTGAATGTGTGAGTATGTCTTTTGAAGATAACCCTGCAAAGTGAGGGAGGCAGGGGAAGTTCCTCTTACTGGTCGAACGCCTTATAGATACAAGGGTATAAACTGTATGTAAACCATTTACAAAGTCTATTATTTCACTGCCCTGTCTTACATTTCAAATACAATGTGCATTAAGCTCTATGTATAAGACAACATATAATGTCTTAGGCTAGGTTCACACCTATGCAGTTTGCGTTTGATCCATTTCTGCAGTGCATTTTGCATTTTTGCACATGCGTTCTTGATGCGTTCTGCATTTTTGGGGCTTTTTTACTTGTTTGCTAGGCAGATTAAAATGCATCAAAAACACACTGCATGCTTTTCTGCAGCGTCTCCATTGAGGTCTATTGAACCAAAAATGCAACGTTTTGCATTTAAAAAAGTCCCTGACCCTTTCCAAAAAACGCACCGGGTGAAAATGTGGAGATGTGAACCTGTCCCATCGGAAATCATGTTAAATGGACTGCTGTGCATTTCCGCAAAATGCAGCAGAAAACACAGACGTATGAACCTAGACTAAGACTGGGTTCACACCTATGCAGTTTGCGTTTGATCTGTTTCCGCAGTGCTTTTTGCGGTGCATTTTATGTTTATTGCACATGTGTTTTTGATGCATTTTTTGGGGGGGGGTGTTTCAACTTGTTGCTGGGCATAATAAAATGCAAAACGCATCAAAAATGCACTACATGCTTTACTGCAGCATCTCCATTGAAGTCTATAGAACCAAAAACGCAACATTTTGCGCTTAAAAAATTCCCTGACCCTTTTTGAAAAAACTATTCTGGTGAAAATGCAGTGATGTGAACCTGTCCCATAGGAAATCATGTTAAATGGACTGCTGTGCATTTCTGCAAAACCCAAAATGCAGCGGAACCTAGACTTATACAGTTCACTAACACAGAGGAATTGATTTACTTATCGGGTAAAACCTGTTCACTTAGAAAAATAAATGTTCACAGAATTTAGTAAATAATGTAAAGTTGTGTTCATTCCAATCAACCAAATACATGCAAGCAAAACTCGATTTTTTATTTACTTTGCCCATGATTGGGTATTCAAAGCAAAACACAGCTTCACCTCACTTACTGTCAATTTATAAATGGACGTTCACTTACCTATATGAACAGCTTCTGTTTTAGTAAATGTAGCCGTCATCGCTGAATCACAGGTGTCCTATTGTAGCTTGTTTTAGTTAACCTGCCTAATCCTGGGCAATTCACACTTAGGATATGATGAAAATATAAATATATTATCAGAAGTTTTATTTAGTGAGCACCAAATGCCAAAATGATCCAGAACTAGCAACAGCTGAAGTTATGTGCAACTGCAATCAAGGGCTTTTCCGTAAAGAACCCAACTCTGTCCTACATCTGAGGCCGCCCTGCGTCTTCCTAAATGGGATGAGCAGCCTCACTGAGCAATAGGCTCGCTGGAGAAGGAGCCTCTATTTACGGAAAATTGGAAATTTGCACGTAACTTTAGCTGCCTCTATCTCTGTATCCACTGATCATTCTGACATGAATTTTCACAAAACTGGACCCCTCATTATACATTTTTTAAATGATATAATCAGTTTGAATTGCATAGTGAACACATTCCCCCTACTTGCAGATGAATGTTTAATGTTTTTATTGCTGGCATAATTTCGCCCATGCCAACCCTCTCTATCCCACAGGCAATGATTTCCTTCCCAGCAAAACAACACTGCTGCCTTGACTCCCAATAGCCTGCCCACACTATGGGGAAGATTTACTAAAACTGGTGCACTCAGAATCTGGTACTGCTGTGCATGTGTGTCACAGTGCTGACCAATTAGCAGCCATCTAGCCCGTACTGTCATCCGAACAAGAAGAGAGAAATCCGCTTCACAGGTCTGGGGATTTGAAATCCTCGAAGCTTTCTCTTCTCTCCTTGCAGGGATGGCAGTATGGGCTACACGGCTTCTGATTGGTCAGCACCATGACAGTGCTGACCAATCAAAAGTCGTCTAGCCTGTGCTGTTATCCCTGCATGGAGAGAGGAGAAAGCCATGAGGGTTTCAAATCCCCAGACCTGTGAAGCAGCATTTCCTTGTGAGACATCATAGGATCGATGCAGAGAGGTTTCCCGCATCGTTCCTGTTTGAACAAGCCTGGGTTCACACAGGAGCAGTGGGGAAACCTCATGTGATTGAAACAGGAATTGCAGCGCATTCTTTTTGAAACTGCATGCGATTTTTTGCTGTGCAATTTGCATCCATACATTTTGTATTAGTGAAAATTGGACCACAAAATATCGGTTTTGGGAGCATTTTCACGAGTACGAGTGAAAATATTTGGTATCGGCCCAACACCGATACCAATATTGGTGCATCCCTAGCTTCAAACTTGTTTATTTTATTATCACAAGTACTTACATAGCGCCATCAATTTACACAGCGCTTTACATATATATTGTATATTCACATCCATTCCTAACCCTCAAGGGGCATACAATCTAAGGTCCCTAACTCACATTCATACATATATCTCCTAGATTGTAAACTCTAAAGAGCAGGGCCCTCTGTTTCCTCTTGTACCAAATTGTTTTGTAACTGTAATGTCTACCTTCATTTTGTAAAGTGCTGCGCAAACTGTTGGCGCTATATAAATCGTGTATGATAATAATAATGCATATTAGGGCCAATTTAGGTGTCCTTTTATGAAACAGAGATCAGCGGTGATCCTGAGGATCGTTGCCTATCTCCGATCATTAGTGGTTTAGGAAACAGAGATATTCCCCGCACTGCGACTAACCCCCCCCCCCACTGCCATCAACTTAAACAATCTTTTTAATTCTGGGAGCAGGTACCAATTTTGGACAGGCACCCTCTCCTAGGCACTCGGGCATGCACAGTAAGGAGCCAGCAGAAAGTCACATTCGGATTCGTACACTCAACATGGCAGTGCCGGGGACCCGAAGACCAGCAAAGAACTGGCTGGGGTGATGAGGCTTCCCACACTCAACATGGCGGTGCCAGGGACCCAAAGACCAGCAAAGAACTGACTGGGGTGACGAGGCTTCCCACACTCAACATGGCAGTGCCGGGGGCCTGGAGACCAGCAAAGAACCAGCTAGGGTGATGAGACTTCCCACACTCAACATGGCAGTGCCGGGGACCCGAAGACTAGCAAACAACCAGCTGGGGTCATGAGGCTGGGGTCATGAGGCTTCATACACTCAACATGGCAGTGCCAGGGACCCGAAGACCAGCAAAGAACTGGCTGGGGTCATGAGGCGTCCAACACTCAACATGGCAGTTCCGGGGACCTGAAGACAAGCAAAGAACCAGCTGGGGTAATGAGGCTTCACACACTCAACATGGCAGTGCCGGGGACCTGAAGACCAGCAAAGAACCAGCTGGGGTGATGAGGCTTCACACACTCAACATGGCAGTGCTGGGGACCCGAAGACCAGCAAAGAGCCGGCTGGGATGATGAGGCTTCCCACACTCAACATGGCAGTGCCGGGGACCCGAATACTAGCAAAGAACCGGCTGGGGTGATGAGGCTTCCCACACTCAACATGGCAATGCCGGGGACCCGAAGACAAGCAATGAAACGGCTGGGGTGATGACAACACTGGATCCCTAGGCTGGTGAGTACCTGTTTATTAAAAGTTAGCACCTACAGTACTTGTAGCTGCTGACTTTTCATTTTTCTACAAACGACTAGAGTTCCTCTTTAAGCTGATTAAACACTATACAGTTTGATTGTACAATCTCCTTTAGATTTACCAAACCTATGTAATATGAGGACAACTCTTAGATTGTACACTCATTGAGGATTAGATACTGATGTGAAGATAAAAATTATATATTTGTAAAGCGCTGCATAATTTACGGGGCTATATATGTAAGTACCTGTAATAACAAAATAAATAACCCTAAACAATGCTTTCAGTTTGCACTACTACATGGTTGGTGTTAGATCTAAAGGAGATTGCACAACCAGATTGTCCAGAATATGGTCACCTTTAGGTGTTTTTGACACACATTATTCCATTGACACACATTGCTTCATGTTTTAGTACACAATTGCCTGCATATGGAATATATATATATATATATATATATATATATGTATACCCAAACTCCAAAGACATGCTGGTAGGTTAATTGGATCCTGCCCCTAGTATGTGTATGTATGAATGTAAGTTAGGGACCTTAGATTGTACGCCCCTTGAGGGTTATGGGCTGATGTGAATGTACAATATATATGTAAAGTGCTGCGTAAATTGACAGCGCTATATAAGTACCGGAAATAAATAAATATATATATGCATATACAAAAATGCAAAGAAGAACATTCATATATATATATGTGCTTCTTTGTATTTTAAACATTCTTTTTTGTCCATGCAATGTGCAGGTGTAAAGGAGACGTAGCCATGCACTACAAATGCACCATACATGTGTTTTGTGTTGTCACTATTTGTTTCGCTGTGCTTGCTCAATACTCATAAACACAAACCAATGCCACCTGTCCTATTGCTTTTTTAATGCCTTAAACTGCAATGCATAGATGTGAAGCAGCCAAGCAATGAATGGGATTTCTATTGAAAATGCATTTTTATGCAGTAAAACATTTTATGCTTCAGAAAAATAAACCGGTAAGAAGGAACCCTTTGTAATCCGTGGCAGTCCAAACATAAGGAGGAGGAGGCCATTCTGGGCTTTTCTTATAAAAAAAACCAATGCCTATGCCCTGGAAAAAAAGTTGCTGTGTAAACATCCTGTGTTAAATGTTTATGTATACAAATTATATTTATAAAAAAGATCAATTTGTAAACCTGTAAATATAAAATACAATAGGACAAAAGCTGTTACAGTAATCTTTAAAGTGTTACTAAACCCACAACAGTAAAATCAGTCTGTATATGTAGTAAAGCATGCTTGTTATACTCACTGTGGAACCTAATGGGTTAATCCTCTGCATAGTGTAAAAAGGATGTTTAATCCTGACTTCTCTGATCCTCCCCTTCTTCCACAGTCCCCAATCCATCTGCTGATAGAACAGAGCTTTGGGGGGCAAGCTGCACATGCTCAGTTTGGTGTGTATAGAGAGGGTTTTTTTTGCTTGGGAGAGTACATGTGATCAGCACAGGGCCAATCAGCACTATATACCAGAGGGCCCCATACGGCCAACCTGACAGCCCCCCTTGCCCCCCAAAAAAAACAGTTTACTAGGCTTCAGTTATGAATGAACACAGTGAGTGATTAGTACCAATCACTCATTGTGTTCATTCAGGAAAGGAATGTACTAATAAATGTAACATATTTACCAGACCCTTCCTCCACTCTCCATCCTGAAGAATCCTATTGTGTGCTTGTGGCTGCCAGTAGGAAGGAGAGGATGGAACCTGCCAGCAGTGCGGGGTTGGGCGCAAACAGGGGTCCTGGGAAGAATGGGAAAACCTAAGGTGCACAAGAAGGGTGATGGGTGCTGCGTGGGGCAATTACTGGAACCGATCCCCTATATGGCTCTCTCTCTGCAGAGGGAGAGGAGAAGCCAGCTTTCAGCTGCTGCAGAGAGAGAGTCATATAGGGGATCAGTTCCAGTAATCGCCCCCCGCTGTGCCGATCACCCTCCCTGTCCAGATTCGATTCACTCAGCTGCCTGGACCCCACTGCTGGCCTGGACCCCGTACAGGAGGACTGGTGGTACCCCATTATCCACTGCTCTGGTCAGGGGGTCTGCATCCTCCTAGGGCAGAAGGAAAACTCCTCCAACAAGCTTTAACATGTACTTGGCTGGACACTGATAGAAGTCACAAGACTGCTATTTGCTGCTGATGAGAAAATGTATTTAGCAGTTTATATTCACTAAAATAATTGCACTGCTGTGTTCTGTGTACTGCGGGAGACCAGATATAGCGAGTGCAGGGTCCTTGGTTTAGTAACACTTTAATCCCTCTTTACTGCACAGCATCTAGTAACCATTAGGCCTCATTCACGCAGCCGTAAAAAAAAAGGTTTTTTTATTTTTGGATCTGAACACAGCTACTTTTTTTTCAATGGAGACATTCACACAAGTGCATTAAACATGCACTGCATTCAAATTCGTAACACAAAATCCAAACATTTGCACCTGAGGACATACATGTATACCATTGAAAAAAAAAGCAGGACAATTTTTACGCATTAAAAAAAACAGATCTATTTACTGATCATTTACGCAGGAACGTTTGCTGCTTACCTAATGATCTGTAACATTTTACAGCTGTGTTACAACCTTGTGAATGAGGCCTTATAAGTGAGTAATTCATGAATAGGTCAGGGAAGGGGTGTCTATAGAAAACAATTGGGATTCAGCTATCATATCCTTGTACTACTAAGGAATCCTTCTCACCTGTTTTCAGAGTTTGCCAATGCTATCTAATATAGCACACAAATGAGTGTTACCAAACATCACATTTTAGATTGTAAGCTCTTGTGAGCAGGGTCTCCTAAACCTCCTATATGATGGATTGTATTGTAATGATTCTGTCTCTGGACAAACCCTTGTGGTTGTCCTGAAGGTAGATTGATAGGGTGTGCGTGTTAGGCTGAGTTCACACTGATGCGGTATGGAATTTGCAGCGTTTTCTGTGTGAATTCCGCACCGCATCAGAATCGCACCCCATTCATGCGAACTGATACAGGTGTGTATGTTAAGTTAACAACACCCCAAAATCGGTCCCCAAACCGTGGTGCAATCTGCAGAATCGGATTGCATAGGTGTGAATACCCATGCGATCCGATTCTAGTGTGGACCCAAAAACAGGTCCTGCACCTTTTTGGTGCGGGTGCGGTCTGATTTGAGCCATACAAAATGTATGGCTCCAATCGCACCGCACACAAAATCGCATGTGATTTGCACTGGAATGCGGTGCGGTTCCTGTGCAAATCACATGCGATGTACCGCACCACATTAGTGTGAACCTAGCCTCAATGTAACCTACAGAAACCAAGGAAATATTTGGGTTGATTTACTAAAGGCAAATTAACTGTTTACTTTGCAAGAGAGTTTTCCCCAGAGGTTCCCAATCATATGCAAGAAAAAAAATTTCGCTTGAATGTGATCGAATGGTGGAAGTCAAAAGAACTTCACCTCATTCTTTAAGATCTCGGGGGAAAATTCCCTTGAAAAGTGTAACTTCCCATGCAAAGTGAACAGTCTATTTGCCTTTAGTAAATCAACCTCATTGCCTTTACCAGTTTGGCGGTCCGAGTAATGTAAGCAGGTCTATGGCTGGGTTCTGCACACATCCTTGCATGCTCCTTGGGGAGGGATTAGCAAGCAAATAACATGCAGGAGTGCTAACAGGACCAGCAAATATGTGTTCAGCTATCTAATTAGGTAAGTGGAAGGGAAAATTCATGTATCCTTTATAATGATTGTATGCATGACCTATATAGAGGGTCCACTGTGCTGTGGTAGACCTTACAGACTCTATTTAACTAACTTATGTGATGTACTTTTGCTTGTTGCTGAATATTAGCTGCTAAGACACAATTTAGATTGCGGGTGATTCATTCAAGGAATAGTCTTTACACATTGCAAAGTGCATATTCACATTGCAAGTTCACTTCAGCAAATAAGGTGAACTTATGTTCACTACAATCTTCCAATCATGTACAAGAAAAAAAATATTATTTTTTTCCACCTCTCTTGCACATGAATATTCAAAGTGAACACAGTGTCACCTTATTTACTAAATGATGTGAACAAACACTTGGAAAAGTGAGCATTCTCTTTATTAAACAAATTACTAAATCCAGGACCCTGCGTTCACTTTATTTGGTCTCCCACAGTATATAGAACATGGAAATGCAATCATTTTATCCCAACCATGGCACCACCTGCCTGAAGTTTGCATGTTCTCCCTGTGCCTGCGTGGGTTTCTTCCGGGTACTTCAGTTTCCTCCCACATTCCAAAGACATGCTGGTAGGTGAATTGGCTCCTTTATGTAAATTGGTCCTAGTACATGTATGTATGAATGTGAGTTAGGAACCTTAGATTGTACACCCCTTGAGGGTTAGGGACTGATGTGAATGTACAATATATATGTGTAAAATGCTACGGAGTCTTGTTACTTTGATCAATATCACTGGTAAAAGCTTGTAGGAGGGGCTTTCATTCCCCTCTGACTGTCCAATGAGGCTGCATGACCCCTGACCCTCTGACTGGACAGCGCTGATTGGACCTGGGCCCATCATATGCACTCAATAAAAAGAAAATCTAAGAATACACACCAAACTGAGCATGTGCAACTTGCCCCCCCAGGGCTCTGTTCTATCAGCAGTTGGATTGAGGGCAGTAAACGAAGGGTAGGATCAGAGAAGACAGGATCAAACAGCATTTTTACACATTGCAGATTAACCCCATAGGTTCCACAGGGAGTATAACAAGCATGCTTTACTGCATATACTGACTGATTTTACTGTTGTGCGTTTAGTAGCACTTTAAGTGAGCAGTCCATACGTTTTCAGTATCTCAACCCCCAAGTTGTTATTTATGTTAGAAGTCTTTGAGACAAAAAAGTATGATCCTGTGTGGCACTTCAAATGCAAAAATGCACCACAAAATGACTTACCTACTCTATGTGTGAATGGGGCATGCTGGTTTATTGGTAAGGAAAAAATACAAGATTCTTTTACACAAAAATCTCAGCTGTTATGGCAGTGTTTGGACTTTCTTACACCATTGGGCTGATTTACTAAATGAGTTGAGAATCTGCACACAATATATTTAGGCGGATTTACAAAGGCAGCCCATAGATGATTATTTTTTTGTAGTTCAACCAGCGGGTTGAATGAAAAAAGAAAAAAGGCTCAATTCCCCCATCCACACATTCAATATGGATGCGGGAATCCTCTTGCTGTGCCTTTGTATTCTGACAGTGGGGAGACTTCTACGCCATCAGGATATACTGATCAGCACTGCCAGCTATAGCCGGTGGCAGGGCTGTGGATAAGGGGGTACCACCAGTCCTCCTGTACAGGGCCCAGGCCAGCAGGGGGGCCCAGCCAACTGGGTGAATAAGATGTGGGCAGGAAGGGTGATTGGCATGGTGTGGGGCAATTACTGGAACCGATCCCCTATATGGCTCTCTCTGCAGCAACTGAAAGCTGACTCACCCTCTCCCTCTTGCTGGCTTTTAGCTGCTGCAGGGGGAGCCATACAGGGGACCAGTTCCAGTAATTGCCCCCTGGTGCACCTATCATCTTCCCTGTGCATCATACATTTCCCCCTGCTGCCCAGGCACCCCAGTGTGCCCCTGACCCCACAGTGCTGCCGACTTCCCTCCTCTACTTCCCAAGAGCACAGTGGGATCCTTCAGAATGGTGGGTGGGGAAGGACTGGTAAATATGGCACATTTACCAGCCCCTTCCTTTCCTGAATGAACACAATGAGTGATCGGTACCAATTACTCACTCTGTTCATTCTTAACTGAAGCATAGTAAACTGTGTTTTTTTTAGGGGGGGAGAGGGGGCCTGTCAGGTTGGCTGTATGGGGCCCTATAGTTTCTAACAGCAGCCCTGGCCGGTGGAGCCTGATCTTGCAGAAATTTTCCAATGGGGTGGTTGAACAAAAGTCAATCGGTAGATCAACATCTGTACAACCATCCTGCGCATACATGAATTGAAACTTAGCTGGTCCTTGCTGAATTTCGACCCATGTATGTCCAGCAGTGCTGATCAAGTGGAAATTTTCCAACAGGGTGGATGTATAGAAGTCAGTTGGTAAATGGACTTCTGTACAACCACCCTGTCCATATGTGGATCAAAATTCGTGCAGTCCCTGCTGAACCGGCTGAATTTCAATCCAAGAAAGGTCGGCTTAAAGGGTGAAGAATCTTCACACTTTAATGTGAGGCTGAATTACTAAAAGATATGAGAATTTGAGAATGCTCCAACAAAAAAAAGAGTGGAGACCTCACTATAATTATTCAATTGTGTGCAGATGAAATAAGTCACCAGGAATTTGCTTTGTACATGATTGGATAATTGAGGTAAATCTTACCCTTATTTTGTTTGAACATTTTCAAATTTTTTAGTAAATCAGTCTCACATTTATGTGTGAAATTTCCCAACTCTTGTAGTAAATTAGTGTCTATTTATTGTGTGAAGATTCTCAACTCCTGTAGTAACCCAGCCTCAATTTATTGTGTGATGATTCTCAACTCCGGTAGTAACCCAGCCTCTATTTATTGTGTGAGGATTCTCAGCTCCTGTAGTAACCCAGCCTCAATTTATTGTGTGATGATTCTCAACTCCTGTAGTAACCCAGCCTCTATTTATTGTGTGATGATTCTCCACTCCGGTAGTAACCCAGCCTCTATGTATTGTGTGAAGATTCTCAAGGACTGTAGTAACCCAGCCTCTATGTATTGTGTGAAGATTCTCAAGGACTGTAGTAAATCAGCCTCTATGTATTGTGTGAAGATTCTCAACTTCTGTAGTAACCCAGCCTCTATTTATTGTGTGAAGAGTCTTGACTCCTGTAGTAACCCAGCCTCTATGTATTGTGTGAAGACTCTCAACTCCTGTAGCAAACCAGCCTCTATTTATTGTAAGAAGAATCTCGAATCCTGTAGTATCCCAGCCTCTATTTATTGTGTGACAAGTCTCGACTCCTGTAGTAATTCAACCTCTATTTATTGTGTGAAGATTCCCAGCTCCTGTAGTAACCCAGCCTCTATTTATTGTGTGAAGATTCTCAACTCCTGTAGTAAATCAACTTCTATTTATTGTGTAAAGATTCTCAACTCCAGTAGTAACCCAGCCTCTATTTATTGTGTGAAGATTCTCAGCTCCCGTAGTAAATCAGCTTCTATTTATTGTGTGAAGATTCTCAACTCCTGTAGTAACCCAGCCTCTATTTATTGTGTAAAGATTGTCAACTCCTGTAGTAAATCAGCCTCTATTTATTATGGGAAGAGTCTGGACTCCTGTAGTAAACCAGCCTCTATTTATTATGGGAAGAGTCTGGACTCCTGTAGTAACCCAGCCTCTATTTATTGTGTGAGGATTCTCAGCTCCTGTAGTAACCCAGCCTCAATTTATTGTGTGATAATTCTCAACTCCTGTAGTAACCCAGCCTCTATTTATTGTGTGATGATTCTCCACTCCGGTAGTAACCCAGCCTCTATGTATTGTGTGAAGATTCTCAAGGACTGTAGTAACCCAGCCTCTATGTATTGTGTGAAGATTCTCAAGGACTGTAGTAAATCAGCCTCTATGTATTGTGTGAAGATTCTCAACTTCTGTAGTAACCCAGCCTCTATTTATTGTGTGAAGAGTCTTGACTCCTGTAGTAACCCAGCCTCTATGTATTGTGTGAAGACTCTCAACTCCTGTAGCAAACCAGCCTCTATTTATTGTAAGAAGAATCTCGAATCCTGTAGTATCCCAGCCTCTATTTATTGTGTGACAAGTCTCGACTCCTGTAGTAATTCAACCTCTATTTATTGTGTGAAGATTCCCAGCTCCTGTAGTAACCCAGCCTCTATTTATTGTGTGAAGATTCTCAACTCCTGTAGTAAATCAACTTCTATTTATTGTGTAAAGATTCTCAACTCCAGTAGTAACCCAGCCTCTATTTATTGTGTGAAGATTCTCAGCTCCCGTAGTAAATCAGCTTCTATTTATTGTGTGAAGATTCTCAACTCCTGTAGTAACCCAGCCTCTATTTATTGTGTAAAGATTGTCAACTCCTGTAGTAAATCAGCCTCTATTTATTATGGGAAGAGTCTGGACTCCTGTAGTAAACCAGCCTCTATTTATTATGGGAAGAGTCTGGACTCCTGTAGTAAACCAGCCTCTATGTATTGTGTGAAAATTCACAACTCCTGCAGTAATCCAGCCTCTATTTATTGTGTGATGATTCTCAGCTCCTGTAGTAACCCAGCCTCTATTATTTCTGTGAAGATTCACAACTCCTTTAGGCTACAATCACATGGCCCAAAATATGTTACTGATGTCTTAGTTCTTGCATACAATAATACTTGTGTTTCAGATGTGTGAAATGGTCCTTTTTTCTAATACCAGAATGTATGGTATGTGTATACGCATGTCCTCAGATGTAAGTTTCTGGATTTTGCAAAACAGATTTGAACAAAGTGTATGTTTGCACACCTATGTGTCTGTCTGTCTATCTATCTATCTATCTATCTATCTATCTATCTATCTATCTATCTATATATCTAGCTAGCTAGCTAGCTGTGCCAAATTGAACCTTTTGGGGCATGGAGAATCATGTGTTTCTTCAATGCATGTTTTGGAGCATGTGCAGCAAATTAATCAAATGACAAAATGTGCGGCAAAATGCGTGTCTGTTAAATGAATTTGTGGTGTCTATAACAGTGAATGGCACCCAAAAGCAGATTGCGTATTTGACATGATTTTAGTGTGATTTGGAATCATGGACAGAATTGCGCAATCCTGCCCACAGTTCTACATTGCTGAAATATAAATGGGGTCTAAAAGACAATATAGTATAACTATATATATAAAATTATATATATATATATTATATATATATATATATATTTAGTATACACACACATATCTAGTAATTCAGCCTTTCTCAACCTTTTGGACACAGAGGAACCCTTGAAATTACTTTCCAGTGCAAGGGAACCCCTGTCAAGAATCTACAACTATATCAACAATACAGTAGTGTGATAGTCTGTGGGAAGAATGCTCCTTACATTCATGGTCATTTGGAAGAATTACCCCCTTACAGATAGCAAATACGATCAACTGAGTGAGTTAGTTGGAACTTATCTTATGCAGGCCATAGACGGGTCAAACATCGAAAAAAAAAAAGAAAAATCGATCGTTCGGTTGGCCGACGTTATCACCAATGGTAACAAAAATCGGCCGACAGAATCATAGAGTTCACCCCATAACTTCTGTCCCTTTCAGGTCACGGCTCATACGTGGATTTTTTTATCGTTTAAATAATCAGCCGATTTGCCCATCATTGCCGGGAAAATCGGCCGCAAATTTTCCAACATGACCGAAAAAATAAATGTGCAAAAGACACGAAAAACGGCCGACCAATTAACCCACTAAAAGTGTGAAAATCAGCCAACTTTTTTTTCGGACGAAAAATCAGCCGATTTTCGAACCGTCTATGACCGGAATAAGAGGCAAAAATTGATCATTGCTCAAGGAACCCCTAGCAACCTCTGGAGGAACCTCAGGGTTCCCTGGAACCCTGGTTGAGAAACCCTGTAGTAATTATTTATATTAATTTTTATCCCTGCTGGTGCTAATATCAGAAGTCTTCCTCCTCCCATCACAGCAGCTTCTCTGCCAGATTCTCCACCTCTGAGATGGGAAAGCCAGGACAGATATATTTTACAGAGATGGCCAGTGAGATCTACAGATCTCACCTTCAGAAGCCAGTCATCTGTGTACAAGTGAATGACAGAAGGGCTGTGTTCTGTGAGGAGAAGCAGAGAACATGTTCTCAGCTCCTCATCTCAGCTACATAAACAAGTACACATAAGAGATAAGCCCTAATTATTAGGATCTTGACTTTTCTCTCCTTTATAAATGGGCAGCTATGTTATTGTGTGAAGATTTCTACCTCCTTTAGTAAATCAGGTTAAATTTATTGTGTGAGGATTCTCAAGCCCCTAGTACATCAGCCTCAATATGTACTATAATATCTAATGCAGGACAATTTTCTGCGATTTTAGACTCCCTGTGCAAATAATATGAATTGGGCAAGCAGTAAATATTATTATTATTAGTATTATTATTATTATTATTATTATTATTATTATTATTAATAATAATATTATTATTATTTTTAATAATAATATAATTATTATTAGTAGTATTAGTATTATTATTAATAATAATAATGATATATATAATATCTCCAACTGACCCAAATGCCTACCAAAGAATCCTAACTAGAAGCTTTTAATAGTTGCAAAGTACAAATGTGCATACATACCTTATAAACAGTGATGTGCATGGCATTGCTTGTCATTCTCTGTTCTATCTAACAAGGAGGTCTAATAGGCACCTCATCAGAGTAATGCAGAGGATGCCTCTGTCAATTATACTTACTAAGTGGAATTGGTTACATATTACAGGAGCAGAATAATAGAGCCCTCTGTAGGGGGCGTGTCCTGACTCTGACACCTCCTGTTACTACTGAGCTGAAGACTCCTGGTCAGAGAACCAGATTCTTTTCCAGCTCCATGCACACTGGGGCTTAAAAATATACCAGTTCCCTTGGCAGAAAAGAAGAAAACCCTGATATAGAACGTTTTTATACACAGTTTAGGCGAGTTTAGCATTTTTTCTACCAGAAAGCTCCAATCAAAAACGCAGACCAGAAGGGTTTTTTCCCCTTGAACTGAAAATATGCCTTTAATCCTCCTAAAGTGCATGGAAACATAGGATAACACTCAGCTGCTTCTACAGGCAAGACACAAAACTCCTGTAGAAGCAGCAATTTTTAGGCCAGTGTGCATACTTTTTTAAATTAAAGGATTTGTTTTTCGGTTTTTTTTTTTTGTTTTTTTGTCTCACTTCGCCACCATCTGGTTATAATTGCATATGACTTTAACACATTCAAATATCAAAGGTTACAAATGTAACACAGGGTGATGAGTTTTAGGTGAATGATAAATAAATAAAAATAAAAATAAACACTTCACTTGAAGAAGAATTGGTACTGGTAGCTGCCAGAGGTAAATATTCCTCCTTTTAGTATATCCCTCCCCTCCCCCCCCCCCCTTCTCCCTGGGGTCCCATTTTGAAGAGCTAAACTTACCAATTTAATAATCTGGTCCAGTATATGTCGATGAGCAACAGGAAAAGACAGCAGAAAGGGTCTGTGGGATCAAAGCAACAAAACTTGTTACCAGATGATAAAATAGAACTCCCACCTACAAATGTCAAATCACAAGTCCTGGTTAACCTGTTATATGTTCTCTGATTTAGGATTCTCAATATATAACAAGCTCAATCCTTGAAGCAATATCCATTTTGAATTCGTTCAATAGTCTTTGTAAGGAACTCTGGGAGCCAAGACTGGTGAACAAATTGCCCCTTAGTAAATCACTCCCATAGGAAGTGTATGGTAAATGAGTCATCTGTACACTAGTTTCTGTTCAATTCTATCTGGTTCAAGGGAATTTAATAAAGCATAATGAATATAAAAATAAAATAACATTAAATAAAATAATAATAATAATAATAAAATATATATATATAACCTACTCTGATCCAAACTGAGTAGTAAACAATGTGTTTTTTTGTTTTTGTTTTTTGGAAATATGACAATAATAAAAAATTATAAGTTTTAATTATTATTATTAATAATATCAATAATGATAATAATAACTATAATTATAATAATAATTTATATATATATATATATATATATATATATATATATATATATATATATATATATATATATATATATAAACTACTCTGATCCAAACTGAGTAGTAGACAGTATTTTTTTTTGTAAATATGACCACAATAATCAGTTGTAATAAGGTGTTTTTATTATTATTAATATTATTATGATTATTATTAATATTAATAAACAACTATATAAAAAATACATAAACTACTATGATCCAAACTGAGTAGTAGACAGTGTTTTTCTTTTGTAAATTTGACCATAATAATCAATTATAATAAGTATTATTATTATTATTGATAATAATAATACTAAAACTAGTGCACTGGGATCTTTTTTTTTTTAATAATCAAGCATTTGCTCAAATGGTGCATGTATCTGTCCTCCATTGGCATCCTTGATGTCTCTGTTGCTTATCTCGATCCTTTTTTTACACAGTAAGGTGTACTACAGCTACTGAATTACTAAAGGAATAGTTTAGTGTGTTCAGTGTAAATTCACTTATCTTAGTGAATAAAGTGAAACTGTTCTCACCTTAATCATACAATCCTATGCAAGCAATATCAATGTATTTTACTTCTCCTGCAGGTGATTGGATATGCAAAATGAACACAGCTTCACCTTAAAGCTAAGTAAACAGCCTCTACTCCTTTAGTAAACCAACTCCAATGTATAGGATCTATAAATATGTATGGGTTTTGTATCATTCAGAATGTGCCCAAAAATCCATAACTACTTATAAGACTTCCCCACAAGTTTCAGTGTCTTGCCCATTTTTTAAATTATATTTTAATGCAAGGAATATAAAGAATTGTCTTATATGGGTTGCTTTACTAAAGGCAAATAGACTGTTCACTTTGCAAGGGAATTTTCCCTTAGCTTAGTAAAATGGTGAAAATTCACTTTGCAAAGAATGCCCAATGACATGCAAGGGACAACAGAAGAAAAAAAACCCACAAATCAACAGACTTTCACTTCATTTTCTAAAAAAAAAAACATTTCCATTGCAAAATCAACAACCTATTTGCCTTTAGTAAATCAGCCCCATTAAGGTTTAGCTTTTTAGGTTACTTTATGTTGTGGAGTATTTTTGTTTTGTTAATTCTTTTTTAAAGAATAGATATGCCCATCCCATTTTTGATAAATAGCCCACCATTATATAAATGATCACCCATATTCACATTTTATGCAGCCAGGCCCCTGACATGTATAAATATAAAATGAGGCTCCTATTTCTGCTTGTCAGTGGCACAATAAATACAGGATTTATACAGAGGTGTAACGTTATGTACATAATCGTGGATATTCTTTGTTGCAGCCACGTGTTTCCCCTTTGAGTAGTCTTGCGTCCCAGTGATATATATCAAATCTCATATATAATCCTCCTTCAGCCTGTGAGTTACTGGTCTTTAAATATTATTAGCACATATTTTTTAACAGTGTGTAAAACCCTCACAAATCACTGTGACCTGGAAAAGCATGGACCGGTGGCTATATATCGTTTATTACACGTGGCCCTGGCACCAGGCCACAAAACACACATCACGGCCAGTTAATTATTCATTTCCTCGCTGGATTCAAGATAAAAGTTATTACTTAGGAGGAAAAAAATGAGTACTGAGTGGAGATTGTAGAATTGTAACGGATCTGTTCCAATGCTTCCCAATTAAATAACGCTTAATAGAGTAGTAGCGCAGAGTAGAGCAGGCACCCATTATTCAGAGCAGGGATGTTTCTGGTAGAGAAGGTAACTACATGCTCTTATATGTGCTTATATGACTAATATTGTGCCTTTGTTAACCCTTGAGAACTTAGAAAAGTAAGGGTTAGGGTTAAGGTCAGATGGGAGATTACATGGGATAGAATAGTAGCACATAGTAGAGCATGCACCTATTATTCATATTAGAATTTTTTATGGCAGAGGAGGTAGCAATACATGTTCTTATTTGTGCCTGTATGACTAATATTGTGCCTTTGTGAACCCACTTGAGAACTTCGGAAAATTAATACTACGAGGAGATTGCAGAATTGCACTGGATAGAGTAGTAGCGCATACTACAGCTTGCATCCAGAAATGTTTCTGATAGAAGGGTTAACAATACATGTGCCTATATGACTAATATTGTTCCTTTGTGAACCCACTTGAGAACTTAGGAAACTGAATACTACGAGGAGATTGCAGAATTGCACTGGATAGAGTAGTAGCGCATACTACAGCTTGCATCCAGAAATGTTTCTGCTAAAAGGGTTAACAATACATGCTCTTATATGTGCCTGTATGACTGATACTGTTCCTTTGTGAACCCACTTGAGAACTTAAGAAAATGAATACTACGAGGAGATTGCAGAATTGCACCGGATAGCATGCACCCAGAAATGTTTCTGATAGAAGGGTTAACAATACATGTGCCTATATGACTAATATTGTTCCTTTGTGAACCCACTTGGGAACTTAGGAAAAAGAGTACTAATAGGAGGTTGTAGAAGTACATAGGACCTGTTCCAAGGCTTGCCAATTCGCTGGTAGCCCATAGTAGAGCATGCACCCATTAGTCATATGAGAAATGTTTATGGTGGAGGAGGTAACAATAAACGTTCTTATGTGTGTCTATATGGATAATTTTGTTCCTTTATAAACTCACTCAAGAAGTTCAAACAATGGGTACTGATGGGGAATTGCATCGGATAGAGTAGTAGCACATACTAGAGCATGCACCCATTATTCATATAAGAAATGTTTCTGGTAGAATACACGTATCCTTGATGGCTTCTATTGTTTCTTGGAAACCCAATTGAGAACTTGGGCTACATTATACAATTTTCCTTTAGATTTTCCAAAACCATATAACATGAGGTCAAACCTAAACACTTTCAATTTGTATGCAATCAGGAAGACCCTTGTACTACATAGTTGAAGGTAAATCTAAAGCAAATCGAATGGGAACTTTGTATAATGTATGGCCAGCTTTAGAAAACAATCTGTACTGATTGGAGATTGGAGAACTGGAACTGGATAGAGATGTAGCACATACTAGAGCATGCATCCATTATTCATATCAGAAAAGTTTCTGGTGAAAGAGTTAACAATACACTTTCTTATATGTGCCTATAGGGCTAATATTGTTCCTTTGTAAACCCACTTGTGAACTTGGGTAAAAAAAGAGCACTAATGGGAGATTGTAGAACTACATAGGACCTGTTCCAATTCACTAGCAGCACATAGTAGAGCATGCACCCAGTACTCATATCAGAAATGTTTCTGGTAGAAGAGTTAACAATACATGCTCTTATATGTGCCTACAGGGCTAATATTGTTCCTTTGTAAACTCACTTAAGAAGTTAAAACAATGGGTACTGATGGGAGATTGTAGAATTGCACTGGAGAGTAGTAGCACATACTAGAGCATGCACCTATTATTCATAACAGAAATGTTACTGGTGGCAGATGTAACAATACATGATCTTATATGTGCCTATACGGCTAATAAATTGTTCCTTTGTAAACCCAATGAAGAACTTGGGAAAAATAACTACTATTAGAACCTTGCAGAATTACAGGACCAGTCCAATGCTTACCTATTCACTAATAGCACATAGTAGGGCACACATCCATTAAATCTTTCTGGTGGAAGAGTTAACAATACATGCTCTTATATGTGCCTATATCGCTAATAAATTGTTCCTTTGTAAACCCAATGAAAAACTTGGGAAAAATACCTACTATTAGAACCTTGCAAAATTACAGGACCTGTCCAATGCTTACCAATTTGCTAGTAGGACATACTAGGGCATACATCCATTTTTCATATGTTTCTGGTGGAAGAGTTAGCAATACATGTGCCTATATGGCTAATATTGTCCCTTTGTAAACCCAATTGAGAGCTTAGGGAAAATAACTACTATTAGAACCTTGCAAAATTACATAGGACCAGTCCAATGCTTACCAATTCACTAATAGCACATAGTAGGGCACACATTCATTATTCATATCAAATGTTTTTGGTGGAAGAGTTGAAAATGAATGCCCTTACATGTGCCTATGGGGTTAATATTGTTCCTTTGTAAACCCAATTGAGAACTTAGGAAAAGCAACTTCTATTAGAACGTTGCAGAATTACAGGACCAGTACAACGCTTACCAATTTGCTAGTAGGACATACTAGGGCATACAGCCATTATTCATATGTTTCTGGTGGAAGAGTTAACAATGCATGTTCTTATACGTGCCTATAGGCTAATACTGTTCCTTTGTAAGTCCAATTGAGAACTTACTAAAAATAAATACTAATGGCAGATTGTAGAATTACATAGGACCTGTCCCAATGCTTATCAATTCGCTGGTAGCACATACTATGGTAAACTTCTAAATGTTTTTGATGGAAGAGTTAACAATACAAGCTCTTTAGGTGCCTACATGGTTAATGCTGTGCCTTTGTAAACTCACCTGAAAACTTGGGTTAAAATATTATTCATGAGATGGCTACAAGAGAGTAAAAGACCTTTGCAAGGCTTCTGTCAGAGGTCACCTCTCCTGCAGAGGACTCATTGCTGGCCGATCTGTGATTGCTGGCAGAGAACCCCATATATCAGATGTAGGACAAGAACCCAGAGATGGTCAGAGGAGCAGGATCGCCTTGTTCATGCGTCTCTTTGGCAGCTCTTCCAGAGGATCACAGTGCCAGAAGTTTTATGGATGTTCCCTGCTGTTGGCTGAAGGTCTGCCGGGTTGCTTTCATCTTGAGGGCCAGCTAGTCTGGAGGTGAGTGAAAACTCAGTCCAGGAATGTATGGAGGACAGAGGAGCTGATAAAATTCCAGTTCCTAGCAGGACCAGCTCTTCAAAGCGGTGCATCTGGTGGGAGCTACAAGGGCTCTGCTACCCCCCCCTTTAAAATGATAACCTGACTCTGCACTTTCCTGGTGGGTCTAAGAGGAGGAGGGCTGGCTCACACCCACGCTCCATATCAACCAAGACAAAAAAAAACACTACTTGGCTTTATCTAACTACTTCCATCAAAGAACAATCCCCACGTGCTGGCCTGTGGAAAGGTGACCTCATAAAATATCAGGGCCCCTCTGCAAAAATAAGTGCAGGAGACATCCCCAATTTCTGGAGTCCTGGAAAGTTGGATAGAGGCCATTCAAGGGTCTACAATGTTCTACACCCTCCTGGCTGATTTGAGAATACTGGTTGAGGACTAATTGCACATTGGTCACACAACAGATGTTTTAAGGTTGTTTAAAATATACTTGTGTATTTTTTTTTTTTATTACATGACCCCCCAAAAATCAATGTGTCTGCTGTACCCGGCAGCAATTTAAACATGAAAAAAGGCTCACTGGTTAATATTTAACTGGGCTTCAATGTCCTTATTGTAAGATGACTTATTTGTAGGATCTCTAAAGCCGAGGTCATACCCTGACTACATGTTAGGTCTCCCACAAGAGAAAGTATTGACTCAAAAGTCGTTTATTCCCTTTATTTGAAGACCATTATTTAAGCTTCAGTAGGTTTAAGATGAAGCCGGTAGAAATTGTCATTTCCTATTAAAAAGCGACCACTTAGGCGACTTTCCAACTATTTGTTGAGCGGACATTAAAATGAGACTAGGAAATGGTTTCTACCAGAACTTCTAGGATTTGCCATCTAACACTGAGAGTATTGTCTGCTATTTCCTACCAATTAGTGAAAGAAACACTGAGATGGGAAGCAACAACAAAGGTAGCTGAAATTTCTAACAAAAAAAAACTCCATTAATATCAATTTACTTCAATGAAAACTTTGTTTCTTCATCAAGTTGAGGATTTATGATAAAATCAATTACATTAAGGTCACTGAGGACCTTGTGGTTTGTCTCAGATTTCATTCCTGAGCAGATGAACCGCTTGGTAAATATATTCCGCTTTGCTGGAGGCTAGTAGAATCATTCCGAGACTGGGGAAATTTAATGGAAGACCATTTTCTGGGAAAATACTAGGATTTGGTTTCATATTCCTGCTCTAGAGGGATATTTTGTTAAAACAATTCTATATCGATATGTACATATATATATATATATATATATATATATATATATATATATATATATGTGTGTGTGTGTGTGTGTTTGTGTGTGTAAAACCCTGCTCCCTAATGGGAAATGATTGACTTCCTTGAGTTGTTACATTTGTACAATGTATATATATATGTAATTATTGTTATTATATAGTATAAGTATTATATATATAGATAGATGGATGGATAGATAGATAGATAGATAGAAAATGTATTTATTTAACTTAAATAAATAAATAAATAAATATATATATATATATATATATATATATATATATATATATATATACACAAAATAAAGAACAAGGCACTGCAACTCTCCCTCTGTTTCTTTTGTATATTTTATATAAATATATATGAATTTGGATCTCATATATATATATATATGTGTGTGTGTGT
The DNA here is from genome assembly GCF_062004578.1 of Staurois parvus. NCBI lineage: Eukaryota > Metazoa > Chordata > Amphibia > Anura > Ranidae > Staurois > Staurois parvus. The sequence continues at coordinate 3,800,306 of NW_028317947.1, forward strand.
TTGTGTGTGTAAAACCCTGTTTCCTAATGGGAAATTGACTTCCTTGAGTTGTTATATTTGTACAATATATATGTTATTATATAGTATAAATATTATATATATATATATAGAGAGAGAGAGAGAGAAAATTTATTTATTTAACCTAAATTCAAAATATATATATATACAAAATAAAGAACAAGGCACTGCAACTCTCCCTCTGTTTCTTTTGTATATTTTATATAAATATATATGAATTTGGATCTCATATATATATATATATATATATATATATATATATATATATATATATATAAAATACAAAACAAGGATCAATCTATATATATATATATATATATAGATATATAGAAAATATTTATTTAACTTAAATAATAAAAAAATTATATATAGATATATATATACATATTTACAAAATAAAGAACAAAGCACTGCAACTCTCTCTCTCTTTTACATATTTTATATAAATAGATATAAATTTGTATATATATTATGTATACATAATAAGGATGATGCATCACAACTCTCTCTCTCTCATTTATTTATTTTTATTTTTTTATTTATAGTCTTTTTATGTTTTGTTTTTTAAATACAAATTTTTGTCTGTTCACACATCTTATCTCAGTATGACTGGGCCCACACCGCTTGGCCCTTGTACATCATCTAAGATAAATCAGGAACAGCCCTTAGCCCTTTTCCACACTTTAGCACTAGGCTGTTCAATATCCGTTTGTTGTACCTTTGCCAAAAGCTGTGGAGGTGACAAATTTAACGGAAATGATGTTTGTAACTAGAAACACAGGATCTCTAAATGCAGTAACCACATGGCTACTTGAGAAATGACTCTTGCATTTTCTGGAATCACAAGGGCATCACAGACAAAAGAAGAGTCCTCTGCCTTCTCCTGGCTATAGGGTTTACTAAGCTTAAACTTTCTTTTACCTCCTCAGTCTACGCACCCTGCCACCTCCGTTCCCCTTCTCCATTAACTCTCCTTTCATTTTCATAGGACGAAACAGTTTTCTGATTACATACGACTCTCCTGCCACCTCCCTCTGTTCATATTGCTCTGTTCATCTTCTCCTTTTCTTATTCCTTGGCCATCAACCTACACTAATATACATCTCCTGTCTACTACTTTCTCTGTTCCCTCTGTTAAATTTGCATTTTTTTTAAGAATAATAAATGTAATGTATAATTTCTATATGTACAAATGTGACAATATCTATCATATTATTTCCTATAACAACGATTGTTATCATTATGGTCATTTATACTCATAATAAGCAAGCATGTACCTATTCAAAAAAACATACTCTCTATGAATATTCTCACAAAAATACATAACTAATTAAAGTTAATAAATATTTGGTGACAATGCATCTGTCTTTAGCACAAAAATAAATAAAAACTAAGAATCCAAGCTTTCTGAATGTATTTGGAAATATAAAAGCGGTGTTGTATGTGATTACAAATACAAAAGATGTATGTTTGAGTTGAGTGTGTAGTATGTGGTGTGTGTTTATGTAGACAGACTATTATAAAAAGTTTGTAGTATTGTGAATGATTAACCAGAGAAATATAATGGTTGTGTATTGTGATGTGATATACCACACTGGGAAATCCAGCTACATTCAGATCCTCTTTGTTCTGTTGTGCTTTGAATGGCTTCAAAATCAGAACTGATAACCTGCCTAAAGTGTCAGTGTCTTGCCAGAATATAACTTTGAGTATACACAATATATAAATATATATATTAGTTTTATTAGTTTTATATATTAGTTTGTCCTATAATAGACAAATATTATATATATATATGTATATATATATATATATATATATTAGTTTGTCCTATTATAGACAAATATTTTATATATACATATATATATATATATATATATTAGTTTGTCCTATAATAGACAAACATTATATATATATATATATATATATATATATATATATGTATATATATATATATATATATATCCGTCAAGTGCATGACAAATATATGAGTTTTTTTTTTTTTTCAGTTATACAGGGTATACATGACCATATGTGAATATATATATATATATATATATATATATATATATATATATATATATATTAACATTTTTTTGTGTCTATAAAACTCTAGTATAAAAAAAATATTGTGTTATTAATTTAAAAAAAATTCTGGCAGACACACTAGCCTGTGGATATCTAAATCCACATAACAAGGAAATGTTTTCTTTATTCCAATGAGCAGGAGGAAATACTATTCATGAATTTTGCTTGCTAAGGTAAAAAAATATATATAATATATTGTAATTTATATATATATATATATATATATATATATATATATATAATGTATATATTTATTTGATGCTACTATTGTTATTATTATTATTAGTAGTAGCAGTATTATCATTATTATTATATTATCAGTATTATCATTATTACATTGTTAGTAGTATTATTATTATTATTATTAATAATAATAATAACCATATTTGTATTATTATCATCACCAATTATCCCTATTATTATATCACTATTAATATTAATTACATAAAAATTAATTGTGAGTATTTACAACTGCTGAAAATTATTTCCTAAATTTCTATCCCTAAAACCCATTAATAAGTAAGTAAACTGCCTTAGTAGCTGGGAGTAATGTAACGATGTGGGGCACATTACTGTATTACCAGCCAATATTGTTCTCTCTCTGCAGCCAACATAAATATTTAATGGCAATCCTAGAGAATTTCTTATTTGACTGCAATCAGGTTTACAGACTGGAGCAGTGATTAAATAACCCATGTCACCTACACAGCTGCACACACCCAATACTCACTGAAATCTATCTATCTATCTATCTATCTATCTATCTATCTATCTATCTATCTATCTATCTATGATATATATTAGCTTTTTGGAATGTGTATGCTGTGATTATTTAAGTTCTAGAAAGAAATGCTCCTTCTCCTGAATGAATGCAGGTACATTGCACTCATGCTTATATTGCACCCCTATGCATGCTATGCTCTCCATACTCTGCATAGTCTCAGCCATAGAAAATCTGGTGTCTTTGTTGTGACAAATGGAATGATGATTGGATGTATGCAGAGCAAATCTCTGGCCAGGTACTGAAAGACAAAACAGGAAGCTTGGTTACATTGTGAAGGTGCCTGAGCCCTGCACTCCTCCTCAGCTATTCTTCCCTAGTTCTGTCGGACCTCTCCTATAGTTATCTCTGTATAAGGGCTGAAAAGTGGAAAGTTTTAATAAACAACAATAGCTCCACCCTTGCATACTTCTAGGGCTGTAATGTGAGAGCCCAGGCTGGTCATGTTCCTATGAGCTGTTATGCTATGGCAAATGAGCCTGGATAGGGGTGGCTGAAAAAAAGCTTAGAAATCTCTCTCCACATTTGAGATTCTCATCAGATGCTGATCCTGAGAAATTATTCCGTGTGGACAGCATCATAAACAACACAACTCTCCCACAAAACACACAATGGCATCAGCAGCACAGTGCTGACACCTCTATTGTCATAAATCAAGGGGATTGTATGGGAATCCTCCTAAAAATCCTGTCTGAACGACTCTGTGGGTATAAACACACATAGAGGACGAATGGGAGGAAATGAAGATTGCTATTTGTCACCATTTACGACAATAACATTAATAAGACACAATAAATTTACATGGACATAGACAGACAGAGGGAATCCCTGCTACTTACAATAATCCAGCCCACGGTGTGGCTCTGATCCCACTTGTTTTATGCCAGCCTCTCTCTCTCTCCCTCTCTCCCTGTGTCTCTGCTCTCTTCTTCTGGATCTGCTATAGGCTGTTCTTTAAGGACAGTTGGATTTCACGTCAGACACAAGGAGACCATGTCTGCGATTTTCCTGACGAATACATATCTATCCTGCAACCTCTGCATTAATTATTTAATGAATCACGTGACAGGGAAGGGGAGGAGGGGGTCTCACTTCCATACACAGAGGACCACTATGACCTTCCACAAAAACATCGGGGTCTCTTTATAGTAAGAGCTGGGAGAACAGGCACCATATACATACACTTACTTTCTTGGCTCCACAGCACCAGCACCAAAAATGACATTCTTTGAGATTAATTTAAAAACAAAATAAATACATAAATAAAAAAAAAATATATAAAAATATATATATATATATACAAAATGTTGCAAAAAATGCTATACACTAGGACACTAGGGTACACATACAATTCATAGGATGTATACACTAAGATACTAGGGTACGCATACAATTCATAGGATGTATACACTAGGACACTAGGGTACGCATACAATTCATAGGATGTATACACTAAGACACTAGGGTACACATACAATTCATAGGATGTATACACTAGGACACTAGGGTACACATACAATTCATAAGACGTATACACTAGGACACTAGGGTACACATACAATTCATAGGATGTATACACTAAGATACTAGGGTACGCATACAATTCATAGGATGTATACACTAGGACACTAGGGTACGCATACAATTCATAGGATGTATACACTAAGACACTAGGGTACACATACAATTCAAAGGATGTATACACTAGGACACTAGGGTACACATACAATTCATAAGACGTATACACTAGGACACTAGGGTACACATACAATTCATAGGATGTATACACTAAGACACTAGTGTACACATACAATTCATAGGATGTATACACTAAGACACTAGGGTACACATACAATTCATATGATGTATACACTAGGACACTAGGGTACACATACAATTCATAGGATGTATACACTAAGACACTAGTGTACACATACAATTCATAGGATGTATACACTAGGACACTAGGGTACACATACAATTCATATGATGTATACACTAGGACACTAGGGTACACATACAATTCATAGGATGTATACACTAAGACACTAGTGTACACATACAATTCATAGGATGTATACACTAGGACACTAGTGTACACATACAATTCATAGGATGTATACACTAGGACACTAGGGTACACATACAATTCATAGGATGTGTACACTAAGACACTAGGGTACACATACAATTCATAGGATGTATACACTAAGGAACTGGGGTACACATACAATTCATAGGATGTATACACTAAGACACTAGGGTACACATACAATTCATAGAATGTATACACTAAGACACTAGGGTACACATACGATTCATAAGATGTATACACTAGGACACTAGGGTACACATACAATTCATAGGATGTATACACTAAGACATTAGGGTACACATACAATTAATAGGATGTATACACTAAGGAACTAGAGTACACATACAATTCATAGGATGTATATACTAAGACACTAGGGTACACACACAATTCACAAGATGTATACACTAGGATGCTAAGATGCACACAAAATTCATAAGATGTATACACAAGGACTCTAGGGTACGCACACAATTCACAAGATGTATACACTAGGACTCTAGGGTACACACACAATTCACAAGATATACACACTAGGACACTAGGGTACACACACAACTCACATGATGTATACATAAGGTACACATACAATTCATAAGATGTATACACTAGGACACTAGGGGACACACACAAATCACAAAATGTATACACTAGAACACTAGGGTACACACACAAATCACAAGATGTATACACTAGGGTAAACATACAATTCTCAATATGTATACACTAGGACCCTATGGTACATATAAAAATCACAAGATGTATACATTAAGATACTGGGGTACACATACAATTCACAAGATGTATTTACAAAGACACACATGCTTTCCTGTGTCTATTACCAGCACCAAACAAAAAAATAAATCAGAATTTTATATATATATATATATATATAGCACAAAATGATATTAAGATACACATAACATTTATAGGGTGTAGTTACAAAGACACACATACTTGTGTCTACATCACCAGCATAGACCATGAAATGATATTTAGCTTTAATGGGAAACAAAATAATTAAAAAATAGATATATATAAAAAATTAATATATAATATATATATTACACAAAATACTATCTATCTATCTATCTATCTATCTATCTATCTATCTATCTATCTATCTATCTATCTATCTATCTATCTACCTCTCTATCTATCTATCTATCTATCTATCTATCTATCTATCTGTATACACACCCATTCTCTTATGTCTACACTAGCATCACCAAACACAAATTAACTTAATTTGTTATATTTAAAAAAAGTTACATAACACAACACATTCACAAGATGTAGTCACTATATATATATATATATATATATATATATATATATATATATATATATGGACACACAATTTGTTGCACAAAATGCTATACTAGGGTTGAACATAAATTCACAAGCTGTAGTTACAAAGAGGTGTATACACTTTTTTATATGTTAGATTGACATAATAATGACCTGAAATGAGCTATAGCTTCATATTGGAAAATGGTCCAAAATACACCCAAAAAAGATCTATATTAAAAACAAAGAATCTAGACGTCTGGATGAGTTCTTCAAAGAGTATTGTGGGGAGTGCAGGGGTGCAGATAAATGGTAAGTTTATGTAATGAGCAGAAGAGATTGATTTAGGAATTTAAACAAGCTGGTTTTATTGGGTGTCATAAATCTGTCATTGAGGAGGGTGAAGTGGAGAAATCTCTGAGCCTCAGCCTTAGCTCAGAACAATAGTGTATCCCTTCCTGCTATTCATTTTGACTATCTCTTCTCCACATTCACACTCTCTCCGTTTTTATCAGTGCTTTGTAGGTGGACACAAACATACATTTTTTTTGTCTGCAGAAGGGAAAAAAAGCACATACAAACGCTAAATGAAGAATACTTCGTGAATTTTAAATTGCTGTGAAATTTGGCACCAAGGTAAAAGGTCCTGGCGTCAAAATAAATAATATTTTTTCAGCTTTGAGGGGTACATATACATAATGCATAGGATGAGATTTACTAAAACTGGAGCACTCAGAATCAGGGTAGCTGTGCATGGTAGCCAATCAGCTTCTAACTTCAGCTTCTTCAATGAAGCTTTGACAAGAGAACCTGAAAGGTGATTGGTTTTTATGCAAAACTGCACCAGATTTTGCACCATGCCGGTTTTGTAAATAACCCCCCCCCCCCATACAGCATGTAGATAATAGAAATAAGTGGCCATATATGTGGGCTGATATACTAAAGGAGTCAATAAATTGTGTAAATATTCACTTTATTTATCCAATCAGATGAAAAGCAAATTGATGATTGGGTATTCATAAAAATAGGAATTTTCTTCTCTGGTTTGTTAGTAAAAACGAATATTTGCACTATTTATTGAGTGAAGATTTTCAAATCATCCTGTATGGTATGTACTGTGTATGGTATGTACTTGTGTATGGCACCCATGCACACACGTGTGCACACCCAAACCCAACAGAAGAATATGATTGCTATCTACCTTTAAGAAAAGAAAGAACAATGTAGTAGGTGGAGTGCTCACCCTAGGGCACGTCCAAGCCTATGTTGGTGTTATTTTATTTTACATTTTTTTTGGTATGTAAGATATGAATAATACCTATAACATGGGGTGTAGGGGCCTGCAGCCAGTTTCGTGCACAATACTTTCACCTTTATATTTGTAGCTCTGAACTCTTGAAATCTTGGAGTTTTTGCTGTGTGTAGGAGATGTTAAACACAGCTTTGTCCGACCTCGTAGAGGTCATGGGGTTTCCTGGGTCATTCTCAGCTCATTACACTGTCTTGCCCTGCAGATGAACTCACTGCTCATTCCTTCCTGCATTCCTTGCCTTTTTTTTTTAAAGCCATGCACATATTTACTTGACCCAAAAATAGGCTTCAATCACCCCAAAAATAAGCACAATTTCTGCTGGAACAAATGATTTGAACCAAGAGTGCAAAAAGTGAAAAGGTCCTACATTTTATTACAGCCAAAAAGTATTACAATGATATCTTTTAAATGGCTACTGAATACTGCATAAAGGGTGTATGTGGTGCTTAAAAACTGTTACTGTATCCTTTGTAGCATAACAATAACATAAAAAGCAACAACAACATAAAAATAAATAAATAAACAAAAAAAAAAGTACACCAGATAAGCAGCTTGCTTGGATTTGTCCTGATACATTGAAATCACGCTCTTAGAGACTTCAAAGGGAGTTTTTGTTTGAAACACAAATGTGACAGGAGGTAATAAAGCAATAAATGTTAGCCAGCTTGACAGGGCTGTGTTACCTTGAGCGATACCGGATCTTGGTCTCAAGGCTTCCAATTTCCTAGCCATGTTTGTAGAACTTTTCCGAAGTCGACAGAAGGGGAGAAAAAAAAGAACTAGATGCTCTAATTCAGACTTTCTCTGGAGGATCCAAGAAACCCTTTCTCCTTTTTTTTTTCCTCCCAACATACGGTCCACGCAGATCTTCTGTTGAATAACAAAGACATGGGGTAAGTATTTTTTTAACGAGTGATTAATGATTTTTCTGCATAATTTTCACATTTTTCTTGGGACTGTGTCTACAAAATAATGGTTGTGAACTTTACATTCAGCATTGCCCATTCTGTTCCTGAAAAAAAGACCATCTTTTATTTCTTTCTCACGAAAAAAAGGAGCAAATGGGGAGAGGAGCTGCAGATGTAGACTCTGGGATTGAATTTTGCCAAGGACATAAATGGGCATATTTAACCGAACAAATGTAAAATATTTAACTACTTTAAAAACATTCTGTGCTTACTTCACCTATGTTTTACATTTGTCACCTACTACCCACCTGTCTAATATTTATCTGTTACATTTTTTAAGTGATTATTCCAAATGGATCTCGAATTTAAAATGTGCCATGACCCTTAAAGCAATCATAAAGAAATGGCAAATTAAAAAAAAAATAACAAAAATCATATTTAGTTCAGAGTTGAAATTCGGTAAGAGAGAGAAAATGAAAATTAATACAAGGCCGTGTCTCACAAAAGAAGCCATTTGTCTTCTTGATTATCTATTTGCTTGTCAGGGTTTGAGCTATTGCAGTGGCCAAGCTCCTTTGTAATATAAAAAAAACACGAAAAAAAAGAAAGAAAAAACTAGAAACACTGAGAAACATCTGTGCAAAAAAAAAAAATATCAAGCAACTCATTAATGCAAAATGCTAGCATTTTTTTTTTACCACTTTTTAACCTGGTAATATAATTTCAGCAACAACATAACCTGCTAAGTAATATATTAGCATCAGCCTAACTAGTTAAGCTTAAAGTAATATAATTTTAGCAACTGCCCAACGAGCTAGGCTTAAATATAAAAAAAATCTAACAACTCATTAATGCATTAAATGCAGGCATTTTTTTACACTTTATTTAACCTAATAATATAATTTCAGCAACGCCATAGGACTATTAGCAGCAGCCTAATAGCTAGGCTTAAAGTAATATCATTTTAGCAACAGCCCAACTAGCTGGGCTTATAAAAGAAAAATCAAATAACTCATTAATGCATTTTAACTCAGGCATTTTTTACATTTTTTAAACTGGTAATATAATTTCAGCAACACCATAGCCAGCTAATTAGTATATTAGCAGCAGCCTAACTAGCTAGGCGTAGAGAAAAAAAAATCAAACTTATTAATGCATTAAATTTAGGCATTTTTTTTACACTTTTGCAACATGGTAATATAATTTCAGCAACACCATAGCCAGCTAGGAACATATTAGCAGCAGCCTAATACACAGTCTAAATAGAAGGGCTTAAACAAAAAAAATTAAAAAACCTTTTAACTCATGCATTTTTTTAATTTTTTAATTAGTATATTAGCAGCCTAACTAGCTAGGCTAAAAGAAAAAAAATCAAGCAACTCATTAATGCAGCCTATTTTTTTTACAAAATTATAACTCAATAATATAATTTCAGCAACGCCATAGCCAGCTAAGGACAAATTAGCAGCAGCCTAATAGCTAGGCTTAAAGTAAAATAATTTTAGCAACAGCCCAACTAGATGGGCTTAAAGAGAAAAAAATCATTAACTCATTAATGCATTTTAACTCATGCATTTTTAACATTTTTTAAAGTGGTAATATAATTCCAGCAACACTATAGCCAGCTAATTAGTATATTAGCAGCCTAACTAGCTAGGCTTAAAGAAAAAAAAATACATTAAATTCAGGCACTTTTTTTTTACACATTTGTAACCTGGTAATATAATTATTGCAACACCATATCCAGCCAATTAGTATATTATCAGCAGCCTAACTAGCTAGGCTTAAAGCAAAAAAATAATAATAATAATAAAAAACAAACAAACAACTAATTGATGCATTAAATTCAGGCATTTTTTTACACTTTTCAACCTGGTAATATAATTTCAGCAGCACCATAACTAGCTATGTAATATATTAGCAATATCCTAACTACTATCTAGTCTTAAAGTAACCTCATTTTAGCAACAGCCCAGCTAGCTAGGGTTAAAATAACATCATTTTAGCAACAGGCCAACTAACTAGGGTTAAAAAGTAGTATCATTTCAGCAACAGTCTAACTAGTTAAAATAAACTTCCAGTTCCACTGAAGTGTTATTTGTAGGATAGTGTAAGCTATTGTATTGTATGTATCAGTGTAACAAATAATGCAGAAGATAAACACTACTTACAGATGTACTCGCCTTCAGGCTCTCCCTAAATGGAGGTGAGTTGGCAACCACACATAAACACACATCCACTTGAGAACAAAAATATTTATTTATATAATATTTACAAGAAGCAAAAAAAAGGCAGATCCCTCAACAAAAAGTCCAGAATTGGTGTTCAGAGGTCTCCTGTTCTTTGCTTGGTCTTTACATTTGTTATATACATATATATATATAGGTAGAGTAGACTGACATATCAGCTGGAGGTAATAAAGGCTTCACCCCATTTTGCAATGTCATAATCTGTTGTAGGTGAAGGTCTGGAGATGTGTACAGTCCCCTACAGGGTGCTGAGGATGAGGGTGAAATATACTAGCAATTGCACAACAATAATATCTACACAAGAAGGACCCCTCAAGTCACCACCAGTCCTGGCTATGTACATAGAACATGTGTTTGTTTTTTTTTGTGTGTGTAGGTGTCAGAACCGACACTGGACGTCCTGCTGTAGCAACAAAGGCAGAGAAAATACAGTTCTGCCAGGACAATGAGCCTCATTTATTAATATGAGCGTCGGTTCTGTCAAGCGAGGTTCATCCTTTGTACCGCAGTGTAAACATGACAAATGGGCCAGAGTTTGGCGTGATTAAAGATGAAACATAGATCTATCTTCTCCAAATCTGAAATCTATCTACAGGCTTCTGAATGAGGCGAGGAACAAAGCCAAAGCTGCCTCTCCCCAGCGCAGTCCTTCTTTGATATAAATAACAGGAACGTCTAGTTTTCTATGGAGGCTGAACAGCGCAGGCTTGGGACTGTTGGGGACCCCTTGCCCTGATTCTGGGGTCCCTCAGTCCCCTGGTGGCTTGACGTTGGGTTGGACCTTATTTTAGTATTTGGAAGCTTGTGGTCTTTTTTCCACTTCATCCTCCTGTTTTGGAACCAGATCTTGATCTGACGCTCAGACAAACGCAAGGTGTGCGCAATCTCGACTCTTCGCCTGCGAGTCAGATAGCGATTGTAGTGGAACTCCTTCTCCAGCTCCAGGACTTGCTGTCTGGTGTAGGCTGTGCGGGAGCGCTTGGGTTCTCCCCCAGAATAAGAGGCATTGACTGTAAGGAAATCACACACAATACATGTTCTGTTACAGGAGGATATGGAGGTCCTTTATAGTCCATAATCAAGAATACTAAAAAAGGACTGAGTGTTTGATAACCCTCCCCCCTCCACAAGCCATGTATAATACACAACCCAGTCCCCTAATAATACATAACCCAGTCCCCTAATATTACACAACCCAGTCCCCTAATAATACACTACCCAGTCCCCTAATATTACACAACCCAGTCCCATATTAATACACAACCCAGTCCCCTAATATTACACAACCCAGTCCCCTAATAATACACTAACCAGTCCCCTAATAATACACAACCCAGTCCCCTATTCCTCCTAGTTGTTGCATGCGAGAGCCATTAACTGTTTTACAGTTACAGTAGGATATGGATATTATTTTAGTAAGTAATCATGAATTTAAAAAGAAACTAACAAAAAAAAACACAACACTGCCTTTAAGTAGACTGTTTGCATCCCCACCCCAAGCCATGTATAATACACAACCCATTCCCCTAATAATACACAACCCAGTTCCCTAATAATACACAACCCAGTCCCCTAATAATACACAACCCAGTTCCCTATTCCTCCTAGTTGTTGCATGAGAGCTATGAACTTTTTTTTACAGTTGTAGCAGGATATGGATATTCTTTTAGTAAACAATCATAAATAAAAACAACAGAAAAAAGCAAAACAAAACACAACCCAACACTGTCTAAGTAGTGTGTTTGCATACCCCCCCCCCCCCCCAGCCATGAATAACACACAACCCAATCCCCTAATAATACACAACCCAGTCCCCTAAATTTCTCCTAGTTGTTGCATGAGATGTATGAACGTTTTTGTTACAGTAGGATATGGATATCCTTTTAGTTAATAATCATGAATAAAAAAAAGCCACCGTCCTTAAATAGACTGTTTGCTCCCCCCCCCCCAAAGCCATTAATCATACACAACCCAGTCCCCTAATAATACACAACCCAGTCCCCTATTCCTCCTAGTTGTTGCATGAGAGCTATGAACTTTTTTTTACAGTTACAGTAGGATATTGATATCTTTTTTAGTTAATAATCATGAATTAAAAAAACACCGTCCTTAAATAGACTGTTTGCTCCCCCCCCCCTTCCCAAGCCATGAATCATACACAACCCAGTCTCCTAATAATACACAACCCAATCCCCTAATAATACACAAGCCAGTCCCCTATTCCTCCTAGTTGTTGCATGTAAGCTATGAACTTTTTTTCAGTTACAGTAAGATATAGATATCCTTTTAGTTAATAATCAGGAATTAAAAAAAAACACTGTCTTTAACTAGAGTGTTTGCCATCCTCCCTCCCCCAAGCCACGAATAATACAAAGGAGCTGCCTAAACCCAGTCCCCTATTTCTTCTATGTGTTATATGAGGGCTATGCATGGACTTTTTAATCTAAAAGAAAAATGGGTGTCCTTTTAGTTAACAATCACGAATAATAAAAAAGAATGTTCTTAAGTAGAGTGCACGCCTAGTTTGCCAACCCCCATCCAAGTCAAAGGGCTGCCTAAACCCAGTCCCCTATTCCACCTATGTGTTATATGAGGGCTATGTATGGACTTTTTAACATCTACAAGAAAACATGGATATCCTTATAGGTAATATTCATGAATAATAACAAAAAATGTTGATAAGTAGAGTGTTTGACTAGTTTGTCTACCCCCATCCAAGCCATGAATAATGCAAAAGAGCTGCCTAAACCCAGTCCCCTATTCCACCTATGTGTTATGTGAGGGCTATGTGTGGACTTTTATCATCTACAAGAAACTACGGATGTCCTTTTAGGTCATTATCATGAATAATAAAACAAATATTGATAAGTAGAGTGTTTGCCTAGTTTACCTACCCCCATCCAAGCCATGAATAATGCAAAGGAGCTGCCAAAACCCTGTCCCCTTTTCCACCTATGTGTTATAGGAGGGCTATGATGAGGGCTATGTATGGACTTTTATCATCTACAAGAAACTACGGATGTCCATATAGGTAATAATAATGAATAATACAAAAAAAGGTTGATGAGTGGAGTGATTAGTTTTCCTACCCCCATCCAAGCCACAAATAATACAAAATCACTGCCTAAACCCAGTCCTCTATTCCATCTATGTGTTATATTATTATTATTATTATTATTATTATTATTATACAGGATATACAGTTATATGAGAGCTATGAACTTTTATTACAGTTACAAGAGGATGTGGAAGTCCTTTTAGTTAATAATCATGAATAATAAAAGAAAAAAAAACACTTGTTAAATAGAGTGTTAGCCTAGTCCCCCAAGCCATGAATAATACACAAGCACAGCTTAAACCTAGTCCCCTAGTCCTCCTAGCTGTTACATGAGAGCTATGAAACTTTTAACAGCTCCACGTTAAAGTGACAGGATGTAGTGAAAGTTTACCCAATCTGCCACTTAAACACAAATTAGAAACAACATAAAACCTTAATATAGGAAGGTCCAGAGCACTAAAAAGAGGCTTTGGAGAAATTTAAGGAGGATGGTAAACTGTACTTCAAAGGCAGTTGGCCAGGCAGGGCAATAAAAATTTATGGAGGATGTAATTATACCACCCTGCAAAAACAGGAGATCGTAAATTTGAAAAAGGGACCCAGCCTTTCCAAGTACTTGCTGTAGTGGAGACAGAGCAGAGACAAGTGGTGGACTTACCAGTGGAGAGGTGCGCCTTCTTCATCCAGGGGTAGACCACTGGGCTCTGGCAGGAGGATGCTGGGGGCTTGTGCTCCATAGACATTTGGCTGCAGGACGGAGGTGGACTGGGGCTCGTGCTCTTGTCTTCAGGAAGGAGCCCAACTTGGGGGTGAGTCCGGGGAGCCAACATGGAAGCCTGGCGTGCGGAGCCCTGGCAGGAGGAGTAGCGCTGGCTGGTGCAGGCTGCTCGGGGGTAGGTTGCTCCATGCTGGAAACTGTTTTCTCTCTTCTGATTGCCATAATACTCTGGAGAGTGGTTGGGAAGGTAATCACTGTGGGAGTATTCCTCACACGGTGGGAATTTGGGGTCCACATAACTGGAGCTGATCAAAAACGAACTCATGGTCATTTATTTGTTTGAATTGCACCCAAAAAAACCCCATGTACAATTTATTCCTGTAGTCCTAGTCGTTTTCCTGTTTCGTAAAACCCTCCTACTTTACTGTCAAGTGAACAAAGTTGGCTTTGCATGTGACAGCAGGAGCCAATAGGATCCTTCCCACCATCCCCGGATAAGGAAACGTGCTCCATAGCGCAGGAATCAGCCAGTAAGTCATTACCCACCCCTCTGAATACATAGGGGGGTACCATGTAGAGCCCCCTATATCAAGGTCCACTCCATGATGGGACGCACCCCCTTACTCTTTAATAGGCTCTTGTTAATGCACTGCAAACATTATGTGCCAGCTAGAAGCTTTAAAAAAATTAAAAAAAAAAAAAAAAACTAAAAAAAAAAAAAAAAGCAAAAATCCCAGGGAGGAGGTGGTGTGGCTGCAGCTGCCGCACTGCTCTTCTCGTGTCTGCAGACAGAGGTTTTGCAGAGTGGACTGGCAGAGACAAATCTGTCTTGTTTTGGATCGATAGAAAATTCATCTACTAATTCGGGATACTTGCTGTACTAAATTCCATTTAGTCACATTATTAAATTGCTCATTTGAAGTCAGAGTAAGCAACAGGAACAAAAAAAAGACATCAGGAAAAATATGAACTATAGCAAATGATTACCTAGCTTACAAAAAGCACCACGACGAGACATAGGGCAACAATAATAATATAATAATAGTAGTAGGAATAATAATAATATGATGATGATTATTATTATTATTATTATTACTAATAATAATAACAATAATAGAATAAACATGGTAATACAATAATAACAGCAACAGCAATAATAATAATAGCAATAATAATGATAATAACCATAGCAATGATCATAATATTGATCATAATATTAATAATATTAGTAGCAGTCATAATAATTCCATAGTGCTTTTCTCTCCAGGGAGAAATCTATGTCAATAACTAGAGGTAAATATAATACTTATTAAATGTTCTGAGTGAATAAAACACATCACAAAAAATCTGTAAATCTCCCATTTTTTATTATTATTACAAAATTGGCAATTTCACACACAAAAAATAAACTGATGGAATATGGTATGTTCCTCTGTGTCTGTAGCGTTTATGTCAACTGCATATCCCCCCAGACACGAATTTGTGACCCCACTGTCTTCACACAAATTCGGATCTACAGGGTACATACAGAAGACAGACAAATCTCATATCTTCCTGTCTTCTCCAGAGCTGGGGAATCCATTTTTGATTATCTTTTCTAAATAGCATGCAATGATTACGTCACAGATCACTAATATTAAGTCATTCAGTACTAAAATAAATAAATAAAATATATATACTACAACGCATATATGTATATATATGGTTTGTAGTACTGATATATATATATATATATATATATATATATATATATATATATATATATATATATATATATATAATTCAGTACCAGAAGCCATTATATAGATATATATATATATATAGATATATATAATTCGGTACCACAAGCCATTATATAGATAGATTATATATATATATATATTATATATATATATATATATATATATATATATATATATATATATATATATATATTTCAGTACTACAAGCCATTTTATATATATATATATATATATATATATATATATATATATATATTTCAGTACTACAAGCCATTGTAGATAGATAGATTTCAGTACTACCAGCCGTTATAGATAGATATAGATATATTTCAGTACTACAATCTCTCTCTCTCTGTATATATATATAGATATATAAAATTCAGTACTACTGAAACATGTATGACTACTGTTACAGGTGAATTAAGGAGCAATTACAACAGAGATTAGGGCACACTTTCCGGTAGGGACACTTACATTTACAGGAGTACTTTCTCTATACAATGTACCTACCCTGCTGATGGTACATACAAAGCTCACAGTCCCATTACAGCATACATGCATTAATGAACGTTTCTTTCATCGCCATATTATTAAAAATGGTCGTTAAGGTTTAAACTCTCAACAGGCCATAAATAGCTGAATGAAGTCATTATTCTAAGTGACAAAATAAGAACCAGTAAAATAGTATGTAGGAAAAAAAAACCCCATGACATTCTAATAGCGCCCTCAATTATATTTCTCACCAATTTATGATACTAATCCGGTGATTTAAAATGTCTACGGAATAGTCCTACTTATCTGCAGAAATGACTCAATCAACAGATCGTAATCACAGCACAAACATTTAGCAGAACACTCTGAGTTTATTAAAATGAAAAAAAAAAAATACAAATGACCCTTGTAATCACAAAACCCACTGGAAGTCACCTATGGAGATTGCACTGTTTGTAATCAGCTAAGGGGCAGAGAATCTGCCTTAAGTTAGCCATACACTATACAATTTGATTGTACAGACTCTATACCACCTCCTTTAGAGTTGTCAAAACCATGTAATTATGGGGGCATACTAAGCAACTGATATAGGGAGGCAGTTGATGGTAGATCTAAAGGAGATTGTACAATTAGATTGTACAATGTATGGGCAGCTGAAAGAAGCCAGCTATTCTGGATTTGACTTATATCGTCAAAAACATTTCAACAACATGAGCTAAAGTAACACTTGGGTGACTTTTGGCATAAAAGGATACATCACAGCTTATTGACATTATTTGGTTCACTTAGCAAAGCCATGTTCGATTCGAAGGTGTGCGTTCACTTTGCAAAGAGAATAAGCTGCAGCTGCTTTCATTGCAATCATCCAATCAGGTGCATGCTAATATTCCTGTGCCAGGGGCGGACTGACCATTTAGAAACTCGGGCACTGCCGGAGGGCCCGGTGTCAGTAGGGGGCCCCATGAGATGCCCCAGGTACCTTTTTCATAGGCTTTTTTGAGTTTGGGCAAGGACACAGGGGCCCCATGATCCCCTATTGCCCGGGGGCCCCATGATTTGTCAGTCTACCCCTGTCCTGTGCACATTTGTTTTTTTAAAGGGAACACAGCTTCACCTTATTCACAAAGGTGGGTGAACACCCACTTCTCACATTGAGCCCCCCCCCCCATCCCATCTCCTATAATCACACTGCATGGACATACATTAACCCTATAATTTATAAGTCTGTTTTTTGGTATTCTGCATTGTTTACATATGCTTTCAAAATGACAGGTGACAGTTTTAGGAATTAGTAGATCACTTCTGCCAGGCACCTACAGTGGAGGCCTTCTTCATCATGGACCCTTCTCTTATACCAATAGAAGAATCATTCCCTAAACCTGCAAACCTTTTCCTATGTGGCCTAGGCTCAGTAATGGGAATTATTATATCACATTTAAACTAATTTCAGGACAAAGCAGCCTTTTTAATGACACAGTAGTGTAGTGTGCCATGCAGGTCTCAGAACATTATTCCTACCTGTCTGACCCCCCCACCCCCTGCTGTGCCCCCACCCCACCTCTTCTCTACAGCCACATACCTTTACCAGTCCATGCTCAGCCTTGTGCCTTTGTCCATAAAGTCCTAGAGGGGACTGGTCACTCTTCTAGAGAATATAGATGAAGCCTTTCCTTATCTTCTTCCTTATCCTCCTGCTTCCATATATTACATGCAATTTTAGGGCAGCTTCTTAAAGGGATCTGCTCCTTCCCTTGGTCAGTAGCAGGCCTTGTGAGCATATAGGACTCCCGGGTCCCCGTTTTTTGGGGGGGAAATTAATCTCATACTTTTGTCAGTCTTTGTTAAACAGCGAGGCGTGGTGTGTGATTGCCTTTGGCATTTTCATATTAGTTACAAGCTGTGACCTGCGATTCACCCTGTCCTGGCCTCTCCCACTCTGCACATTCAGGAACCATGGCTGCTCAGCAATACTAAGGCATGGGCTGCGTTCAGTCCTGGATTTGCATGGATTTGTGCAGAACATCCACTCTGGTCCACTCAAGATCCATGTATTAAAAAATCAAAACCTGAATATATATATATATATATATATATATATATATATATATATACATATACACACGCATAGGGGTTGGTATTTAAAAAACATCATAAATAAAAATCTGTGCAGAAATAATTACATATTTTACATATTTATTATTATTGTACAGGATTTATATAGCACCAACAATTTGTGCAATGAGACAGTACATTTACAATACCATAAAATGTGCATTGGGTTGATAATTACAAAAACAGCATGAATGAAAACCTGAGCATGAAAAAATAAATGGTAATAAAAAAATAAAACATAAATGAATAATAATTATATATATATATATATATATATATATATATAAGGTTTCTAAAGCCAAAGCCAAAACCTGAACATTTTTCTTTGCTCAACGTGTATTACAGGTGTTTTGTCTATAAATATAAGACAAGTTGTGCTTTGCAATCAATGTTCATGTTTTTTTTTAACACATGTTTTTTTATTTTTAGCCACTTGGCTTACATTTCGAACCTCTTTTGAGCTGTCTTTTTTTTTTTTTCAAATAAGGATCCGTTATTCTCGTGTGTATTCTTTGTAAATTATTATTATTATTATTACATCGAGTTTAAATAGCGCCAAAGGGTTTGCTCAGCGCTGTACAATAGGATTAAATTTAATAATAATATAATAAACAACAACGGAATAATAATTTTATATATATATATATATATATATATATATATATATATATATATATATATGTAAAATAATAGATCTACAAATGCATAATAAACGTAAATAATTCTGCATTCAGGTTCTTTTTTTATCTATTCATTATAACTCACTTGTTTTCTATTTTAATTGTTATAACAATCCTTGTCTTTTAATGTAAGTGATGATAATGAACTATTGTTTGGATATCCTGTTATTTTTTTTCTTGAATATCCCAGACGAAAAAAAAAACATAATCATAATACAAACCTAGACTGTACAGTGTCTCTCGGTGTGTTATATTTTATGTTCCTTACCCCTGGTTGTAGAAACGTCTCCTATTGTTTATTATGATAGGAGCAGCACTATCATAGCTCTGGAAACCTGACCTGTGTGACATCTGATATTCTGACGTACAAACTAATGTGACCAATAATAGTTATTAAATTCGTTCTTATTGTTATTATTACTATTAATAGAAGGGATATCCGGATGTGATAGATGTGCATTGCTAATGGTGTTTTGTCGTTTGTATAAAATATACCGAGTAACTGGTTACATAAAATTCATAATTCCTAAATATACATCACTAGCAGTACTTGATTTCTGATGGATCTAGGACTCCCTTTGTAATGTTCTGATAGTATTATGGTCACTTTTAATCAGTGGTATGGCTTGTCATAATGATGATGGTAATGAAATTATTATTACTATTATTATTAGTAGTAGTAGGAGTATTATTATTATTATTACCACTGCTACTACTACTACTAATAATAATAATTTATCTCGCCTATTGGCATACTGCTTTTCAGTTCTGAAATGTAACTAGCCCATATGACGTATACATTAGTATGATCACGTGCCCTCCTGATACTCTCACTCTATGTAATAAAACGATGACAGCTCTTTTGGTTGGCTCCCCATCCTGTGTCATCATCTCTGGGCAATATCTGAGAGCATAGAACATTCAATGTAGTTTTGAATAGACAACACTGATATTCCGTTTGAAGTATTCAATATACATTTTTAAACGATTTTAGCGAGTACCCTTCTATAAATCCTAATGGAGAAGCAATGCCTTTTTATCTATAATTATGTAGTTCTGTTCTAAGTTAATAAATCAATTGCATTACAAGGATCTGCTTTACTAAAGGAACAAATTTCACCCCATCTTGCATTCACTTACATTACCTTTTATTGTTATTATTATTATTATTATTGCTAAGGAATTGTAAATAAAATCCCTTGGACAGCATTGGTACTGATATTATCTAAAAGAAACATGTACCCCATCCTGCATTCACCTTCATTACCCATTTTAGTAATAAGGAATTTTAAAATCCCTTGGACCTGATTGGGTGCTGATATTATCAATCTATAGCAATATGTACACACCTCATCATAACAGTCTGGGTCTATAGCTATATGCATGCACACTTCTGTATAACAATGTAGATCTATAGCAGTGTGTACACACGTCCACCTACCAGCCTGGATCTATAGAAGTGTGTGCAAACATCGACATAGCAGTCTGGATCTATAGCAGTGTGAACACACCTTTGTATAACCGTCTGGATCTATATCAGTGTGTACACACCTTTGTATATCCGTCTGGATCTATAGAAGTGTGTGCAAACATCGACATAGCAGTCTGGATCTATAGCAGTGTGTACACACCTTTGTATAACCGTCTGGATCATTAGCAGTGTGTACACACCTTTGTATAACCGCCTGGATCTATAGCAGTGTGTACACACCTTTGTATAACCGTCTAGATCTATAGCAGTGTGTATACACATCTGTGTAAAAGTTTAGATCAATAACTCCGTGTACACACCTCTGTATACAGTCTAGATCAATAGCAGTGTACACCACTAGAAACCAGTCTAGGTATATAGAGGTGTCAAAACACCTCTACATAACAGTACTGATCTACAGTACCGAGTACACAGTTTTAAATAACAGTACAGATCTATTGTATCGTGTGCACACCTCTACTAAATGATATGGATCTATAGTAGAGTGTAGAAAACAGTCTAGACCTATAACAGTGTGAACACATATACATAACAGTGTGTACACACCTCTATATAACAATTTGGATTTATAGCACTGTGAACACATAACAGCATCCGATAATAGTATGTACACACCTCTACATTATAGTCTAGATCTATGGCACTGTGTACACACCTCAGTATAACAGTCTAGATCTAAGCAGTGTGTGCACACCTTCACATATCAATCTGGATCTATGGCAGTGTGTGCACACCTTCACATACCAATCTGGATCTATGGCAGTGTGTGCACACCTCTTTATAACAGATCTTTAGTACTGTATACACATCCACACGACAGTCTGATTATATACCGGTGTTTATACTCCCTTATATAACAGTCTGGATCTATTGCAGTGTGTACACACCTCTTTATAACAGTCTATAGATTTAGTAATGTGTACACACCTCTATATACCAGTTTAGATCTGTAGCAGTGTGTACATCTCTCTAAATAAAACTCTAGATCCATAGTAATGTGTACAGACCTCTATATAAGAATCAATCTATATAACTCTGTATAACTGTCTAGATCTTTATCTGTGTGTAAAAATCTTCATATTACAATCTAAAACTGTAACAGTGTGCGCACACCTTTACATGACACTAGTTTACATGAGCTATAGTAGTGTGTACACACTTCTGTGTAACAGTGTAGATCTATATCTGTGTTTACACTAATCCCTTTGTAATGTACAGCGCTGAGCGAACTATTGGCGCTTTATAAATACTGTATAATAATATAATAATAATAATCTATAAAACTGTTCTGATCTATAGCAGTGTGTACACACCTCTACAGAACAGTCTTGAGCTATAGCCTGCATACACATATTCACATAGCAGTTTGGAACTATAGCAGTGTGTATAGACCTCTATATAACAGTCTGTATTTATAGCAGTGTGTACACACCTCTACAAAACAGTTTAGATTTATAGCAGTGTGTACACACCTCTAAAAACAGTTTAGATTTATAGCAGTGTGTACACACCTCTAAAAACAGTTTAGATTTATAGCAGTGTGTACACACCTCTAAAAACAGTTTAGATTTATAGCAGTGTGTACACACCTCTACAGAACAGTCTGCATTTATAGCAGTGTGTACACACCTCTATAGAACAGTTTAGATTTATAGCAGCGTGTACACACCTCTACAGAATAGTCTGTATTTATTGCAGTGTGTACACACCTCTACAGAACAGTCTGTATTTATTGCAGTGTGTACACACCTCTACAGAACAGTCTGCATTTATAGCAGTGTGTACACACCTCTACAGAACAGTCTGTATTTATAGCAGTGTGTACACACCTCTACAGAACAGTCTGCATTTATAGCAGTGTGTACACACCTCTACAGAACTGTCTGGATTTGTAGCAGTGTGTACACACCTCTACCTAACAGTCTGGATTTATAGCAGTGTGTACACACCTCTACCTAACAGTCTGGATTTATAGCAGTGTGTACACACCTCTACAGAACAGTCTGGATTTATAGCAGTGTGTACACACCTCTACAGAACAGTCTGCATTTATAGCAGTGTGTACACACCTCTACAGAACAGTGTGCAATTATAGCAGTGTGTACACACCTCTACAGAACAGTGTGCAATTATAGCAGTGTGTACACACCTCTACAGAACTGTCTGGATTTGTAGCAGTGTGTACACACCTCTACAGAACAGTCTGGATTTACAGCAGTGTGTACACACCTCTACAGAACAGTCTGGATTTACAGCAGTGTGTACACACCTCTACAGAACAGTCTGTATTTATAGCAGTGTGTACACACCTCTACAGATCAGTTTAGATTTATAGCAGTGTGTACACACCTCTACAGAACAGTTTAGATTTATAGCAGTGTGTACACACCTCTACAGAACTGTCTGGATTTATAGCAGTGTGTACACACCTTTACAGAACAGTCTGGATTTATAGCAGTGTGTACACACCTCTACAGAACTGTCTGGATTTATGGCAGTGTGTACACACCTTTACAGAATTGTCTGGATTTATAGCAGTGTGTACACACCTTTACAGAATTGTCTGGATTTATGGCAGTGTATACACACCTCTACAGAACTGTCTGGATTTATAGCAGCGAGGGTAATGCTTTATATGGGAGCACTGTGTACACGCCTCAACATTCTCTAGCTATATCAGCGTGTGCACACTTCCAGCTAACAGTCTGGATCTCTAGTATGAGGCTCATGCTCCAGTGAGTGGCTGTATTTAGCTCCAGCTCTGGTTCAATACAGCAATGATTCACACGCAGCCTAAACTTTTGACCCTCCACTTCTTGACCTCGCGAACTATAATATGGTGCTAACAAGCCCTGTCAGGCGGCCCTGGGGCTCAGGCAGACACATTCTGTATCCTCATCATTTTCTTCTATTTCTCTGGATCCTGCTTTCCCCAATCCGATCATTCTTTGTAATTGTATTAATAAAACCCCCAATTAAGTATACTGCAAAACACGTATTCTGCTCTGTACTGTCATCAATGCTTGATTACCTAATGACTTAAATGACAGCAGCTAGCCCAACACATCCTATTGAAATATATATATAAATTTATTATTATTATCAGTTAGAAATACATAATGTAAAATGGAACGCTCTCTCTAAATAACATTTTTAATGTATTTATGTATTTTTAATTTTACATTCTATAAATGTAAGCGTAAAAAATAAATGTCCAGTGAACGGTCAGCTGAAGCTGGTAGCTGTGCAGTGTCTGTGAACTTGGTCTAAAGCGGGCCCTGCTGGTCATTATAGGGTAGTGCAAGTGCTACTTCATTAAAAACACCAACACCATTGATGAAGAATTAAATTCATGGTTTTATTTTATTTAGGAAAGATCAGACACTAAAAAAAATCCTTATGTGCAGTGGAAAATAAAAGTCATGAGTAATTCTGCACATATTTTTCTGAATATATATATATATATATATATATATATATTAATAATAATAAAAATTATTATTATTATTATTAATAATAATAATAATAATAATAATAATAATAATAACAATAATAATATATTTAATTTGCAGCAGTTGGTACTACTCAGACAGAAAAGGATACATATCTGTATCACTCTGTCTATCAATCTAATATATATATATAATGAGATACATATCTATATCTCTATATCCATCTATATATATATATATATACACACACACACACACATACTATATGCCATCCGAACTGCTGTAAGCTGCAGTTTGGAAGCAGAATGCTATCATCTGGTTTTCAGAGTGCCCCTTGTGGGTGTGCTCCTTCCTGGCAGAGGAGGTTGAACAGTATTTGGTACTATGCTTTGCACCAGACTGCTGACCTCGCAGTGATCCCTTTTCTCTATGAATAATTGATGGGGTATGTGCACCGCTTCTCCCATTCAGCATGCAAACCCCATTATACTGCTAAAATGGAGATTTAATCGTTTAGAATAGCTGCGTTTTTTTTTCAACTCATTTGTGCCCCTTTTGCTTTTCATTTGATATTCCTAATTAAATCGTTTACCAGATCTCAATCACCTCACAAGCAAATAAAACAGTGCACACATCTCAGTTCACAAACTTTTCTCGAGTTAAGAGGGAAAAGGGGGGGGGGGGACATTTTGGTAATTATAGAAATGTTAATTCTGGGAGGCAAAGTCATGTAGGAAAGGTGAACGAGGGTTCAACCATACAACAGGCTGCGAGGTGAAAAGTGCAAAGATCTGGTGCATTGGCAGTGACGCACTGCGATGTTCTCATGCAGAGGAGCTGGCGCAGTACTGCAGTGCAAGTCCCTTTCCTTCATCTTTTTTAATCCATCCTATTTATTTCAAAGGGTTGCAGAATAAACATAGCCCTTCTTTATTCCACAGCAAAAAAAAAATCGTAGAGGAAGCCTGAACAAGCTGCAGAATTTTATATATATATATATATATATTTATATATATATATAATTATATTATATATATAATATATATATAGATGAATAGATAGATAGATAGATAGATAGATAGATACATGTGTGTCTGTCTGTCTGCCAAAGAATATATATGGGTCTAGTTCAGGTGTGTTATTAACATTCACATATTGTTCATATTGTTGATCTTTTCTAGAAAATAAAGCAAACATTTGCAGCCATACATGGGCGCTTAAAATGTTTTTTTTTTTATATTTTAAATCAGCCATAAAAATGTCCTGAGTTATAAAGCAGTGAACAACCATCTCCTTGCTTTACTGTTTATTCTGAAAAGCACTTCATCCTCTTGAAGTGCAGCAACTACCACCCAATCCAACCCATCCTACCCTTGCTGCATTCACTTGCTGACTATTGCACATAGGGGTTGTATACAGTACTAATACGACTGTGTATGTTTATATATATATATATATATATATATATATATATATATATATATATATATATATACAAACACCTCTCTCTCTCTTTCTCACTCTGTCTCTATGCATGTATGCTGCAACCGGACTTTTAAATATATATAAATATACATATAATATAGTAAGTATAATATTATATATATAAATGATAACTTTTTGTAGAATTTAAAAATATTGTTAAAGCAGTATTCATATACCAAGTTTAGTGGCCCCCTCCACCCCCAGCCAGCTGTAATCTGACTCTCTAAACGACCCTTTCAGATTATTCGTCATCTGTAATTCCCTACAAATCCATTTCTCATGACACAAGTGGAGTGAACTTTGAGAACAGGACCCAAAGCCCACAACAGATGTTACATATGTCTGCAGAATTTCTAGATTTTTTTCTGTATATCTATAACATTACTACATTGACACTACTGCACACATTTATTTTAAACATTATCTTTCTGGTCTTCGCAAACAAATGTCATTTTTATAGGAAATGTCTTCTAGAACTCAAATATTGTTGACAAAAAAAAAAATCAGTTCAGATTTACAACACACAGCAGACATCTATTTTGAATGGATTTTCATTATTCTATAAATTAGTATTTCCCCAAAAATTGATAGTAACTTAGTATAATGAAAAAACATGATTTGTAAACATCACGTTACTATAGAATTATTCCTAATTTAGAAACAAATAATATTTTTAATTCTTTATCGCCTGTACATAAAAACTGTGAAATCATACAGTATGTTTCCACTCGAATCTTGGCTAGCATTTATGATTTTGTTATAGTTATATTAATATTATCATTATTAGAATTTGTGTTAATAAAGGCGTTAAATACTAATGCATTACCTATTTTTAATCTATCTATCTATCTATCTATCTATCTATCTATCTATCTATCTATCTGTCTGTCCAGTATATACAACAAAAAATACAAATACTAAAGCATTCCTTGGTAGGGGTCATTTATATTTTAAAATGTGCCATTTTCATATGATCAATCATGTATCATTTTAATGCTGCGATCTAATTCCCAGTGAAAATTGCTAACAATCAATGTCATTCTGGAAGGGTGTAGGAAAGATAAGGATATAGAAAAAACTTACTTTTGATGTCCTCTACAGAGAGCAGGAAACCTGCACTGTCTGGCATTCCCTGTAGCAGCTCATCTGCTGGAGTACTCACTGGCTGCGTCCCTCACAAGCCAGTTAAACTGTCACTTAACATTGTGGAGAATGTGAAATATATTGTACATTGTCAACTCCCTAAAACCATAAACCTAAGTTTATGGAGCTCACGTGACTTTTGAGAGCCAGTGAGGGGTATCTGTCTGAGGTCTGGGCCATTTTTACGATGTAACTTCTAGATAAAACCGTACCCATTTGACATGTAAATGTCATACCTACTTTGGGTGTAGTTTGCCTCTGCTAAAATAGCTATGGGGACTGGGATGGGTAGCCTGCCCTGTAAAGTCCTCCAGAAGGCCTAACAGTGCACAAAATGTGGTAAGTGTTTAACTCTCACTTTCTTTTCTCTATGTAGTTCTTATCATTTAAGAATGTGTTTTTATTACGTGACTTTCTTGAATAGATGTTTATGAAAGTTAGGACACAAGAAGTGAAGTTTTTAGAAACTTTTTTGCCTTTGTCTTTATCAAGCCTACCTTTGTCCACTTTATACTTCATCCAGTTGGTCATACTTTGTTCACGTTATACTTCATTCACTTTATACTTCATCCAATTTAGACTTTACCCACATTATACGTCATCCATTTTATACTTTGTCCTCTTTAAACTTCATCCACTTTGTTCACATACTTTATCACACTATCCACTTTATAGTTCATCCACTTTATCACACTGTCCACTTTATACTTTATCCACCTTTAATCACACATTCCACTTTATACTTTATCCACCTTTAAGCACACATTCCACTTTATACTTTATCCGCCTTTAAGCACACATTCCACTTTATACTTTATTCACCTTTAATCACACATTCCACTTTATACTTTATCACACCGTCCACTTTATAGTTTATCCACTTTATCACACTGTCCACTTTATACTTTATCCACTTTTAATCACACCGTCCACTTTATACTTTTGCCTTATCATACTGTCTCTCTCTCTCTCTCTCTCTCTCCCCCTCTCCAACTTTTATCACAATAATAAAAATAAAAATCATACACTGAAACAGAGATACAGGGGACACTTTTTTTCACAATCAGAAGAAACTTTTTTTTTTTTATTTTATTATTATTATTGTTGATACAAGTACAAAAAAACGGATTGGCAAATCCTCAGGCAGCCAGACAATAACAGGTACCTCTAATAGACAAAACATGTCAATCACTCCCCCCAACAAGTATTGATGACATAAGAATGAGTCTAACCATTGCAGTATGAGAACAATTAGCAAAGGCAAAAAAAATTTGCGAGCATAACCACAGACCTGACATTGAAATAACACATTTCAAGACGGAAATTTTAGTGCATCCATAGGCCACCTGTCCTGACCATAAGGAAGAAAAAAAACAAATAAACACAACCCCCCCCCCCCCCCCAAAAAAAAACTGTAAACTGTTCAACATCTGTTTTCATCAGTTATAAATAAGTTAGAACATTTAAGAGCTCAGATTAACATGCTATGTAGTCCATAATAAGCAGCAGTATTTTACAGTCACGAACATATAGGACTGAGAGCACTGAACACAGCTAGAAATGATGAGGAGATGGAGTGTAATCCTGGGCAGGAGCCACCAAGGTGTCCTTAGAACACTAGACATGCCAAGAGGTGCCCCACAGCAAGTGCCACAAAAAAAGGTGTTCCCAGTTTTGGGAGCTAGAAGTCCTGGTCATGGTGTCCCTCTCAGGGCTGGAAGGCACTCCCTGCTGTGGCCAGGTTCATACTCTTCAGTTTATTGTCTTTTTTCCATTTCATCCTTCGATTTTGAAACCAGATCTTGATCTGGCGCTCGGACAGACACAAGGCATGGGCTATCTCAATCCTTCTCCTGCGGGTCAGGTACCTGTTAAAATGGAATTCTTTCTCCAGCTCCAGCGTCTGGTAACGGGTATAGGCTGTCCTCGCCCGCTTCCCATCAGGACCTGTCATATCTGTATGGTGGGGAGGATAACCATTGCAGGGGATTAGTAACAAAAGGCACAATCCTGATCATCCTACCCCTGGAGCTCACTTCCCTTTCCCTGAACTGCCCTTCACCCCATCCACTTGTCTCACATGACTGCTCATCCCTAAACACAGCTTCCCTTTCCTCTACTAACTCCTATCTGTTTTTTTTGTATTTATTTGACCTATTTAATCTATGGCTAGGCCCCATCACTTTATTACTTTGTATTAATGACCGACAATAATTGCTACATTTTATAGCCTTGGAAATATATTTAATATCATCCACTACATTTTACTTTTTCAATGATTGTCATAATGGTCCTGCATTCATATACTATCAAATTACTATTTTTTTTTATGATCAGACCTGGCGTTGGTTTTATTCCAGCACCCATGTGTCTGTCCCATTGCCCGCTGTTCTATGAGGAATGTAGACACATTTATATATTTCTCATCCACTATATTTTATCTATTTAATGATTGTCATAATGATCCTGTATACAGTCAGAGTACATTAAA
Organism: Staurois parvus; assembly: GCF_062004578.1. NCBI lineage: Eukaryota > Metazoa > Chordata > Amphibia > Anura > Ranidae > Staurois > Staurois parvus. The sequence goes on from NW_028317947.1 coordinate 3,829,912, forward strand.
CACTGTTCTATATTTATGATCAGCCCTGGCGTTGGGTTTTATTTCAGCACCCGTGTGTCTGTCAAATACCTTGTGTTCTATGGGGCTCTGATATATGGTAGACACACTGAAATACAAATGACTCATTCACAATATTTTATTTATATAATAATATAATATACATAGAGAACATTACACTGTACTACCTTTATGATTCGACCCGGTGTTAGGTTTTATTTCAGCACCCATGAGGTTGTGCTGTGTCTGTACCATTGAGCTCTGTCTGATGGGGCTCTGAGATACAAATTGCTCACCCATAATTTGTTTTTCACTCAATTATTGCCAAAATTATTCTGTATACAGTTAACGTAGATTAAACAACGTTCTACTTTTTGATCCGACCTGGCTGTAGATTTTATTTCAGCACCCATGTGTCTGTTCCATTGCCCTTGTTCTATAAGGCTCTAATGGAGACGATTAGACACACTGAGCTATACATTTAACATCCATACATTTTTTTTAATTCAATTATTGTCATAATGATTCTGTATACAGCCAGAGTACATAAACACTGTTCTATTTTTTTGTATCTGTGTTGGGGTTTATTTCAGCACACATGTGTCTGTCTGTCCCTTTGCCCTGGTTCTATGGAGCTCTGATGGGGATATCAGACACACTGAGAGATACAAAATTGCTCATCCACAATATTTTATTTATTACATGATTGTCATAATTATTCTATAAACAGCCAGAGTACGTTAAACCCTGTTCTACATTCATGATCCGATCTGGAGTTAGGATTTATTTCAGCACCCATGTGTCTGTCCCTTTGCTCTGTGCCCTATGGGGCTCTGATGGAGATGGCAGACACAATGAGATACAAAATTGCTCATCCACAATATTTTATTTATTCAATTATTGTTATAATGATACTGAACACAATACATAAATACTATTCTATTTTTTTTGATCTGGTGTTGAGTTTTATTTCAGCACCAATGTGTCAGTCCCTTTGCTCTGTGTCCTATGGAGCTCTGATGTGGATGGCAGACAAACTGAGATACAAATTTGCCCATCCACAATATTTTACTTATTCAATGATTGTTTTAATGATACTGAATACAGTACATAAATACTATTCTATTTTTTTTTTTAATCAGGTGTTGGGTTTTATTTCAGCACCCATGTGTCTGTCTCTTTGCTCTGTGTCCTATGGGGCTCTGATGGGGATGGCAGACATACTGAGATACACAATTGCTCATCCACAATATTTATTTATGCAATGATTTGTTATAACAGCAGTAAATACAGGCAGAGTACATAAACACCGCTCTATTTGTGCGATCCGACCTGGCTCTAGATTTTATTTCAGCACCCATGTGTCAGCCCCTTTGCTCTGTTTTCTATGGGGCTCTGATGGGGAAGATAGATACACTGAACTCTGTATTGAATTGTATCTATTTTATAATAATGATCCTGTATACAATAAAAGTACAATAAACACTCTTCTCATCTTCTGACCCGACCCGGTGTTGGGTTTTATTTCAGTAGACATGTGTCGGTCCCCCCCCCCCCCCCCCGTGAAATTGACATAAAAAAAAGTGGAGGTACCGTGACTGATGTGCAGTTTCCTCATCCAGGGGAAGATCTGTGGGGTCTGTCCGTCTGCACTGGCTGCTCCTGGGGGGCTGCTCTCCGGCTGTGCCATGGACGTGCTGCCTCCTCTTGGGGTGCCCTCTTCTGGCTCTGAGGATGCACTGGTCTCTTCCACCTCTGTGAAGCTCCTGGAGGTAGCCGGGTCGGGAGGGACCTGCTCACCCTTTCCCCCAAGGCTTTGGGACTCTGGGGAGGAGAGGGGACAGCTGGAGGTGGAGGAGGCTCTGAAGCGGCTCTCCTGGCTGGGGAAGCCTCCTGAGCTGTCCGCATAGTGACTGCTGGAAGGAGCGGCTCCCCGGCCGACGCTCAGGTCCATGCCATTGTAGTTGTACCCATAGGAGGTGGGATGCATGCTGCCTGCCTCCCTGTAAGATCCGTTCACATTGCTGCTGCCAGAGCCATAATTTAACACATGGTAGTCGGGGCCATTAGAATAGCGCCCTGAGAACGAGTTCACAAAGTAGGAACTCATTGGGGTGATGAGGATTTTTTTTGGGAGGCTTGATTTGTGGATCACCCCGTGCCTGACGATTTATGATGGATTCATGAATTATAGCAATGCAACTGTACTTGGTTTTTAGCTATGTATGCGGCCAAATATGGGGGTGTGGGTGCGTTTGGAAATCACGTGCTTTTGTTGACCAGTCGTAAATTCTCACTGATGACCTCAAGAGGTAATTCATGCTCTATGGTTACAAATAATGACGATCTGAGAATCGTTAGGCCCAAGTCGATGTACAGCTTCCAAAAAAAAAAAAAAAATCCCTGGGACGCTCGGCTCTGCCTGTTGGCGGACCGCGACACCTACCGGAAATTCGGGGAAATGCCAGTGGGTACACACCCTGAAAAAAAGAACCCATTAGGTGCCCTTCGTTCTTTTTGTTTAGTGATATCCAAATACATATTCTTTAAATTATAATGGTAATGATATTATGATATGGTGATGATATAGCAATGAAATGACATGATATAATAGTATATGATCCCTGGCTTTTACCTAGAACCTAAAACAGATCTTTGATATTTGGGTAATGAAACAGGCATTGGAAACAATGCTGGAGCTTATTAAAAAAAGGTTCAGTAAAATACAGAACAAGTCTAGTTAAGTGAGACTATCTACAACTACATATACCATAACCTGGATAAATGGGAATCTTTACAGACAGATTCAGTAAAATTAGTATATATCATATAATTTCATATCATATCATGTCATATTTACATATCAAATCATACCGTATCATATTGTATCTATCTATCTATCTATCTATCTATCTATCTATCTATCTATCTATCTATCTATCTATCTATCTATCTTATCTATCTATCTATCTATCTATCTATCTATCTATCTATCTATCTATCTATCATATATAAACTGTTTTTATATAAATATATAAAAAAAAAAATATATATATATATATATATATACACACACACAGATAGATAGATAGATAGATGGATAGGTAGGTACTATGAGATGATATAGATACTTATTATACTGAATATATATATATATATATATATATATATATATATTTATATATATATATATATATATATTCATTGGCAGACAGACAGATATATGTATATATATATATCAACCATGTTCTTCATACAATGAACCGTTACACCGACGATAAATCAAATCTGGACCTTCTCCCCTTTTAAAGCAAGTAAATGCATTTCTTATAGTGGTCGAATGTCTTAAAGGACTTTAAACTGTTCTTGAACTAGGTACATATAGATAGGTAATTAGATGATGGGCTGTGCTTAGTTTTAATTCATATTTCTCTAGGTCGAAAAGGAATGACTGATTGATGACATGACCCCTTAAAAAAAAAAAGGATTTGCAAATTTGATCATCTAATTATGAATTAGCATCTTTCCGAATAGCTCAAAAATAACATATTATTAAAACCCCAATGCTTAAAAGCAAGCAGATTGCTTAGACTGGATACTGTGTTCTTTAAAAAAAAAAATAAGACAGAAGCACATTGCACATTTGTTCTTTATAGAAACGCAATCTTTAATTCCCAGCAGACATATGATCTGTTAATCCATGATGCTAAATATACAGAGAAAATAACCACAAGTATTCATTGTCAACAACATTTAATAAAATATCCCAGACAAGCTGCATGTTTTAGAGCAGGAGAGAATTAGATTAGGGGGCTGTTCATAGGCTGAGATAATACAGTCATTTTCTGACTTCTATGGCTGTACCTCTCATTTTAGTGTAGGGGAAAGTGCAGGGACAAAAGCCAGTGTTTAATGAGAACGGATGTTTGGTCAGTCTGAATTCCCATGGGCGCTGGGCTACAAAAAAACAGACATAAACTAGTTGTGCTTCTACTAGAACTACGTTTTGGACATGTCAGATGCATATTCCATTGTAAGGGACTCTTTGCTTCCCTTCACTATTAGCTAGAAGAGAGCTGTCATGTCCTGTCACTAAAGGCCCATCCCCAATAGAACTACAAATATACAGAATTGAAGAAAAAAAAAATACACACAAACACAGTGAAAAATAACAAAACAACTTAATAAAAATAGAACATTTCACAATTAGGTTCTAGGTAGTATTTCTACTTTTTTTCAGTAGGCATAGAAATACAATAGACAACAAAATATGCAATCGTGCATTGTGGGCCACTTACTGTATATATATATATATATATATATATATATATATATATATATATATATATATATATAGTATTCCAGTACTGCAGGCCGACGACAGTCAGACATATAGGTAGTAATAATAATACAGATAATCTGTCACTATCTTTTGTTCTTTACTAGTCCTGTGTGCAACAATAATTTATTCAAGGTACAAGGATTGTGGTGCATTTCAGTGCTGTCTGAGGATCACTCTGCGCTTTTCTCGTCCTCTCCTGCGCTCGGTAGGGAAGAGTTGAGTAATTTGCTCTCCTTTTTCCATTTCATCCTTCTGTTCTGGAACCAGATCTTTATCTGTCGCTCAGTCAGGCACAAGGAGTGGGCGATCTCGATCCTGCGCCTCCTGGTCAGGTAGCGGTTGAAGTGAAACTCTTTTTCCAGCTCCAGAGTCTGGTATCTGGTGTAGGTCTGTCTTCCTCTTCTTCCACTGGGCCCAAATACTGAACCTGCACAAAGGAACATTTATTAGGATACACAGCCCTTTCCCTGGCCCACACTCCACTTCCTGCTGTTTACTAAAGGAATCTTGGATGGCAGTGTGACACCTCACAATGACTTAAGTCTTGGGAGCTATGTATACTGTATACTAGACTATACTGTATACTGGATACTATGTATTTCATGGCTATGGATGTAATCAGGATCAAGTGCAAAGGGTCCTGTTAATATATTGTATAATATATATATATATATATATATATATATATTTACATATAGGATTGTAAAAAGTACTAGTAATAGTGTAAACATGTCCAGTACATGTTAAGAGTTAAACATAGTAATATTTTTCTAATAAATCTATATGAGATTGTTAAAGTACTAGTAATAATGTGAATAGTGTGAAAGTGTTTATTACATGGTCAGAGCTTAACATTAATATATATATACATGTCATATATATATATATATATATATATATATATATATATATATATATATGAGATTGTCAAAGTAATAGTCATAATGTAAATATTGTACAAGTGTCCATTACATGTTTAGAGCTTAACACAGGAACACATATATATATAGTAAAAGTAATAGTAATAATGTAAATAGTGTACAAGTGTCCATTACATGTTTAGAGCTTAACACAGGAATATGTATATAGTAAAAGTAATAGTAATAATGAAAATAGTGTACAAGTGTCCATTGCATGTTCTATATATATATATATATATATATATATATATATATATATAATAAAAGTGATGGTGATAATGTAAATAGTGCACAAGTGTAGTTAAACAGTTAAACATAGTAATATATTTCTAATAAATCTACATGAGATTGTAAAAGTAATAATGTGATAAGTGTAAAATTGTCTATTACATGGTCAGAGCTTTAATAGGAATATATATATATATAGATATATATGTATATATCTATATATATACATATATATATATAAATATATATATATATATAATCATAGTCATAATAATGTAAATAGTGTACAAGCGTCCATTACATGTTTAGATCTTAACATAGGAATATATATATATATATATTCCTATGTTAGGCTCTAAACATGTACTGGATACTTTTGCACATTGCTATTACTTTTAACACACATCCAGAGAGAGAGAAAAGCAAAATAAATAAATAAAATGTCCACAATTGCTCTTATAGTGTCCTAATCAATGGGTTGTCAGTTTTGTGTAGTGCAATATTTGGTATTCTGTTATAGATCAAGGTGTTCCTCAGATTGCTCCAAGCGGTTACAATAATAGATTTGATCATTTAAGTGATAATGAAATCTATTGATCGTCACAAGCTGTGTATTAATGGATTCAGCACTTTATATTCTGACTAATGGGCAGCAGGTCCAGCCTTGAAAGGAAAAACAAACACACACATACATGAGGAAATGTGGGGACCTCTCAGTCTTGGACTTGAGTGGGGAAAATGATTTTAAACTGATAAGTCACTTGTCTAAATTATCTCTTGGGGCTGCTTAATTACTGTAAACTTTGATGGTAACTATAAGGCATCTCTTTAAATGCAAGTAATGTATATGTACAGTGTACCTATAGCTGTTCAAATCAATGTGTAGATATGAGAGATGAGTGAGGGAAACAGTGAGAGGGAAAAGAGAGAGGGAGGGAGAGAGAGAGAGAGAGGGAGAGAGAAAGAAAGAAAGAAAGAAAGAAAGAAAGAAAGAAAGAAAGAAAGAAAGAAAGAAAGAAAGAAAGAAAGAAAGGGAAAATGAAGGAAGATAAGTTGTAGAGAGAGGATGAGAGAGATGAAGAAAGAGATGTAAATATATGGAGAGAAAGAGAAAACAAAGAATTAGACAGGGGAAATTGAAGAAGAGAAAGAAAAGGCTAGAGAAAAAGTGAGGGAAACATAGACATTGAAAGAGGAATAGAGAAAAAGGGATAGACATAAAAAGTAGAGAAAAATTAAAGAAATAGAATGTGTGAGAGAGAGAGAGAGAGAGAGAGAGAGAGAGAGAGAGAGAGAGGGGGGGTGTAAAGAGTGAGAGAGAAGAGTGAAAGAAAGAGAGACAGAGTAAATAAAAGGGAGGGAGAGAGAAATAAAGAGGAGTAAGAGAATAAAAGATGAGTGAGACAGATAGTAAAAAAAATGAAAGAGGAAGAGAGAGAAGGAGGGTGGGAGAGAGAGGAAGAAGGGGGGGAGAGGTGTAAAGAGGAAGAGAGAAAAAAAGAGAGAGGGAGAGAGAGAAAGGGAGAGAGGGGAAAATAAAGAGGTGTAAAGAGAGAGAAAAAGTAAGAGAGAAAGGGACAGAAGTGAGTCTAACGTCCAGGACTTAGTGAAGGAATAACAGAAGAAAGTCTGAAGGGTGGACATTGTTGAGCATTGTTTGGGTTTAGCATAGCCCCAGTGACAGAAATAGTCGCACATCATGTGTAGAAGAGTCGCAGAGCCTCCATGGCACAGTATCAAACAGACATGCCCGATTTGGCTGTAGCCTGTGTGATTTATGGCCGCCTGAGCTGTAGCAGGGGGAAGAAGTGGAGTGAGAGCAGGAGAGAGAAGTAAAAGGCAACTTACTATTGCAGGAGTTCATCCTCTGCATCCAGGGGTAGACGGGTGTGGAGCCCTTGGCGTCGTCCTGGTCGTCATAGAGCAGCTTGGTGTGTGCACAGTCCGGTTTGCGCTGCTCATGGCTGTACTGCGTCTGCTCTTCCAGGGAGGACATGGCACAGGAAGCCTCCTTGTCCCTATAGAATCCGGCTGCGCCATAGTCACAAGCCCCTGTCCGGCTGTAGGCTCCATTCGCCTGCTGGTAATAAGAGGAGGAAGCA